>NC_133975.1:99936511-100536511 GCF_047716275.1 Strix uralensis | reverse complement strand
CACACCTCTTCAGTCTATAGTGTGGCTAGGTGGAGAGGAACAATTCTGGGAGAAAAAAAGCAGAAAAATACAGAGGCTCAGAGGTTGTATTGATTCCCTAAATTAGGGAACCAGCTGCAGCTCTGAAAACCCCAGGAGCCAGCTGCCTTATTCTGGAGTCAAGCCCAAGTGTCTCTTCTTCCATAACTGCCATGGACGTATGAAGTTACAAGCTTCAGTTCAAGTGTAAACCTAAATTAATATAGCATAGAACTAAGGAGAACCTTATGCAGTATTTGAATATCCAGGACAGAAATTTGAATCCATATTTTTTATGCTTACTTTTCAGCAGTGCAGAGCAGAACAAAATCATAGCTTCATAAATTATCTGTTAAGAGGAATACTTCCTTTTAACTCACATTTAATTGTCTCATCTTGAAATTCTTGTCCCACTGAAAAGTAACACTCTAACGTAACACATCTGCCTCAAATATGGACCATGTTTTATTCAATGTCACCTCTGAGGACAAATAAGTTATTTACACAGCATTCTACAAACAGCTTGTTCATTGAAAGACTAAACTTTGGAAAAATAAATCCACAGGAAACTCAACAAACTGAGATTCCCATGTCTAAACAGAAGAGGGAAGTAGAGGGCCAATGTCAATACAGCTTCAACCATTGGGCTTCATCAGGGTTATTTTCAGATTACACTAATGATTTAAAATATCCAGAAATTAATGTTGGTTTCTGTGCAGCAAAGGTTGCCCAAGCAAGTCTGAAGTGAATTTGAATTAGCTAGGTGACAAGAGAGAACAGAACAAATTATTTAAAAGACCATAGTGGTATGCTCTGCTTGTGCATCAAGTATCTGAGAGAACAATCAAGAATAATTGCTTGTTTAAAGCAACATTGTGGTTGCCATCTAGCAGCCGTCAGGCATTCAGCAAGTGTTAATGTGGCACCTAGGGTACATACTATATAGAATATGATGGAGATCTTAAGACAGCACCTCTAAGGGTTTTATAAAAAAACAACGTTTGAGAATTCATCACCTCATAATCAGTGTGGAGGACAAATCACTTGATGTCATCATCTGTCACAATCATACAATACAGAGTGTGCTACACACTTCATACCTACATAATCAATGTCAGTTCCTTCCTGATCATGTTCTCAATCTTGAGTATAAGGTAAGAGGCAAGTGGGAACGGCAAGGGTGAAAATGACAATCACCATGTCAGCATGATGGGCATTACATTAAGCTGCCAAGTTTTGAAAATTATCTATGAGCTACAGACTACCAGTTCATTGAGTACTCTGAGTACTGTACACTTACTATGGAAATATCAATGAAAGAGAGTCCCTCTTTGAAAATGAGAATGGTAGATCAAGGCTGATGGTAACACAGTTCTTAGGGTGATTCTGGATAGTAAAAATTGCACAGAGTAATGTACCTTTCCCTTCTGTTAAGGATCTCCAAGCCACAGAGCAGGGTTTTAAATGGCAAAGCAGAGAACAGTTTGCTAAAGTGTTCTAAGGTCATTTTTTTTGTCTCCTACAGAAGTCTTGTTTTGCTATTAAATTGCAAAAAATATTTTTCACAGATCTTTTCAGACTCTTCTGTTGTCTTTCTGTTTACTTGTCTTCAGTGACTTTTCTGGGGCATGGAAATACAGTTGACATTCCATTTTGTTCATGTTTTTAAGATCAAATACTTACAGATAACTTTTGACCCATTGCATGGGCAGTACAATTTTTGGACCATTTTACTAAGCTTCTCAGCATGAAAAGATGTAGACTGTGGAAACTGAGCTGTCAGCCTAATTTGAGAAACAGCAACAGCAGCAGAAAAATAACAAGAGAGAGCTAACGTTTTAGCCAAAGAAGCTAAACTACAGCAGCAGCAAATGTAGTCCCTGCTGTGAGAGAAGCTTTCTTGTGTATTGTTTTCTTGACTCTCTTTTCTGGAACAGATTTGTTATACAGTGGTGTTATTCCCTATTTGATTTACAAAGAAAATAAAGTCAATAGAACTGAACCAGCAGTCTAAAAATATTCCACTAGGCTTCTTTTTTTAAAAAAATCCTATTTAATCACTTCTCCATACCCACACCAACTTTGTAATTTAAGATGCAGGTTTGGGAATTTCAGCCTTGAGATTCTTCTAGCTTCTCTTGAAATTATCCTTCTGATTTTTGGACCACAATCACTCCTAATGAATTGCCAATGACAGTACAAAAGCGGGGGAGGAAATATTAAATTTCACTGTCCTGAGACTGCAAAGGCCAATTAATCTCCTATTCCTGAATATGGAAGCGCAAAAGACTGCCCTTTCTTTCTCATTCACAAGCTATTTATGTGATACTGAATCAAATAAAAATCTTGCCTATTATTCCTTGTATACTTCTAGTGTCTCCAATACTTCTATACACATCCATCTATAAGCCTTTGAATTAGAAAGGATTTGAACTGAAATAAAGTTTGGTTGGGTCATATCTGTTGTTTCCAGAGATATCTTTGAGGTCCTTTATAGGATTTCATTTTAATTCCTTGAAAGGGACAGTAGTCACTCTAAAAGTAACATTTCATAGGAGGACAACTGGATCTTCTCAATTTATAAAACACATGACAGCAGTACAGCTCTTGCTATTACTGGTGAAAATAAATTTGCTTTTCTTTCTCATACCTCTATTTAAACTTTCTACATCACCACAGAATTCTTCTTCCAGGAAGTACCATAAAATCATCATGATTCCTCAATATTCTTAAATCTTTTGAACAAGAGGTGTGAATGATCCCAGCCAATCTTATCTCGGGAGAACCAGGTACATAGGAGTCCAGGAGTGCCACAGTTCTTCTGTCACAGCACATCATAGGATCATAGAATGGTTTGAGTTGGAAGGGACTTTAAAGATCATCTAGTTCCAACCCCCCTGTCATATACAGGGACACCTTCCACTAGACCAGGTTGCTCAAAGCCCCGTCCAACCTGTCCTTGAACACTTCCAGGGAGGGGGCAGCCACAGCTTCTCTGGGCAACCTGTTCCAGTGCCTCACCAGGCTCAGAGTAAAGAATGTCCCACTCCAACATTTGTTTTGTTTTAGTATGTGAACACAGGCACATGTCATCATGGCAGGGGCAACTCCTGCTCTGGAGAGTGGAGTCCATCCACACTGGAACTCCCTTAATCTTTCTTTGTGATTCTGAGTTCAGTGAACTGCAGTGGATATAATGCAATGAAAGTAGCAGGTAATAAAGAAATATTATGTCACAAATGTGATTCTTTTTTTAAAATCAACTCTTAAATTCCTCATAGGGTTGTTGTGCATCCATGAACTCGTGCAGTAGCCCACAGTGGGGATTTTGCTGGGTCTTCCTAAATTTGGGAAGAAGGGCATGTGGTGTTTTCATGCTCAGACTGAGCATGAAACAAGGTCTGCAGGAGACTGTTACAGGGTCCTTTACAAAATGATGTCTGGGTTGGTTTTGGGTGGTTTTTTTTTGCTTTCTAATTGATAGCAGCTAAATATTCCTATCTTGTTACTGTTACCTTAATGATGAATAACCCATACTGTTCTTGTTTTGTATATTCTTCTCTTAAACCTCTGTTGCATAATACACCTAAATATGAATACATGCATCTGCTACAAAATTTTCTGTTGAGCTCCCCACCAGCAAAAAAAGCCATAGAGCCACCATGATGAACTGTGGTAATAATACTGCTGTCACAAGAAGTACAGCCATCTATATTCTTTAAAGAGTCTGAATCTGTAAAGAGAAGAATATATTTTATTAAACCAGCTAACAAAAAAGGGAAATGACACTTCTGGATGCATAAACCTCCTACAGGTCCCTGCAAAACTTATCCCTAAAGAGAGCTTGTCTTCCCCAATGTCTGTTTTCCAAAATGCTATCCCCCAGCCTAATAAAATATTACCTTTTTTACATCCCTTGTCTGACTTACAGTCTTAGCTTGGGTGATCACAGCTACAATGACACTGCTACCCTTACAACAAAGTTAAACTCTAGAACATTCACCCTTACTTTAGCAGCAGGTTGTCATGTATTGAAATTGGCAGCTTTACCTCATTCAGAAATCGTTCTCAAACAATAATCTGCAAAAAATTTCCAAACACAAAGAAGAATGTTGCGATGATAAGGGAAGAAACATATGTGCCAGGCCTATGCTCATAGTTCAGGAACTGTAGTTAGCTACATTAATTTGTAGATATTATGCCTAAAAGTTCTTAATTATAGCTGACCCTGTAACTCTATTCTTGGTCTGATCCCAGAATGACCTTTTTTCATTGGACTTTGATGATTTATGGTATGATTGTTTACCTTACCTGATTTAAGTAATACAGAATTTATCTCTTGTTGGTATCAAACAGTTTGGTTCACTCACTTTGTTACATAAAGGGTTACTCCTTCTCACACTACCATGAAAGTTAGGCCTACAGTACATGCTGAACAGGCATACAAAAGCCTTTGGTTTTTTTAATTACTCCCTTCCATAACTAATATATACTACTTATAACATACAGATGGGTCTACCCTTTTTCTCTACAGGAGATGCTGTCTTTGCTTATCAAAAATACTGTAGCAAAAAATTCAAACCTTGCTAGAGTGGACAAAAAAAAATCCAAGCAATCAAAACCAACATCTTCTTTTAATTATTCTACCAGGAATAGTTCCCCCCCGCCAGTTTTCGCTGTTAAATTACTTCCTCTCCTGGTCATTACTTTCTATTTGTATAATGCTAGCTATTTTACAGGTTAAGTAAAACACTCAACTGGTTTTCCCACTAGCAGTTTCTAACATTCAGACCTTATGCTACAACCAATCTGTCAGGATGCTTTCACATGGAAGGGCTCAGTGCATTGACACTGGATTACTTCTGAAGACACAAAAGAAAACGTTCCTATTTCAAAATAATCCAAATGAAAGAAGTTAAAAACAGTACACAACAGAGAAAAGAGAAGTGGAGTCTCTAATGAAATGTTTACATTTCTTTTATTTCTTTTTCATTTATCTGAGTACTTTTTCTGAATTAAATGAATGATTAAGTCTCCACGTTAGCACACATCTCTTCTGCAGCATGGATTTTCTTCCACTATTTAAGTTCCTTCTTCCCACTTTAGAAATGGATGTAATTTACTAAAACTTATTTCTTCTTGATTTTAAAATCCAATAGAACTAATTCCTCTCTGGGAAGAGAATGTCATGGCCTATTGTGACACAAAACAGGAAAAACTTAACATGGTGAAAAAGCAGTGGTCACAGACATTTCCACTCATCTCTCCATTCTTTTCCATCACCAAAGCTTTTCTTGCCTTCTTCTGCAAGTGAAGAAAGAACCTCCAATTACCCCTGCAGATTTCCAGTCTCTGGAAGCTGGACGTGAAAGGCTACCACAGACCTCAGTCTGGCATACAAGGGATACCTACTGGGACAATAACACAAGGAAGAAAGAGCAGTCTCCTGAGAAAGGAGACACAGGCCAGTAAACCAGCCTAGGGAGCACATTATCCCCAAATCCAAAGACGCAATAAAAAACTCCTCCTTATGACTACACATAAAAATAACATCCCAGCCCAGGGAACCCCCTTGCTAAACACACCCAAAACTACTGTTGCTTCACCTGCCTCTGGGGTACAATGGGGCCAGGATGCCTGACTGAAGCTGGGAATACAGCAGGACAGGCAGCACTGGTGCTGGCACTCTGGGCACATTTGTCTGGGCATGGAAAGCCATGAACAAAGGGGCTCCATCCCTGCCATGCCAGCCTGGCCCTGAGTTACAGGGCAGCCTTGGTCCCAAAGGGCAAAGATGGCACCTCTAGCCCCATATACAGTGGGATCACACCAAGCAAGCTGCCAGCTGGCCAGAAAGCCTGCCAGATCTCCACCCTGGCTACAGGAAGGCATGAGCTCAACCTAACCCCACAGCAACAGGAATGACTCTTCAAAGGAGGTTTCTAATTTTTGTTTGGTCACTTATACTCTGGAACTTGCAAACCTATATTTGAAAATCAGGTTTGTTTTCAATCTTTTTTTTTTTTTTATTTAATCGAAACACATTCATCTCTCTTCTTTTATGAATCTAAAACAAATTGTTCACATTGATTGTAAAGAGCCAAAATGCATTTTCCTAGTCAACAAAACTATGCAAAGCATTTATGCAGGGCTGGCAAATTCAGCAATATGGTAGGCTTTCTTGAGGTGCACATAATTCTTGATGTTCCAGTCTTGATTCCCACTCCAAAACTACCAGAAATAATATTATGGTCTTTACAGCAGAATTGAATTAATATTTGCCATATTGTCTTTTTTTCACCTTTGAGACTTTTGATGCATTTTCTAGAAGAAGGTCGCCAAAGTTGGTGGTTTTTTGTTGAGCCCCTGAGTAAATCTTGGCCCTACATGCTCAGATCTCCTGTTCTATAGCCAGCTTGATCTTTCTGATGCTAAGCAGCTGGGGTCTTTTCCTTTAAGGGAAAAAAAATTCTTTTGTCTTTAAGGGAAAAAATTGACAGTTTTCCGTACACCTCTGTGCCCTATATAATATCTCAGCAGAGTTGCAGTCCACATGATTAAACTCTGCAATGCCAGGCTATATTCTGCTCTAGTGGCCTGTGCTGTTAGTTTCTCAGGAGAAAAAGTACTGACAACAATTCTGTCTTCATTAACTTAGCTGTCTTGTATTAACCAGTTTCATGCTCTGTTCTTTTCAAGCTGATAATACTGATATCTGTTCTGAGTGACAGCCCACATTTTAATCTTCTGAACCTTGGAGTAAAGATAATTGATCAAAGCAAAAGCTTGCAGATGATTTTAAACTGATTTGCAGATATTTGAGTAGAAAAAATGCAAATGTAGCCAAGAACTTTCTTTTATAAGCATATGTCACTCATTCTGAGAGCTGGACAGGAGTATCTATGAAACATATTTTCTTGGCAGTTGTATTTTCAGTAACTGTTCCTGTCAGATAGGAAAGAAACAAAGATAATGCATTTAAAGTATGTGTTCTCTGTAATCAATACCACAAGCGTTGGTCCTAGGTTTGAAAGAGTAGGCTTCTAAAACTGCATCGAACCCACTGTAAGGTTGTAACCATCTAGTGCAGTATCAAGCATCCAAAGATCCCTATAATTTCATTTTCAGGGTCCAACAGGATAGAAGAATTAATTCAAAATAACAGTCCACCCCAACTACATAATTAATTCTTCACAAACCAACAACTAATGGGACATACTGACTCTTTAATTTCCTGTTTTAGCAGAATTTTATGGAGGAAAAAAATGTAATGTTATGTACTATCCATACATTATTGAATATAGTTCTCTTTTTAAAGAACTTTAACAGTTAACTTTTCATATGTTTGTTTCCATGTGAGATGTGATATTGACCTATGTGGGGCTTTTAGAACATCTATAATAAATGTGTCATTGATTTGTAAGATCAAAATGGGAAAAGGACTTCACAACCACACCCATCCATCTTTAAATTCTCATAGGTTCTTGTTAGATGTTGTTGCTAAAACAAAGCAGACAACTACATTACAATTATAGAACACATTTTAATGTGTTTTATAAGAGAGGAAGGTGAACCCTGATGATAGCTCTAATCTTTTCCTCTCAGCCTTAGGCTTGCCTGAACCTCAGATAATAACAAGCTGCTCACGTTTGCCTCACTGTTAGGACTCTGAAGTAAGTAGACTGCTGTACTGTTCAGAATTCAGCCATTCTGATTAAAACAATCCCTTTGGACTGGTTTGAAGATGATGGAATCTATTCATACTAGCTGTTAATTTGCTCGAGTATCTTACTTGCCTTTCTGTAAATGTGATCAGAAAGCTGTCTAGTGAAACTTTGATGTGGATTACCAATGTGTTAAGGTAAGATGTCTAAGAGAGGTCTCCTGTTCTAGTCAGAAGGTGGGACGAAACTGTGTGAGGACACTGGGTGATTATCAGCAATTGACAAAATCTGTGTCTTCCCTGTAAAGAGGATGATCCGTTAACGTGAGTGAACAGGAACACTGAGGTTAAATTGATACATTTCCAGGCTTCAAAGCTAGTCTGGGCCAAATGCACAGCCAAACACGGAGAGCCCTTCTGTGTGAACCTAAGTGAGGACTGAAGTAACAACTGAACTAAACGCAACAGAAACAGACTGAACAAAAATCAGAATCCCATAGCAGACTAATCCTTCTCCTAGATAAAACTGTATTGTATTAATGAGTTTGAAATTATTCTATATGCTCAACTCTATAGCAAACTTCATAAGAAATAGGTGACAGTGATGGGACTGAAAATTGACATGCTGACAGAAGGGTAGGTCATGAAAAAGCCAAGGCCAAGGGCAGAACATTTGAAACAAGCCTTTTTTACATATACTTGTATTACTCTACATCTGTCCATTTTCCTCTTACACTGTCTATTTTTTCCAGCAACACAAAATAGTCATTGGAATTAAGAAACTATTCTCAGACTGAGTAATAGTTTTGCCACTGATGTTCTAATAATTAATTCTGTGAAGCAGTTCAGTGAAAACTAATTGTGACCTGTGCTGTGGGCTACTGCAAGAGTATGTACTTCTAATGCTATTTTATGATTTTCTACTACTTTGTTTCCTTACACTTTGGGAGATTTCAAACAACATCAAGCTATATCTTAACTAGGTACTTGCTGGGAAAGTAATGCTGGACTTTCATGTAATGATGAGACTTAATCATGTCTTGACTCTGAACTGATACTGTCTCCCTATATTTGCAAGTATTTAATTGCTTCTGAAAGAAATCCTCTAACTGATCAATAACATATAATGAAGTATTTTCTCAACGTTCATTCTAATAATGAGGGAGCAGCAGTCTTGGAAAAGATCTCTATCCCACATCTAATGTATATCTTTTCATATGCAAAGTATAGACCAGTGTTCAAGCTACTGTTCTGAACCATGAATAAGACTTTTCCACTTTGCTTGCCAAAGCCTCTGTTTATCAGGAAGAATTTGAATCAGGAAAGTGATTGCCCAGCTATTAAGGCCTAATGGATTTAAACTGCTATCTAAATATTAAATAGTAATTACAATTATTTATTTTCACTGAAGTCAAAGAACATGTTTTGCAACCTACTTAAAAGGGGGAAAGTTCAGGCTCAAGAAAAGATGAATTTGTAAAAAAATTAATCTTAAACATTATCATAGTATTGTATTTTGTTATTTAAATTATATTCATTTATTTGATTATATCAAAATTTTGAGTGAATTCACATGGGAAGAAGTAGCACAGAAATTTAAACAACCTATGATATTCACAGAGATCTTCAATCTTAACAAGTTAATAAGTGCAATGCTTTTAATATCTGACAGAACATCTATTTAAAGAGGCTGTTAGATAGCTTTCTCAGCATCACAATATTAATGTTTTTCAGCATAATTACTTCTTATGTTTTAATTGCTTCTTATGTTTTAATTGCTTCTTATGTTTTATTTCTATTAGTCTAAACCACTGGGTTTTTTAAAGAACATTCTTTTCTTGACAAATAGTCCCAATGGTATAAGTTACATAATTTTAAGTGAAAAATCTACCAGCAGTATATAGGAAGAAGAAAGTGCAAAAGAAGATTCCATAGTGATTTCTTCAGATAAGAAAAGAAATAATAAAATTTCAAGATAATAAACTCCTTTATCTCTTTTTTAATTTAGTTCAATCAATGCAACAAGTCACCATCATTATTTGACATGTTTTTTCTAACAAGAGCAATGTGTTTGTTCCTAAGAGCAATTCAAATGATATGTGTCCATCTTAGAAGAAATATGTGTTAATATTGTTGATAGAAATACAGAATGATGTCAAAGTTCATTGTCCAGAAAGCAAATACATCTAGCATCTTTTACAACTACCATTTTAAAATGAAACTAGTACATGTAACATACCTCTTGAATTCTGTCCTTGGATGGATCCATCCTTTCCATCCTTGGAAATATTCAAAAGCTGTTTGGACATAGTTCCGGGCAACCTGCTATAGGTGACCCAGCTTGAGCAGGGCAGGGGTTGGAGGAAATGACCTCCAGAAGCCCCTTCCAACCTCACCCATTCTGTGTTTTTGTGAAATCAGGCTCAGACACAGACACATTTACTTGTTTACTTAGTATCTCATCTAGTATCAGAAGTCAATAATATGGTTCATTTTCTGTAAAAGTTTTTATTTTATATGGTTCATCTGCATCAGTGGAGGGGGAGCATTTCTGAGTTGGTTGTCTCTGAATGGAAGAGTGACTAGGACATGTGAAATAAACTATCATTTGGAGTTACCTGACTCTCCTCATTGAGTATAGACAGTTTTGACAGCTACTTAGCCTAGAAGGTATTTTCTAGATAGCTAAAGTTCGATAATAGGAATCATAACCAGAAGGACCAATTTCATGTAGCTTGGGGCACAAAGCCTTCCATGTTAACCAATCAGGTGAATATCAGACATCTTCCATGAAGAACCTGGCATGAGCAATGAGACAGCATGAGTAGTTGAGATGTACATACTTATACTGTAAACTTCTGTAGCTGGGTGGGATTACCACTATCTTTAACTTTCTGTAGCTAAATCTTGCAGTCAAATTCCACAAACATCTGCCTACTTTCAGATAACTGGTTTCAGCAATGATTAAGTAAGAATCTGAATTAGCCACAGAGTGAACTGGGACAATTAAACAACTAGGTTTGGGATTCCCAGGAAACACATGTTTTGGAGCAGATGTGTAATCTTCACAAGAACACTTAAGAGAAGGTCTTCTCTAAAATGTTTTGGATGTCTTATGTGCCTAGATCTCTCAGTTCAGTATATGTGTGAGATTGCAGTCCGCATCATGAAACTGACTTTTTTGACATGGGCTGTCTTTTACATAGGGGTATCTGGCTTTTTTCCTTGTAAAACAATTTAAAGAGAAGGGGAAGAAGGGGCATCACTTTCCTTGTATGTTCTTGCTTATTGGATAAAAGAGTTACCCAGGAAGTCAGACATGTTCTGCACCCTCTCAGCTGCAGGCTGTTTTACCAACAACCCAACAGTCCTTTAGTTTACACATATCTATCTCACCCAAAAGACCTGCCCACAGTCCAAGTTCTCACCTATATTCCTTTAGGCAAAAGATTATATATTCCCATTAAGTATGAAATAATATCTCAACAGATTAATGGGGACTTTAATCCTTACTTTCCCAGGGTTTTTTAAGACAACACAACAAGAGTCTGTTGTGGTAAACTTTTGGGTTTTGACAAAACTTTCTTGGTTCTGAACTTGTACGATTGATTGGAGTGTGAATTATTTTGTAATAAAAGGGACTGAAATAAATGTGGAAACTTCTCAGAATATCAAATAACAATCCAGAATATCACTCATGTCACATTCCATGCAAAGGAGTGTCTTAGAAAATGTCAGCAATGTGCCATATTTTTTTCTGCTCCAATTAACAGAAAATACCTTACAATCCTGCAATCACTAAGGTGAAACTTATTACAACTCAAAGGACACATAATCCTCCATACCACTTATATATTCTTGCACAAGTGTTATAGGGTAAAATATGGCTCCCCCTTCCTAAATATAAATGTATGTGAAAGAGCTTTTAAGATCTGAGGTATAAATTCATGGTTCTGTAGATCATTAATTCAATTTCATTACTATTTTTAAATGTGACTAAGAGAATATATAACCTTAAATAATTCAGAAACAAATCCCACTGAATTTTAACAGGCCTTGGGCAGGCACTGCAGTGTGCCTGTAACCTGCAAACTTACTACCTCTGATATTAAAAACCCTCACGTTTGGTTGTTTTTTTTTTGAAAAACGGCAGCACATTGTCAAGCATAACAGGAACATGCATAGAATCAGACATTATGAAAGAACTAATGCTGCAAATGTTGTTAAATCTCTGTTTCAATTTAAACCTTCCCACATGTGGACTCACTGCCTGCTTGTTCTCCACAGTTAATGTTTGTACAGACAGAAATCACAGTTTCTGAGAAGGGACTTTGCATTCATGTGAGTAAAACACAAGGGAAGATAAAAAGAACAAAAGTGGACACTATTTATCAGCTGTCTGAATGTTTTTTTAAAGCTAATAAGCATATCATATTTGTTCAAACAGTTATGCAATATGTGTACTATCTTAACTTGAACATGCTTCAAGAGAAAATTTGCCTCTTTTCCATTTTCACTGAATTTGTCTTATTCCCTGAAATATAAGCCAAGGTTGACTCAAAATCTGGTGAATCTTTGCTTCCAGAATGTCTGTATCCTGAAAACTCTATATTCTATATTTCTGTACTCTGGAAAGTATATTCTGCAAATTATTTTCAGTTCTAAGGCTAAGAGAACCATTTGTGCCTGTTACAAGCAAATTGGCAGTAGATAGATTCGTAACTTCATATATTTTTGTTATTTAAAAGGTCTGTCAATCATTTATCCTTAAAATCAACCTTGCATACTGCAAGTGCTTAAATATCCAATTAAGTTTCCTAGATGTACCATTATTCCTCAATAAAATTCAGCAGTAAAAGCTTCAACCTCCTTAGACTTCTTGGTAATTGCTAGAATTAATTTCAAATAATCAACAGAATCACTTTGTTAGTTTAAGTTTTACACAAGGGTTGCAAGAAAAAAAATAAATTCTGTTAAGTAAAAAGTAAGAACACATAAAACTAGGGAATGGGACGGACAGTGAGGAAAATGTGAGGGAATGATGACTTTGTAGGTGTCTGGAGTCATATTTTGGTGTAAGTAAGTGGAGAAAATATTCTGGAAGACAGATTGATAATAGCCATAAGGTTTTAACTTTGCTGTGGTCTTTCTCAGCTCTGAGGTAAGTAGAGGCTATTTTCTCTTTCACTCTGGTGTTTTGTAGTGAAAAACTAAAACAAAAAAACCCACTTATCCTCACCATCGATAATCACAAGCATGATGGGAGCCTGGGTATTTGAACAGTTAAACCTTTGAATGTCATTTTAGATACCTTTTAAGCTGTGCCTTTTCACTGTCATTCCTTAGAAACCCCAGAGAGGTCACAGTCCTGTTTTGCTGACAGGTAAACCTGCCAAACTGACAGTCCCCACCTCAGAAATCTACTGTCCTCAACATGACCTCTGTTTGTCATCTTCAGTCTTGCATGTTTAAGGACCAGATCCTTATCTGATCAAATCAACTCAATGCTTAGGAAATAAATGTTATTTTCATTTGTATCGGAAGAAAGGACTTCTGTGGGTAAAGGGAACTAGAGGAGGACATAAGAAAAGAGCGTAATTTAAGGAATTGCAAATATGGTTACAGTTCCAGATTTCCTTGCAACGGAGTTTCTCAGGGATTTGAAAGGCATCTTTGAATATTACATTTTGGAAAAAGGAAAGAGGCAAGCGACTGGAGAGACAGGATCTAACTTTACATTATTCTTTGTCAGAAAAATCTAGACTTGATTTCTTTCTGAGGATCTTGCATTGAGAAGCTGCAGCCTTAGCAGAAGTCCTACGCTCAGCAGCAGTAAGTAGCAATTTGGACAATAGATTTTCTTTCCATTCCTTGGACATTTCTTTAAGTAGAGATTTATCTAAGAGCTATTTTTGGACACTGCCCAGGAGCACAATTATACAGGCTTCCTAATTTCCATCTGAAAAATAGTATCAATAACTTCAATGCACATCTCATATTTTAAACACATTAAGCATTCCCCAAATTTTAACGGTGATTAGTGAAACTAATGACCACAAATGGATTTGCTTGACTTGATTGCAGAAGCTGTTAATATTAGAGGCTGAGGACATTAATCTCTTACTTCAATGAGCATTTAAAAATGTGGAACATAATGATTTTTCTATGCATTGTTTTCAGTATATTTCTAAATGTTAAAAATATTTTTATTGGATTATAACATGTCTCTGCTACCAAGAAAAGCGACCCAGAGTGGAAATGTTTTTATTTGACAGAATAAATTTTCCACAATAAAACTTTTTTCAAAAGTCATCACCAGAGAAGTGGTGTTTCTCATACAAGACTATTTCCAGTGCATTACTGAACCAAACCTGCAGGAAATAAAGCATAAGTATTTTCTAAGTAAATAAGCAGGACTCACTGGTACAGATTAAATTGTTTCTTTTAGACACCTACCCTGTGGAAAAAAATAATTTAAATTACATTTTAAATTACTCTAACTTCCTTGAGCTGTCTCCTAATGAGTTACCGAAACTACAGTTAAAACTCACATCAGGTAACCACCCAGTTTGGCATTAGCCTCTACACTACTTTTAACAGACAAGAATGTAGTAATATTTTTGAAAATAAAATTAAAGTGCTGTATCTGGGCCACAGATAAGGATGCTTGTATACCTACACAATTCATACAGAACTTTGTATTCAGTCCTTCATTTACATAAGGTCTAAGAACCAAGAGTATTAATTAAATCTGGATGATCTAAGCAGTGGGATAAATATTTTAGGAGGATCCAAAGAAGTCTTTGGAACTTTGATGAAACCTTTATCATCCTAATGCTTTCTATTACTTGGAGCTGCTACTGGCCAGCTGTTACTACCAGACTCTCACATAGCAATTTCTTCACAAGCATGATAGCTTGTGATTACACTTTAGGTGTAATTATGTTTGTAAACACAGTAAAGCTTCTAGGCCTCACGTCCTGTCAGTAACTACTAATTCCCACCATATCCAGTTTCAATGTGAAGCAGTAGTTGTAAAGGTGATGGGCTGAATGGAGCTGACCCCAGAGCCCATATCACAGAATCACAGAATCATTCCAGTTGGAAAGACCCTTGGGATCATCGAGTCCAACCATCAGCCCTACTCTACAAAGTTCTCCCCTACACCATCTCTCCCAACATCTCATCCAAACGACCCTTAAACACATCCAGGGATGGTGACTCCACCACATCCCTAGGCAGCCTATTCCACTGTCTGACCACTCTTTCTGTGAAAATTTTTTTCCTAATGTCCAGTCTGAACCTCCCCTGTTGCAGTTTAAAGCCATTCCCTCTTGTTCTGTCACTAATCACCTGTGAGAAGAGACCAGCACCAACCTCTCTACAATGTCCTTTCAGGTAGTTGTAGAGAGTGATGAGGTCTCCCCTCAGCCTTCTCCTCCTCAAACTGAACAGTCCCAGCTCCCTCAATCTCTCCTCATAAGATTTGTTCTCCAGGCCCTTCACCAGCTTCGTTGCCCTCCTCTGCACTCGCTCCAGCACCTCGATATCCCTCTCGTATTGAGGTGCCCAAAACTGGACACAATGCTCAAGGTGTGGCCTCACCAGCACAGAGTACAGGGGGACTATCACCTCCCTACTTCTGCTGCTCACACTATTTCTAATACAAGCCAGGATGCCGTTGGCTTTCTTGGCCACCCGGGCACACTGCTGGCTCATGTTCAGCTGCTTGTCAAGTAGAACCTCCAGACCCTTTTCTTCCAGACAGCTCTCCAGCCACACCTGCCCCAAGCATAGCTGGAGGACTCCATTGTAATGTGTGCATAAGGTAACTCCATGCCCGAAGTTGCTGTTGTAAATTTCTAAGCACTACACCTGTTTTGATCTTTTACTCACCAGCTAGTTTATTGGTTCATCGCTAGACAATTGCTCTAGATAAATATTCATATATCTCATCCCTAAGTATGAGGTTTGGATAAGGAGGATTGATCATGCAGTATACTTTCCAATATGCTGAAGAAAAGTTTTCCTTGATTTACTGCTTTTTGTAGGTATGTCCCTGCCTTCTTTAAATAATGCAAGTAAACAGGAATTCAAGAACAAGATAGATCTTTAATTTCATTATCACCTGCTTGCTGATCTGTAGTCCATCATTAATACGGAGTTCAATTTTCCCATAAAAAGTAAGAGTAAGTTTTTAATAACAGCAAATAATTCATATAGGTCTTTTTAGAAATAAATGTTAAAACACTTTTTATCCCACTATGTAGTGGAGCACAGAGAGGCAGGGTGACTCGATCAGTGTCACACAACTGATGCCTAGTGCTATTTTATGTAACATGCTTTCCTATGCCGAGTACAAAAGAAGGAGAAAACCAACTACTTTTATTTCTAGATAAATTAATTTTCTCTAGAAATGTAAATATCATTTGTCTTCACTTCTCTTTCTAAAATGAAAGTCAATTCTTCCCTTATTGTTCACAGATATCTGCATATAACATATTGGTTTTTAAAAAGGCAGTACCCAGATTTCAATAATTGGTTCCAAGTATAATCTTATTTTGTTTACATGCACAAACCACGCTTCCAATCTATGTGATCAAGTAGCAAATAAACAACCATTTTCCTCTGATATCTCAAATCAGCCTCAGTATTCAATCCCTACATAAAAATTATTCCTCAAGAGTTGTCTATGCTCAGAAACCAAAGCAGAATATAAACCTTTCATCCAGCTTCCTCTTCAAGCAGTTTCTGCACAAAACTGAACATATTTCTCTAAAACAAAACATTTACTTGTGTATGCAGAACAGCATTGAAAGTATGTGCAAATAATACCATGTGTGAATTCTCACTATAATATACAATCAGCATTAGCTCAATACATAAAACTGGCTTTCCATTGTCTCTGCAAAACAAATTCTCTGAGGAAAAGTACAGTGATGAAAAATTCAGGATATCGATCTTTGAATCTTCATTTCTATCTCTAATTGCAGTTCATTAATCAGCATGTTTAATATGGTAATAAATACTCTAGGGAAAATTGTAACGAAGCTGTGCAACAATCTGGAGTTTTATTTCTAATGCTCTGATACATTTGTTCAAAAGTTTTGTAAGGAACTGTGATGAGTCAGATGGGCTCCACAAGCAGAAATGTTAGAAAAGTTGAAAACTGTATATTTAATTGGTTTTACTGTGGTGGATTAACCTTGGCTAAGGGTCAAACTCCCGCTTAGCTGCTCACTCCCTTCCCCTACTCAGCAGGACAGGGGTAGAAAATAAGATAGGAAAGATTGTGATTTGAGATAAAGACAGGGACATCACTCACCAATGACTGACTTGGGGAAAATTAATTTAATTTATTGTCCATTAAAATAGATTTAGGTAGTGAGAAACAAAGACAAATATTAAAACACCTTTCCTTCCCCCTTTCCCATTCTCGATGTTACTCCTTCACTCTGAGTAAGAACAGTGAAACATTTAAAGCAACTCAGTTCAAAGAAGAATTATATTTCTGTAATGCTAATAACTCATCTAGTGTTTATCACATATCTTCTAGTGATTTGTTTTTAGCACATGACCTTCAATTTAGGAATACTTTTATTTTTCCCCCATTCTAGGATGGTATTTTTCCAGACTTGATCAAGTTGTAAGGAGTTTCATAAATTAAACTGAACTTTGAAACTTCAGTAAATGGACACTGTTTGCAGGACTGTAAATAGAGAAAGCAGAACTATTAAGTTACAGACCAGATGGTATCTGAAATGCTGTATTCATTGCACTGGTTACCAGCAATTTTATAGTGTTTTCCCAGATATAATAATAGCAATATGTAAGTAAAATTACAGTTTTGAGATTTACCTTGACATCTATATTATCTAGCAAGTTTGGGGGTTTTTTAACTCTCTAGAGCTTACCATCTATGTTAACCTGGAACCTCAAGTTTTATGGCATAAAAAGTAGGATTCTTGTTCTCATTACTTCAGTGAAAAATTTCAGAGTGTGACCCCATAAAAGCCAAATTAAAAAAGGAACAAAGATAGAACCCCATCTGGAACACAAACTGATTTGTAAACCAATTCAGTAGTTTTAGAGAGCTTTGGGATTGGCAATGTTAGATTCAAGCTTCCACAGTACAGCTGTTGTTTTGCTTTTTTTTTGTGCTTGTTTGTTTGGGGGACGAGTTATGACTTTGCCTGAATTAAGACATGTGTTACATAGAAAAGAGCACTTTGGAAACTTGAATAGCCGTTCCAGACTTTAAGTAAAATAATGGTGCTGACAGAGCAGAAATTGAGAAGGATGAATGCTTGAAAAGATGTGAGGGATGTATCTCTGGAACAGTTATTCTCTGAGGAGGTTCACCAGGTAATGTCAGACAGAAAAGACAGATTTTTCGAAGAGAATAAAAGCCCTAGACGTAGGAAGAAATTGGTTGCTATTGCAAAATAGGAAAAATTATTGGTCATATGTTTTCTCTGAAGTCAATTGTATATTAAAATATATGCCATATCTTTATTTACAACATATCAATAATGTTTAAACAATTTGGTGACTTTTATAATTTGTAAGTCTTTTGACCAAAATATTCCTGAAATTGTATATAAGCTCAAAGCCAAAGCACTAATTACATTTTAGATCAAATTTATTAAAGAGTCAGCTAGGTTGTTCAACAAGCACTTTCAGTAAGCATAAATTGGCACAGATACTGGAAAAAGCATTCCTGGTCACCACTAAAAACATGCTCCTATCCTCATTCCTCCCATCCCTTATATCAGCACAAATGATTGTGTGTGTTTACACAGTGACCTGGGTCAGAGAGCTGAGCAGATAAAAATGGAAGAGGGGAAGAGAGAGGGAGGAATCATTTTCTGTCAGATCAGATCCTGCATCCGATCCTCTACTTTGACACATCAACAATTTTCTGACACAACTGAGCCTTGAGAGCAGGGAGCACACGGGTAAGGAGTGAGCAGGACTTCTTTAGGTGGAAGTGGTGACTTGTAACTGCTGAAATGGCTGCTGAAAAATTCCCATCTGAGAAGCACCAGATTCAGACTGTGGTATGAGCTTACTCTGCTGGTTTAAATATTTTCTAAAATGGTTGACTATTTATAGCAGTATTTATTTGTAGCAGGATTATCTAAGCAAGTGAAACATGCAAACATCTAGTAAAGATCTGGAAGGATAAGCTACAATAAACATGTCTATCTTGCTGATAGATTTTTTTTTTTCTGCTATGTTACATGTTCCTCTCTTGCACTTTAGCCTGGATCTCACCATTTTCATCTTTTCAATGATACTTTAGGATTTAAGACCTTCTTTTAACCTTCTCAGCTATATGCAGGTTACCAGTATTGTGAGTAACGAGCTATAGTGAAACTTGTTCAACAGATATGTATCAAATGAAAACTTAATGTTTGCCTTTTAGTAGTTCCTACTGGATTGTTGAGCAGGCAACAATCTTATGTTAATTTTTTTACTTATTTCTGGCAGCTGCAGAAGCTAAAAGAATGTATCATAAGGCCAGTTTGCACTCTGTGTGTGGCTGCCAAATACAGGTCATTGTTTCTATCTAGGGAGAAATAGCTTGTCTTTTCCTTTTCCTCTCTTCTTTCATGATAACATTTTCTGTAGGAGATTCCTCCTTCTAACAGTGCCAGCTCCAACAGCAAAAATACAATTCCTAGAGCCTAATGTACAATCTATAAAATTATTTAGCTGAAACCTTCATTTTTTTCCTTCTGCTAGTCTGGTGCAAAACTTCCTTTAGGAAGAGAAACAGTTTCTCTTCAGACAGCAACTTCATACTGTTGATCACCTCCTTTATTGACTAAAACCTTATATGAAGAAATGAAACTAAGTATATTTTGATTCTTATGTAACTGATCACAACATAACCTGTTACAGATACCTGCTCAGATTTCCTGTAGCATAGAAGAAGCAGAAAGATACTTGAACTTCACCACAGGTGTATTTGGTCTTTTGTACATGAGAACAGAACTGGGAAGTGGCTACCTAGTTCCACACTAAAACTGATTTTGGATCCTTGCTGCTATGTGTGCTGGAAAACAAGGCACAGTGTGGAACTTCAAAGGCCAGAAAATGGCATATGAACAATTAGAGCACATCAGAGTTCTCCAAATATCATCAAATTTATTTTTGGAAAAGTGGGCAAAATGTGCAAAGGAGAATGTCAGGTCTCCTCTGTGGCTGTCTGCCCTCTGCCACACATAATTATAGGATGGTTTGATTTTGTGGGACCTCTGTGGCCTCAGGTTAGGATCTACACCTGGTCATACAGAGAAAAGGAGTAAGGGAGGTTTTATATTAGGCCTCCTGTACTGAGATGTGGGTCAGCCCAGGCTAAGCACATTGTAGTTCATTCTGTTATACGAAGAATGCTGCCATTTGCTGTGGGGCTTCCCAGAGCTGAAGGGTTTCTTTAAATCCGGTTTTACTACTGGTAGAATGGCTGAGGCTCTTCAGGAGATTGTAAAATATTTCAAATAAAAGCTTAGAAGGAGGATTTCAAATAAAAGCTTACTTTCAGTTTCCTGTTCTTAAGTCACACACTATTCTACTTTTTATAGAAGCTGTGGTTTAAGTGTATTTTAACAGAAACTAAACTATTTTCAAAATACGTCAAAATATAAAACTGTGCTTCCATACTGTTGGAGCCTCCTTTCAACATCTTTCAGGCTTAGGCTAAAAATCAAAATATCTTCTAACTGAACTAAGCAGAAGGCCTCCCCATATAAAACATGGCCATGCACATATTAAGAGGAAAACACGCTCAAAGATGCAACACAGTCCTTTAAGAAGAGCAGTGTGCTTCTTCCTGTACAGCTTGTTCTCTGACAATGTATGAAGCTGAGAGAAAGAATGGTATATGTTTTTTTCTGGCAGTAGAGCACCATGTTTTAACACTTTCATATTTCAATTCTATAATGCCTGATTCTGCATAGTACGTAGGTCTGCAAGTGAGGAGTGTTTTTTGTGTCCTTTGCCATTCTCCATATACATCTGTACAAGAACAGCTGAAGTTTGGCCCCCCAGGAGTCCTGGAGGTTTAACTATCTGCTGGTCTTAGAGACAGCCATAGCAGCTGCAACACAGATTTTACTGGTTTGAAGCTTAAGTAGACAGATAATAAAAGTGCTGGGGCATAGATGTGCTAAAGCAGAGCAGGAGTCACTTTCAAGGTAAGATACAGACAATCTGGTGCTTGAAATTAAAAAAAAAAAAAAAAAAAAAACCACAACAAAAAAAAAAAAAAAAAAAAAACCAAAAAACAACACAGGAACAAGTAGCTAGGGCTTGCAAACAAAATTTCCGATCCATCACAGGAATTGTCTGTCATATTGTGGAAAATTAAATCACATCTTAATAGAAGGAAATAATGATAACTTCATGAAACTGTGTCTGATTCATGCATATTTTAGCTCTTCCAGGGCTTATAAATGCTTATATTTGTTATGAGTAATGGGTAGCTGCTGGAATGGGCACTGACACTCTGATACCAGAACAACTGACCTGTTCATCCAGCTGTTTCCTTGTCAGCGAGGGAAGCACCCATCCACCCCAATCTCCTGACTGCTGTCATCTGGCCATTTTTCAGATCAAATCACATAATACTTTAAGCTGAAAGGCACCTCCATTACCATCTATCCCAACACCCTGCTCAGTGCAGGTCTAATTTTATCAGATTTCTCCAGGCCAAGTGCAGTCAGGTCCTGAATACGTTGAAGGCTGGAGAGTCCACAACCTCTGGGGCCAACCTGTTCCTCTTGGTAAAAAATGTTTCTTTATATCTAGTTGGAGTTTTCCATGTTCCTGTGCCTGTTACCTCTCATCCCATTGCTGCACACCGCCAAGAAGAGTCTGACTACATTTTCCCTCCATCCTCCCATCAGGGATTTGTAGGCAGTAGTAAGGTCTCCCTGAGACCTTCCCTTTTCCAGGCTGAACTTTCCAGTCCTCCTAGCAGATCCCGTCCTCCAGCCACCCAGCCAGTGAGAGCTGGTCTTCACGGCACATCTTGTGAGCTCTGTCTGTCCTGTCTATAACTTGATCAGATGAAAAGGTGGTTGAATGCATAGGCAGGAGCATAAATTGGGTGTATGGCCCTTTGCTAATTCATTCTGCTCTCATAAAAACATTAATGGCTTTGAAACTTTATATCAAAACTGGCATTTATTTTGGGGTGAGAAGAATAAAAACTTGTTCCCCTGGCAGTTAGGCAAAAGTAAGTGAAATTACAGCATTCCCTGAATTGACTAAAATTTTTCTGATTAAAAAAAAAAAAGTGGGGTCAGAATGGAAAAGTTGTGCATATTTTTAAGCTCTGTTGAGTTCTAAACATTTGTCTAAGGATTTTGCTAAAAACAGATAAATTTGGGTTAATCTTACAGTGATAGATGAGCTGCAACTAGAGAAAATAAGGCTTGACTTTTTTAATCAGAAAAAATATAAATGTATAGGAAAACTATTTTAAAATCAAGATTTTTGAATAAGCTTTATATTACACTTGAAGAAGGGCATTTCTGTGTATATAAGGAAGGAAGATTAGTTATAAAACTATTTTTAAAATTACATAGACTATATTTAAATTTATAATGTCTTTTGGAATGAAAGTATAAATATTTATGAATTAATGCTATTAATTTCTGTAGCAAATCAGATTTTTATTTAAATATTTCTGAAGTAAAACTATATCCTTGGATAATAGAATCCAAATCATTAAATAAATAATATTCATTTATAATAAATAACTAACATGATAGTTTGCAAATATTTTTTTCTTCTGCTTTTTATCTTTTACTACTACCTATCCTAATAAGATCTGAGCTGGAAAAGGTAATTTGTAGTATGACAGAGCCGTTCAACTGATGAACTAAGTCCTTAAATTATATGGAATATTATAATAATTTTTTGTCTGAACAAATCAAGTTTAATCCCCCAAGGGGGCTAGCTGTTTAGACATTCAGTAAAATCAAAGGAAATATCTTTGAACCTGATTTAGTCTATTGTTGCCTTCCACAAGTGTTAATTGTCATGGGACTTAAGAAGTGAGTGGCACTTACACTGAAACTAATGGCAAATAATTTCTTGAAATGTCCTTTTTATGAATTAATTTTGTCTGTGTAATAGGCTATATGCTACAGAAGAAATCTTCAGAGAACTAATAGCAGGTATCAGCAATTTACAACTGATTAATTACTAAAGTACTACTTAATGATTATTAGAAGATAGCTAATATATTAATCCCTGTTCATGGAAGATAATATTGAAGTATTTATAACTGAAAGATGTTTATAACCACTGATATGGGGAGCTGATATGATATTAGAGGATAAAATGCAATTTGTTTAGGAGTCTTGATAGTTCACATAGCTGAGATGAATACATTATATATTATTGACAAAGTTAAAAATACAAAGCAGTAGTTTTAGATAGTAACCAAAGCTTCCAAAAATTCTATTTCAGGTCTCCCTTCTTCTGTATACAAAATAGACTGAGAAAATAGGCTTAAAATTAATCTCTACAGCCAATACTTTGTGGGTTTTTTTAAATACAAAATAAGCAAATAGCACACAAGCTTGTCTACACACACAGGTATACATTTTTTCCCCAGAAGAGAGAGAAAAATAAACAAAAATAATGAAAACATCTTCCAGTGCTGGAAAAAAAAATACATTGAGAATTTTTTTTTTTCTATTTTACCTGGAGTTTTTTGTTTGGGGTATTTTTTTCCCCATTTTCCTAAGGTGAAAAACCTTGTTTCCTATATGGATAATTTTGAAGAGGAATTTTTATCTTTAGCAAGTTGAAGTGGAAAAAGCTTCCATTTTACAGCCGGATCTAGGAATCTTGGCAGGCCATGAAAAAGAATGAGATTCCCTTCTTTTTTTTAAGAAAATACCCAATGTGAGAGACAGCCCTTGAAAGTGAACATGGTGGTTCAGAAGGTGGCACTGTTCCCCTGTTGACTTTAAATGTTAGTGTGGTGTACAGGGACAGGGCACAGCTGTCATTTAATTAAGTTGTATGAATTCCTTCCACATCCATTAATGCATATGAGAAGGAAATGGAAAAATAAAATGTATGTTAATGCTTTGCTTATTACCTACTGAGTCAAGTAATACCCTATTACAATTCCAGTTATGTCTCTTACCTGCCTCTCTGTGCTTGAAGTATGTAAAATCACCTCTGTTCACATTATGGAAATACAGACTATAGAATTTCATTATGAATATCTTGGTTTTGTCATGGTCAGACATTTCTGATATGGTCCGTTATGTTCATTCTGCCCACAAATATACACCAAATATGGTAAAGAGAGTATCTGCTAATTACCCCTTATCTCATCTCCTTAAACTATTTTGCTATTGTTTACTCTAATAAATAAAAGAATATTTAGAGTTTTCTGTAGTTTTCAGAAAGGAAAAATAATCCACTTTCTAGATGTAATGCATTAACTGAAAAACTCTAAAATAACAGATGTCAGTGCAGATTGGATTTATTTTTCCAATATGCTTTTAAACGAATGAATGTGAAACTGTTAATACTTGTTGTATCTCAGAAAGTTGGTTATATTTACATGATTTTAATGTCTGTTTTTTAATGTTCGAACTGCAGTCACATATGTGGGAGGTAACTGATGTTTGGCAGTTTCCCAAAAGAGCCTAGCTGCTATGAGCTTGTCATTTAGGATGACAGCCATCTTTTCTTTCCTATTTATTTTGTGATTTCATAAATCAGATCTTTTTTTCACAGTTAAATACTGAATGCAGTGTTTCTACTCACAGTAGAGCTCAACAGTCAGATACATGTTCCAACAATGCTATATGGACAAATGAAGAAGGGCATATTTTTCCCGGAAGAAAGACATTGTAGTCTTCTAAAGCAGTGTTGTATTGTTGTTGAACCTGTACAGAGATATTTTCTTCTTGATGCAGATAATGAAATACATGCTGGTTCATTACTTGTAGGCATCTTGAGAATGTGATAAAATGAGATCCACTAATAAACCAACCTGCAGAGGTTATGGTCAGGAAAAATAACATTGTAAGGTGTGATGTCCTATTATTCTGAATCTACATCCTTGAAAGCTGTGGAGTCACACAGACTTGCTGTAATGCCAAAGATTTTTTTTTTCACTGCTGTGTTATAGTATCAATACAGTTATGGAAGAATGAGCTGGACTGCAGCTTTCCTTCTACATCATCCAAACTGTCAGCTTAGCTCTGTCTGCAGACTCCTCATTAGAGAGGAGAGTGGAGGGAATGAACAGCTTGCTTTTTTCAGATTCCAGATGGACTTTGTAAATCTGACAGGTGGGAAAAAGAAATGAGTGGAAAAGAAACATTTTCATACTTGTGAAATGATGAAAATCTGTCTAGAAAGTCTTGAGAAAATGAATACTGGACAAACCAGGGTTGCATATTATACCTTTCCTGAGTATAACAGCATTTGAGGGGTTAACCATTCAAAAGTACTTAATTCAAAATCATTCAGAAAAACTAACAGCCAGATAATCCACAATTAGAAATATATCAAATGAATACCAGCTGAGATCCTTGTCCATGAACAGATTACTTTGCATAAAGGCTTGCACTATTAGGTATTTCATTTGAACCTCATTTTCCTGTATCCTTCATGTATGAAATGTCTCTCTGCTATAGAAATACAAATCTTACAGATACAGCTTACTTGCTTTTTTAAAAAAAATCTAATGTGTTTTCAGGCATCAAATAACTGTACAAGGGCCATATGGAATGTGCTTTTTACTTTGCTTCACATAAATTTTTAAGATTTCACATAACTTTTAATATGCTGGGTTCCTTTTTGAGCTTGCAAGCATGAAGCTGTGATTTTCCAGATATGGGTATTAGACTACACAGCACAGGTGTCTAACTAGGTAGCTCTCTAGCTTCAGGTCAATACTTATCTGCTTGCTTGCTTCACATCTGACTGTGCCGCTTATCTGAAATGAACTGGACTTAAATAAATACAGCAGCTAGCTTATATAAATCATACTTTCCATTTTGCACATTTGCAGATATTGGAGGCAATGGAAAGGAAGTCAGGTTGAAAGCTTAAAAGCTAAGCTTTATACTACAAGCCACTTAATTTCTGTATATTCCCAAATGTATTGGAAAAGCAAAAGGTAAGGAAAGAGCACAGAAAAAAAAAAAAAAAATGAATGTGTGATAATAAAATAGACTGAAAACCAAATTTCTTTTAACGGTTTGTGAGTAAGTATGTGGATATGTCTGATTGCTCTCTGCAAATGCAAGCTAAGCAGCTATGCAACACTACTGGGAGCAGCAGGTAGAGATGAGGTATATGGAAGCCTATGGGGGTTTGTGGAGCAGGTATGTGGAGCAGTTGTGGAGCTCTGAACTAAAATTTTGCTGCTTGGCTGGCTGTCATTGTATGAAGACTAACTAGATTACACATGTGGTTCCTTACAGTCCTATTTGGGAACAACTGAAGTGAAATCCCTGACCATGTTGAAGTATTTCCATTCATTTGAATATGCCTGGGTTTAATTTTAATTTAATTTAATTTTCTAGGCAGTCTGTTGTGTTCCTATCTCTGAATTTGCCTATATATCTATATAGACATACATATACACTATATATATAAATATAATATATAATATATAGTGTATATATATAAATAAATAAATATATAAATATAATATATAGTATATATAGATATATATACTATATGCACAAATATATATACTTCCAGATTATAGTGTGTCATAATACAGGCTTTAGCTGGCTTGTAAACTTCTCCAGAGCATAAGTAGGTAAAATAAATGCTAGGTAAAATAAATAGCTGTACATCACAGTGTTGAGCTCTCCAGTACTTTATGGCATCTGAAGATTCACAGTACAAGTAACTCACAGAAAATCTTTCATATCAGTTATGATCCAGACCCTGACCTTCATAAGAAGTGGCATACAAAAAATGTTTTAATTTGATTGAAAGGAAATGGAATATGATTATCTTGAAACTAAGCAACTTAATCCTTTGCGATAATATATGCCTTTACAGAACTATTTCAAGATGTCAAGAAAGAAAAATTACTTTCTGTTAGCCTGCCACATTTGTATTACACCATTAAAATAGAATTAAAAAAAAAATTTAAAAAATCTAATTTCCTTTTCACATTGTTCATCATTTTTCCATTTTTGTATACCACTAGTCTTGAAATAATTTATTAGTTTTACATTTTCTTATTGTTGGTTTTCTTATTGTGTGTTTCACCTGACATTTCATGCAATAGATGAAAACTGAAATATAAGGAATGTTACATAAGGTCAATGCAAAGGTCTGTCTAATCCTTGCAGTGGCTGATAGCACATGCATAAGGGAAGAGTACAAGAACCCAGGGCATTTATATGATCCTTCCCCTTTTGGATTCTGGCAGATCAGTTAAACTAGAGGTTTAAAAGCAAAATTTTATGTTTAATAGCTATCAGTGGAACCATCTTCCAAAAATTATCTTCTCCTATTGCCTTTTAATATGTGAAAAAGATTTGTGTTTATTTTTTACTTATAGTGCTTTACCTTTAAACCTTTATATTAGATACTGAAGCAAAATGACTGTACTTTTCCCTAAAAGAATGGCCCCAGAAGCTGTGAATCCATCAAACAAGGTCAAAGAACCTACAGAAACTGATACGTAAAAATCTATTTCTCTAGTCTGAAATGGGCTCTTGGCAGGGCTTCAAAATCCAGATATAAATTTCTTCTGACCACAGAAGGCCTGCTTCTGGGTCACAGAAGAGCAAGTGCTTTCAAGGAACACGAGATTCACAATTTTGCTCTCAGTGGAGTGTAAACTGCTAAAGGCTGCATACCTGAAGGCTGCATTCAGAAAGAACTCTGACTCCTTTGTATCACAGAGGAATATCAAACTCTTAGATATCCTCTGGGGGGAAAATGTATATGCTGGGAAAATAAAGGTCCTGCCTCTACCACAGGAAAGTATTACACTGATGCTTTTAGAAGCTGTGGAAGGATATTTGTGATCTGCTATGCTGTGTTGTACACCGTAAATTCTTCATGTTTCTGTTACAAGCTGTTATTTTTACTTTAGTTGCATTTAGAAAGAAAAATACCTTTTAGGGTAGTATTTCACAACTCACTGTCTGCAAAGTGTGCAAAAGGAAGAGGATTGTTCACTGGTTGACTCAAAGAATTCTAATTTCTCTTCCCATTTTGCATCTTTATGCCTTAATCTAAGCACTTCAGGAAACAGCCATACTCTATTCTCACGGAGGCTCTAGGCAGAGATTTATTAGCAACATGCTTCTGAATTCTTCAGATTAATATATGACTGAAATGCAAAGTGCCCTTACTGATTACAGAAATTGCAGCCTATACAACCAGGATAAAGCATTTTTCATAAACTTAAACTGGAATCAAATGCTGCTGCATTTGTATCCATAGTGTGTATTAGAGGTAGGTAGTAAGAACTACCAGAGATACATTAATTTTGTTTCCAACCAAAAAACCATGTATTCTAAAAATTTACTTAAAATATTACTTGGGCAGCCTCTAAGAATGCTTGGCTTGAAATTAGTCATCAAGTACTGAGGGATAATTATAGCACCGTAGCAGAGTGAGGGTGAGGAATTGTGGTTCTCATTGCTGAAGCAGAGACAATTACTGTGAGCAGGCTCTCCCCCCTTGCCTTTCTATAAACACTCAGCTGAGGAGTGGTGAAGAGACTGCTTAGCTTATTTCTGCAAAAACATGTCCATGTGTCGTTAGTCTAGAACATTAAGAGGAAATCTATTTTAGTCAAATCAGTGGTAATTTTGCTGTCTTCTTCAACAGCTATGTCTTACTCTACCATACTATCAGAGGCTCAAATGTGCTTATTAGTCTGTTTCCCCGCTGTTAGTAGTATCTGACGACAATACCTGCTTTCTGCAGAAGTATCCCCAGAGCCTCATGACATCCTTGTGACCCTCCCTTCCCTTTCCATTTCAGTCCCAGCTACCCCTACATGCACCAAAAGAGCCACACAGTAGCAGGATGAAAAACAACCCTCTCCTTTCGCAGGTAAACCCCATGTTTCAGGTATCTAGCAACTGATTGACATGCACATGTCTTTTTTACTCAGGCTAGGAATGCCTGCATCATATGCCAATATGGGAATATTTGGCATGTAAAAATTTCTTAGGCAGTCCCCACAGACGCCTTGATCACCACCATACTTTCTCTCCAGCTTTCACCAAAACCTGAACTGTACACAGTAGCAGTCTGCTCCATGCAGATACTGCAGATGCAAAATGCAATCCAAGGACTCTAATGTTTGATGAAGATGTTGTATATGCTGGTGTCAGAACATGCTCTAGAGAACTTGGTTTTGTTTCTCTGTCCCAGTCAATCCCGCATGCCTTTTCACATTTTTCTCCAAATCTCTATTCTCTTTCCCATTTACAGAATGTCCAAACATATCTCCAAATTTGTCAGCAAATTCCCTGAGGAAGAATTCACCTATATTTTTCTCCAAAAGCAGCTCAATGTGTTGGGGACATGTTGAGAGCACTACTTCAGCAATCTCTCTCATGGCTTCTCCACGCTGCTGGCCTACAGTGGAACTCCTGCCATACAGAGAGGGATTTAACATGCAGAAGCAAATCTGGGTAGAATGGAAGTCTGGAAGAAGTATAACAATTGAAAAATTCCTAAGTAGTAAGTCATACATGTGATGCCTCAGCCTGCCTAAGGAACAGAAGCATGCAAAGCACCTCTATTGCAGCTACGGACACCGATTTCAGATGTCCATGCTAGTTTCCAAGGTGGCAAGAATCAGCAAGGAGCTTGTGCAAAGCTCGCCATTCTCTCTCGCTGGGACAGACACAACAGATGAGCAGATTGTCTTAGATGAAGAAAAGAAAAAGCAGACCTTTCCTTTCCTCTTTCCCTTTGCTTCCATTTCTTAGCCTTTCCATCTGCTCTAGAGGAATAGCTAGCATAACTGTGCTGTCTCCTTCAGAACCCTGAATCTGCAGTGTGAAGTTCAGCTACCTAAAAGACAAGCATCTAAGCTTTCTCACTGGAAATAAAAATACACTCTCATAGTCCCCTATCATCATCTAAGCCAATGCAAGAAATGTTTCCAAAGTATGACCACACATTGAAATTATTTTTGTATCAGACAAAATAGCCTGTGGAGATGTTTCAGAGAAATTACTGATTTAAAATGCTCTTCACTTACCTGAGTATGGCATTTTTAGTTTTTTGTTCTGTGATTTTAAAATCATGTAAAATATTCTATTGTTAAACTTGTTTACTGCCGAAAATTGAGAGTCTGAGTTCCTGTCCCATTGTTCATTCACTCAGGAAAGTGTATGTTCTTTATTATAAATATGGTGTGTTTTTAAAGCAATTGCATTTTATTTGCGGGTTTCTACATTTCTGAAGCAAAGAAAAACACAGGCTTTAGTACTCTTGTACTCACATTAACCAAATAATATTATTAACATTTGAGAAGGGCTTTTCATATACAATGTAATGTCAACACGTATTTTCTCAGCCCAGTCAGCAAAATTGAGTTCTAACGGAATTAATTATTCCTCACATAAGAATGAAACGCAGGCAATGTGGCATCTTAGTAAGCAAAAGCATCATTTTAAACATGATTTTTATATGCATGTTAAAATAAAAGTCACATTATATAATAATATTTATTCTCTCCACACAATTTTCCTTCCTAGCTGACTTGTCATAACACAAAATGTCAATTCCCAACTGTTAAAAACATGATTGCTTTGTTTGTATTTTACGTATTTTTCCCCCTGGAATGCCATTACTAAAAACATAATTTGGGGAGTAATTTTCAGTGCTACCTAATGTAATGTGTTTCTGGTGTGGAGTTTTCACATAAAGATAAGTACCCACCTTGAAATCTGCGCTCTCTTCACTCTATTGATTTTTAAATATTTTGTGTACACTACAGAGTGGCAGTATATTTTTAAGGAAATATATCTATTGTCACTATATCTTCTCTGAAAAGTCCTGTAAATAAATATTACATAAAAATCAATAGGTTTTGGTTTTTTTTTCTTCTAGTGATTATCCAAAAGCACTGGCATCAGTATCAGTACCATTTATGTAAAGGTCTTCAATAATTTTAACTTAAGAGTAAATACTTATTCTAATACTTAATAGCTAAGTTGCCAATTCAATATACACTCTTTGTTCAGCTTGCTTCTGATTTTCAACAAGTGTCTTAGTTGATCAGTTGTGGGTTTTGCAAAATCTAATCACAGTCCCAGAGCTGTAGGGTCATCTTGCCTTTTTTTTTAACCAGTCCTTATATACTGAAAATCTCCTTACTCATTACTGAAATCTGAATAAACATTAAGTAGAAACTTTTTTTTGATTATAGGCCCATAGGAAAATTTAGTGACTTCTCTTAACTAACATCTTGAACATAGAAAGCCCAATAAATATCGAGTGATTTTAATGTTCTTTTGTTCAGGCTGTCAGAATAAGTAGCTCTTCAAGAGAGTTGGGAGAACTATAACAAACACCAGAACATTTGGGTTAGGCCAATTATTGTCTGAGTAAGTTGTTAGTTTTTCAGTGATTCCCCCTCTTCAAGGTGCTGGTTGGTGAAGAATTGAGAATTAAGAAGAACAGATGCTATGGGCAGCATCATGTACATGAGCCAGATACTACTGGGGTGAGAAAACACAACGGATGATCTCTTCTGTATCTGCCACTCATAGAGATGATGGGCAAGAGTTTTCAAACTGCTGAATGTCACCTCCTGAATTATTTTATCAGATGATAGCCAACAGTAGTCTTCCTGGCTGCCAGAAATGGCAGTTGTCTACTTCAGCAGCTAAAGGGTGAACTCAGCACAGATTTACATGCGTGGGCATTGACTCTTTCATCTGGAAGCTCTCCCTTCACTGATGCTACTCTACAGCACTCAGCCAGTATCTTCCTCAGGGTCCAGACACTATCTGGTGTAGGTGTCTGGATGTTTATGAGACAGACATCTGGCAGTCAGATGCACTAGCTGCACTGCCAGCTCTGCTCCCTGCCTACCACTCTGTGGTTTTTGGAGAGCAGGAAACAGTATTTGCTGTTCAGTGGCTGCACAGCTCCATTCCCAATGTCCAGCTGCTGTCAGGTTGCAGACCAGAAAGGCTTCTAAAAAGCACTCGGGAAGTGACTGGCCTGAAAGGTAATGGTGTTCTGTTAGTGGTGTGGTTCTTTATCAGGGGTTTTTGCAAGGCTGAGCTCAGAAACAGGAGAGCCTGCGAACCAGCTGCCAAAAGCCTCCTCAATGTGCCATGCAGCTACACAGAGGAAAAACACCAGGCAATCTGGAATAGTAGCCCACATGACCACAGAGCATGCAGATGTAAATGCCATAATACTGCTCTCTGCATTCTCACTTGGTCCCATTCAAATCTGCACTAGTGATCTGAGAGCACAGGGATCCCCTTGAAATGAAACTGAATGCACGGCCTCAGGTACCAACAGAATCCTGTCTCTCCTAAGCTTTCCCCTAGTTTAATTTAGCTTTTTTTGTTATGTTAAACACTCATTCTAGCTATAATTCCCTGACTCGGAGTTCTCATTATTAACACCTGAGAACAAAAGTCACAAATCACTGAGTATTCTGAAATCAAATGTGTTCTGAAAAACACACAGAAACCCATGAAGTTTTCAATTTACTTCATTTAAACTGCCTTAACTTCTTAAAGGACACAGTGGGGTTATCTGTATATCATACTGTGTATTGTTGCAGTGTACTCTTTATTATCCTGGGGAGAAGGCTTTACCATCACAAGTACTTGCATCTGCACTTTTGCACAGAAGAATATTAAAGAAGTCCAGATAAAAGAAGCCAGTTGAAAATTAAAAATGTCTTTTGGATTTGGTCTGCAGACTGTAAGCAGTAAGGGAGTGGGTTTTTTAAAATCCTGTATACTTATGAAAAACTTCAGCCGAACAAAAAAATGTTTTTCCAGTCTTAGCAATATTTTTCACTGGTACACAAGGAAAATATTTACTGTATTGAAAGAAAAATGAATAAAAAAAATTGGGAAGATTACAAGATTAAAAGAGAAGTAACTTCACTGAAATTAGGCAGCTACAAGAACACAGCGAAGTCAAAATGCACATTTCAGAGCAGAGCCAGCACACCCTGCAGAATATTTATCATTAACATTGATCATGCAGTGTTAAAACACAAGTTAGCTGCAGTAATATTCTCACTCATAGAACACTAACTTTTAAAACTAACATTTGGATGTTAACAAGAATGTATTATTTCATGATTTTCTCTTCCTCAACTGTCCTTTTTATTTTAGGAATTTTTGGCCTGACCTTCTTCTACTTCCTCTTACAGACAATCAAGGCTTAAAAGACAGAAGTTGCTTAACATGGATATTTTCTTTCCTTTTTTTTCCTAACTTAAAAAAAAAAAAAAAGGTTTACCTTTAGACACAAAAGCAAGCAAATGCAACAAATATCCAAAACATTTTTCACTTAGACAAGATGGTATCAATGAAAGCTGATTTTAGTTCTGCTTATCTAGACACTAAAGTGCTTATAAAGGAGAAAATTTATCTTAACTCTTTGCCAGAGATGCAGGTTAAAAATATCATGGTAGTGAAACAAAACACATGATGACAATGTGCCAGTTGACAACTAAATGGCCTAGAAATGGAATGAATTCTGTGTACAATATCTTCTCCTTACATGCTCTACACAAATTTTCTTTTCTCAGTTACCCTCTACTATAGCATAAGACTCAAAAGTAGAATAGTCAACAGAATGCAGTGTTAACTTCAAGTTAGAGATACACTACTAGATCTGGAGTTGGTGTTTGGGGAGGTGATAGTGATTGTTTTGTTAGAAACAGACTGAATTTTATTCATTAACTGTATTCATCATTACTTTTCTTCAATAGATTAACAACAAAAGGCAACTAATATTATTATTATTATTATTATTTATTTAGTTTAAATATGTCACAGGAAACTTTTCTACTAACAGTACCAAATGTTCTTTTGGAACTGAATTTATTCAAGAGATTGGTTGGTTTTCATATTTAGATAACTCTTCTCTTTCCTAGACAGAGACTCTTTACTATGTTTTTTATTTCCCTTAGTTTGCAGAAAGTAAAATGTAGCTAAGAGAAATCAATCCAGAATTCATTTTTTGAACTTCAGATTATTATCAGAAGTGTTAACAATAAAGCCTAATGAAGACAAAGCTTATGTTGCAAAGAGGATCTGCCTAATTTATCCTAAGAAATATTTATAAGCAACTTTATTAATGACATGACAGGAAGTTACTTTGATTATTGTTACTATTATACAGAGAATGAAAGCTCTGCACAATGAACCGCACTTTAAAATTAATCCCTGAGTATTCAGAAGAGCAGACTTCAAATACTTGGAAAGTTTATAATCCCTCTTGGGAAGTTAACATCACTGGCCATATACAGGTGCGTAGTGAAATTAATTTTGAAGTTCATATGAAGGAAAAGTCACTCATTCTTCTTTAAATCCTCAAGACTATTAATTTTTAAAGCACCTTTCCATTACATATGCTCAAATCCTTCAAATGCTGTATTGTAAATACATGAACTTCCCCCCCCCCCCCCCCCAATTTATTATGTCTCTGTATATTGACTACGCTATTGAATCAGCATTTTTAGTATTTAAAGAAACATGATGGTGCAATCAATTGTATTATTTGGTAAGTGATTTCAGGTCAAAAAACACAGTATTGATTAGACTCCAGTTTTGAAAGAACGAAACAAACTGAACATCTATTGCTTTATCTTTCTGTGCATATATATATGTATATACACATATATGTGCATAGCTGCTTATTTTGACAAAGATGGTTTGACTAGCTCCCCAAGGGAATGGTGCCATTAATCAGCTAATCATGAGTGCAAAATTGCCCATTGGGCATTTATTTCATTGTCAGAATACACAAAGCCATTTCACCTAACTGATTTTTTAAATGACTGGAGAGGCTGGGTACTATGCTATGTATGGCTTGAAAACTGATTTTCTTAAATACAAAATGAAACTCAGAAGTTATTAAGTATGCATGCTTGCTACTGTCCTTGGCTGTATGCAGTGAAACCTTTTTAAAGTTTGAGATGTTTACAGTGCTGGAGCTGACTGAACTCCAAGACTCTTTGCTCTGAAGTAAGGACTGTGAGCTATAATGCTCCCAACAGTCTTGGTGGGCAACAGAGAGCCCATGCCATGAGTAAGTACACAGCTTTGCACTATTTATAGGCCTCACTGCACACCTGTTTCACCTCTGTTGCAGAAATTCCCAGGGTACGTGTACTAAGTCTTTGAGGATTGTGATTATTTCAGTAAGGTGATAATGTTAAACTATTTCCACAGAAACACAAATATATATACGCATATGTAGGATATAGATATACCTGTAAATATTAAAAAATATATGTTCATTAAATAACCTATTCATTTCTTTCTTAAGACCACTGATTTGATTCTTTCTGCCTCTGAAGACAAGATTTAATTTACTGTCATTGACGTAAGCTTTCAGGTTGTAACTGGACTTTTACCTAATAATCCTTACTATTCTAAAAAAGCACATTCTCCCACATGCGTATGTCCCTATCCAAGCAACCTGACCATACAAATTGTGTCTAATATCATTTCAGTACAATGTCTAGCATTGGCAACCAACCAGTAAACCTCTGCGGTGGTTTGACCTTGGCTAAATGCCAGGTACCCACCAAGTCACTCTATCTAATTTCCCCCACTTCCCCTTTTTTTCTCAACAGGGCAAAGAGGGGAAAGAAAATAAGATAGGAAAAAAAAAAAAACCCTACCCTTGTGGGTAAAACAAAAGCAGTTTTAATATAAGCAAAGCAAAGCAAAGGACGGCACGCGAAAGCAAAAAGAAAACAGATTTATTCTCTACTTCCCATGAACAGGCGATGTCAGGCCTTCTCAGGAAGCAGGGCTCCCATACGTGTAGTGGTTGCCTCAGAGGACCAAGGGTGACCCCACCCCCTTCCTCCTTTTTCCCGGCTTTATACTTGAGCAGACATCATATGGTCTGGAATATCCCTTTGGTCAGTTCGGGTCAGCTGTCCTGGTTGTGTCCCCTCCTAAGATCTTTTCCCTCCCTGTCCCACTGGGGTGGGAAAATGTCAGAAAGAGCCTTGGTGCAGTGTAAGCACTACTCAGCAGTAGCCACAACACCAGTGTGCTATCAACACCCTGCCAGCTCCTGACATAAAACACAGCACCATGAGGGCTGCTGTAGGGGGAAACCAATTCTGGCTCAGCCAGACCCAGTACAACCTCTTTCAGTGTTAATGCCTTAACAGAGCCTGTGGCTGATTTTTACCAGAGGCGGACTCAAATCTAGCCCTGAATTTAACACTATTTCACATATCAAGTCTATGACACAGAAAACTTTGAAACTATTTTCAATTTGCTGTGTCCTCACAAAAAGCAGACAGATGGTCAGTGGTAGAAAAATAAAGAAGAAAACCCACAGGAAATCTATTTTAATGTTATTAGAAATTCATATTAGAAAAAAAAATTACCAAATAATTCAAGAAGCAGTGGTGCAAATGATTTGCATCTACCTTCTTTTTGTATCTTCCTTTGTCAAGACGGGTTGCAGAAACAAAGGTAAACATAGTCATTAGAACAACAAATCTGAGTTCCAGAGAATAAAGTTTGTCAAGATCTTTAAGCTTCTTTAAGATTTATGGTCTTTCAATTTTTCACCAATGCCGAATTAACTGCTCTGCAGATATGGATTTTCTGATTTTTATGGTTTTATTTGATGACTCTTATAAAAAAAAAAGATATAAGCAGCAATGTTCATGAGTGAAAAATTTTTATAGTTCACTGTGTATTTCAAAAGCATGCCTTATCATTATATCCTGCCTATGATGAGTTTTTATAAGCAGAGGTTTCACCTTTTTTTTACAATAAAATGCCTCCTTGCGATTCTTGTTACTCCTTATTCCCACTTTGAAGATTCATTAATACACAAATTAGTTAGAAAAGATTGAAGAGTTTTACAAGGGGAGTTACAAGAAACATAAGGAACATTCTCTGTCTTATCAGACATCTGCCCACCATGAGGACAGAGGAGAGCTTCGCAGAGCTTGCCAGTCCCAGTCCACCTCCTCGCATACCCCCCAGTGCCATGGCAGGATACAACCTTCTCAGGCAGGTTTTGAGTGCCTGTGCTGGCCTCAGACAGAGCCTCCTCCCAGTTCTTCAGGATGACACTTGAATCTAACTCAGTCATGGAATCACAGGAAAATTTAATTAGGTCATTTTGTCCAAACTCAAAGCAGGGCTAATTTCAAGGACAGATCTGGCCTTCCCAGCGATGGCTATTCCACTGCCCCTCTGAGCAACCTGTCCTTGTGTATCATCACTCTCATCACCAAGAACTTCTTTCCAGTTATATCTACATACAATACTGTAGTTGCGGCACTAAGACCTGTTAAGAAAAGAAGACCTTCTTAAAAAAAACACAAGGTACAGATCAAAGACTCTCCTCTTTCAAACCTACCAGCTGCTGTCCAGTCATGGTCACACTTTTAAAAATTACTTCTAATTTTACATTTCTTTCTCATGCATATTATTTTGGGCATTTTAAACAGTTCTTCAAGTCTGAGACACCAAGAAGTTTGAGATCACTTTTGAAGATGCAGCTTTTGGTATCTGTGGGCTTCACCTCTCTTGAAAAGTTAGAATATACTTCATAGAGTATTATGCATGTTAATTGTCAAAAATTGGAATAATTCTATTTATTGGCTTAGAATGTTGAATTTAAACTGTCATTACCTGTGGATTTCCACTAAAAGCACTCCCTTCATCTTCAAAACTTCCTAACATTACTCTGGGACATATGTTATCCACAGCTCTCATCCAGAGCTCCACTTATATCAGCAAGACTATTATTCTCGCAGTTTTAGGAAGTACAGGGTACTGTCCTATTTCTGAGTTGTAATCAGAATGTGAAGTGAGATACTTGTTTTTCAGTTACAATGGGTTATAAAATATGGATTCCATTGTATTGCCAATATCTTGTAAGGATTTCTGTTCACAGCCTTGACTCTCTCATAGGATTACACCTTTCTTCAAATTGAATGTAAGACTGTGGCTAACAATTTTTTTTCAGAAAATTGGAATTTAGAGTGTGTGTATATGTATGTATGTGTCTGCCTGTAATTAGTTATGAATCCAGACAACTGCACACACAAATGACAGCATTCAGCTATCTTTCACAGCCAACTGAAAGGCAAGGTAGTTTGACCTTAATTTTTCCATTTGCGTATGCAAAAATAGAAGTCAGACTGAGGAGCTTTTGAAAACTTTGCATCTTCATAAGCCAACATCATAATATTGATAAAAATAATAGTTTTCAAAAATCTATTTTCAATGCTTCCTCCAGCATGTAGTGTATCTTCAGTTATCTATCTATATGGTCTTTAAACCTACTCCTGTTATTATTAGCAAGCTGTTTCAAATATAATATTTAATTGAGGAAAATAGATTTCATGTACATTTTCTATTTCAAATATAAAACCACATAACAGTTTACACCCTAAACAAAATTAGGGTCTATAATCACTGCAATAATAAAAAATAAACTGCATGGTTTTCTGGAAGAACAAAACTTTCCCAAAACAATCATATTTTTCTTTTTTTTATTCACAGCTGCAAGTTGAATAGAAAAATAAACTTGTTTCTAAGAAAGGAACATATTTGTATTATCTAATCTGGCACATGATTTAGGAAAGAATACTACAGAGCTGATAAAACATTACACAAGTGCTTTGTACAGGCATCAGAGTAAATTATCTAGTCGCTGTCTGCTTTTTCTCCACTTTACCATGAAGGGCATTTTTCAAATAATTGCTATAAACTTTCTAAGAACTCTTGACTCCAAAGCAAAAAAATCCTCAGTTGTAAAAGTTTTTAAATTAACTGTTATGAAAAAAGTTTCTAACCATTCTAAAGTCCTTGAATTTCATACTCAGCTCCATAATCTTTAACACTAGTCTCCACATGGCTATGATACTAATCATTTAGTGATGATAAACAGAAAGACATCCTGTGCAAATTATATATAATTCTATGCTGCATTCTCCATACCATATTACGAATCACACTAGAATTTCTGTGGTCAAGTCATACACTTTGTTAGGCCAGGCAGCATGTGACGCCACTCCCCTGGTAATCATAAACATTATGCATAGATTTTATCTCCTCTTCAAGAGAAACCTGTAATTAGTGACTAAGCCAACCAGATCTAATAAAATGATAGGGTCTTCCAAGTCCTATAAGCATACACTAATCAAACCCCTTTAAAGCTCCCACTGCTGCTCAACCCACTGTATGTCTTTTCAGAAAAGTGCATCTTTTCAGAAAATTTAGGAAAACATCACAAACATTTCCGAGAACTCTGAGGCTCACTTGTGCTCCCCACTGCTTTGCTGTGAGTCTGAAAGCTTTCTGAGGTATCACTGGTCAGGGAAGACAATTCTTCATCTCATTCTTACATAGCTATTTTTAAACTGTCCATGTGCATTCTGTGACAACAAGCATCTGTACCTTAATTTTAGGAAGCTGGACAGTTCTAATGTATCCCAGTAGTTTGGGGTTTGGATTTTCCACACACAGACACATATATATATTTTGATGTTATCTTAATTAGATATAGATAAGGGGTATTTCATTTGGACAGTGCTCATACTTAATTAAACACTTTAATTCTCAATTTGAGATGAGGCTTAGAGGAGACCTGAATTTGCAGTTAGGGATATTACTTTTAATGTAAACAGGAAATGAATAAATATCAGAAGATATCAGTGAAGAAACAGAAAAATGATGATGAAATATTATTCAACTTTTTGTGGTGCTTCATTTTGTCTGTCTTAAGGATAAAACAATCTTGTAGAACAGCATCCTCCACATACTGGACTTTTATTGATATTTTGAAGTATTGAAACTTGCTGATCTTCTTTAATGGTTCTGTGAGATGAGAGTTCCTCTATGCTTTGCTCTACATGTCTTATAGATCCTGCTGTAGAATATATCATATCCAGGCTATAAAGTGTTGTTTCTTCAAACTGACTTGCTTCCCAGCCTCAATCCTTTTGGTTGTTCTTTCAGCCTCATAGAAAGTATGCTTTCAGGAAGGTATTTGGGGGGCATTTTGTTATGTGGGAAGGGAAGAGTCGAAAAAAGTAGAGAGGAGGAATGCCTCCTTTGGTACCTGTCAATATTTTCTGATTCTGGACGAAGTGAAGAATTCCTGAATGCTCCCTCTGTGGGTAACAAAGGGGTGGAAGCGATTTGTTAAATTACCTTATTATCACTAAGAAGTCTGAATCTATTAATACAGACTTACCAATTTTGCAGTGCATAGATGCATACTGCTTTTCTTGCAAATATTCGTAAATCATATTAATTCTGTGGACCAGATTGTACCAGATTTCTTTTTGTTAAGTAACACTTGCTAATACCGAGTACTTCCAGAAGAAAATATGACAGAGCAAGGACAATGGAAGTATACTTTTATGTTAAAAATGTATTTGTACCTTTTAAAAAATACAGATGCAATTCTGTCCATTTAATTTCTTACATATGGATGCATTCTTTCATCATTAGAAAAAGCAATACTGTTTATTTCATTCTGAAGCAAAAAAAGAAACAGTTATGGTCCTTCAGATGACACACTGGGGATCTGCTGTCGTTTTGCAGCATACATGCTGTTCATCACGGGTGACTAGTTTCTGCTTTTACCTATGTTGCACAAGGTTCTACCCCTCCGGCTCTCCACAGACCCCACCTCTTGACTCTTCGAGGCTGGCTGCCTTCCTAACTAGGCAGCAGGAACCCCAGTGGCTCAAGAGCCTGTCCCTGCCATCCACCAAGTCCCCTGACTCACCCAATTACTTTTAATCACAGACTTGGATTTGTGATGTGGGGTTTTCTGATCTGAGGGCTAGAACAATTAGCAAGAGGAGCACCACATGCAGGTGACAGCAGAACACAATTCTGGCTCCACAGCACTGCTGCCTGAGAAATCCAAAAGTCCAGGATACAGCTTCCCTCTATATATAGTTCATCAATACACTGTATCATGCTGTTTCTTAAGAGCTATTTTCTCTATCTTACATCTGTAAAGCATTTAAATTGCTTAATGACTTTAGCTATGCACTAGGAATGAATGCCAGCACTTGTCATTAGCAGCCTTGTGCACTCAGTTTATGCTATGTATCTTTAAATATTATGTTTGAACATTATTTCCCATATAATACTTCAGGTGTCCTGCATAGTTAGTGCTGTGATGGACTGCAGACATTCTGTTCATTAGTCCTTTATCAAGCTCTTTATCAGCGACACTCCTAGGCATTCCGGTGGTTCAACTGCATAGCTATAATAGATTTCCTGCTCTCCAGGCCTGCATTTCTTTGGCCTAAATTCTGAGGTCATATTTCTCGAAAGCAGTTTATTATCTGAAATGTAATTTTAAGTATCTTGCACACTAGCCATTTCCACAGTTTCATGTGCTCCTGGAGCAAAGGCTAAGTTTTGCTTTTGAATACTCAGATGAGTCTTAGAACCAGTAACCATCAGTATCTCTATTACACCTCTGCTCTGGCAGAATGGATGGAAAGCAAACCTTTCCGAATCTGGACCTTCCTCCTGATCCCACAGGATTACAGAATATACAGGCAAGATCAGAGTTCGTGTCTTTGATCTCAACCCTGCAAACACTATGGCTCTCAGCCATGTGCTTTGGTAGAATTAGTTAAAATGGTTTAAGACAGTATCACTTCCTAGGTTTGAGCAGCAGGTTGCTGCAAGGAATGTTTAGGTTAGAGGTGAGGTTAGTTTGTGCTGAGATAACAGACTATGAATTGGAGTAGGAGAGACACAAACCTATGTCCTGTTCTGCTGTGCAAATGGTAAACTCTGAAGGAATCTGGCATACAGCTGTGGGCATTAATCTCTCAAATTTATTCATTTAAATCCACCAGATATTACTTGTCAGAACCATTAGGCACTCAGATAATTTTACATGGTTGAGTGACACATCTTTTTTGTGTTGTTTAGGGCTACTTATATGTGTAAACACACTTGTTGCTTAGACCTATTTGGCATGAAGGCTGAAGTCTGCTGGGCAGTTTTGGTGTGCTCAATCTATCTAACTAACAAATTTATCCAGTTATAGGAAGAGAACATGGCTGAGCACAAGCATGTCACTCAGCCTGACAAGCCCAAGGACATTGAAGAACACATTTTCCAAGAACAGTACAAGTCATTGTAAATGACAGGCTATATGCTTAAATATAAACCAAAGTCCATCAATATAATTTAGCATTTCTAGTAGCAGCAATCAATTTATCAAAATTACATTCTACTAGTTCAGAAGATGATGGAAGCAAAAATGAGACACATTTGAAAGGTTTGAGTAGCTGCAAAAATAAAAGCTGGACTTCACGTTCTACTCTTATCTGAAATATACTGCCTGCAGAGAACCTACAGGAGAAAAAAGAGAGGGAAAAAACCCCACCCAAAACCAAAAAAAGCAAAAAATGAAACCCCATCAAAATACACTAGAACTAAAAGAAGAAAAAAGGGATAAAAGGTTGAAGGGCTGGAAAGTGTCATTTTTAGTGTTCCCAAATGCATATGCAGCTTTTTTCTCCTTGGTTTCTCAAATCAGGCAATTAAATGACCAGCTCAGCTTCAGCGTTACTAGTCTGTATGGTTGCAGAGAAGTTAGAAAATGACATTTTAAAGGACTTGGTATTTAGATAGTAGATAAAAATGGATCACATATTTGGATGTTCCCACGTTTATCTTTCTAAAAAAAGGTAGTGAACTCTTTGAAGGTCTCAAGACTCAGATTTATCCTAAAAAAAGTAACCCTGTTTCCAACTTTGCCTTTTAGAACTGTGGCCCGTTTTCCCTGTTTTCATGGCTGTGCATCTGGCCAGAATTCCATGGATGTGGAAGACATTGAAATCTACTGGCAACCAGACTCACACTAAAAAAAGGGATCTATCTTTTGGAAATTTCTTTTGAATATACAGGGAAAACTGAAGGCCACTGAGGGCTGAACTTCTTTAAATATAAGATGGGGAGGCAGCAAGGCATTTGTGGGAGGCTGTTGCCTACAACAGAAGTAGATTGGTCTGTTTCCACGACACCCATGCAAAATTTATTGAAATTAATATGAGTCATTGAATGGATTTCAGAGCATTTTTAAGAGATCTAAAGGCCCAGCAATACAACTGAGTGTAACAGACTGAAAAACTAAGGCGGTAGTGAACAACTGCTACTGTGTAACATCAACAGCCATTAGATTAAATGATGGGATCAAAACACACACAGGCCGAGCAAACAATCAACTTACATTTTCATTAAGTAACAGAAACTGTACTGACTACAGTTCATGTTGACAATCACACAAAAATGCAGTGTTATAAATTAAACATTGTAAAATAAAGTACAAAAATATCTTGCTATGTCAGGAATGTTTATTTTCTTACTAACCAGCTTATTGTTTTCAAGCATGACATCCCCAGTATTTTCATACTGAACGCTCAGCAATTCCAGCCCAGCGTGGCGCAGAAGCTGGGCATCTCGCTCACCCCCCAAGCAGGCAGTGTAGCAGCAGGGTTGTTTGCAGCCTCACCCCCCAGCGTGGACTGACAGCCCTCCGTTACTACTTCGAAGCCGGTCATTACTGGACGCCTGACGCTCCGGCGGAGCGCCGTGCCTGCCGGGGAGCTCGCTGTGGGCTCCGAGCAGCCGCTCCCGCACCGGGCCCGCCGGGCTCCAGCGCCGCTCCGCCCTGGGGCTGCTCGCTACCCGGCCCCGACACCGCGGGGCCTCCCGGGACAAGGTGCGAACGTGTTTCGGGCTCCCTCGGTGCCTTTGGCGCTGCAAAACTCCCGAGAGCGCCAAAGGAATGCTTTAGAGATTCATGAAGGAGATTTCTCCGTCTAAACTCTTTTAACCCAGGGCCGGGCGCCTCCGCCGCCCTCCAGCGGCGCGGGGCTCCGGCCGCGGCGGAACCCAGCCTCCGCGGGGCCTCCCCCGGCCGCCGCCACCCCCACGGTGCGGCCCCGCGGGCGCGGAAGCGGCACACAGCCCGCGACAGGCAGCGTTTGGGGTTTCTTTGTTCCCTCCCCGCCGGCGGTCCCAACCTCCCGTCCCAACGCGCTGATTTCCCCCTGCCTCCCGAACCGGCTTCCCGCCCGCCCCGCCCCGCCCCGCCGGCGGCGGCGGCGGCGGCTCGCGGGCGGCCCGGGACGGGGACGGCGGCGGGGGCGGGGGGCGGCCCGCGGGCGGCCCCGATTGGCGCAGCCGGCGCACGTGGGGCCGCCCTCACGCCTCGGTGCTGGCAGCGCGGCGGCGGCCGCCGCGGGGCACGGCGCGGCAGTCGGCGCGGCTCTCCGCGCACCGTCTGCGGCGAGGAGAGGAGCCGAGCTGGCGGGAAGGTAGGGGTGCGGGCGGCAGCTCCCGGGCGGCGGGTCGCGGTCGCCGTGGGGCGGGCGGCGGGGCTGCGCCCACCGGCTCCCTCGGTGTCGGCGCCGCGCCCGCCCCGTTGGGGCTGCCGGCTGCCGCGGCGCCCGCGGGAGGAGCCCTCTGAGAAAGCGGGGCTGCGAGTTAACGATCAACTCCACCGTGGCGTCCCCCGTCTCGGCGCCGGGAGCGCCCCGGGGTGCCGGACCGCGGCAGCCGGGTTTGCGTCCTCAAGGGAAGGCGGCTGCTCCCGGGCCCCCGGCGGGGCGGGGGCGGTGGCTGCCGGAGCCCGCGGAGCTCCGCGGCCGCGAAGCGCCGTCCGCCGCGCGGTTGGGGTGAGGCGAGCGGCGCGGCTGGGTGCGCAGCCCTCCTTCCCTCGCCGTCGGAGCCGGGCGGCGCGGGGGGTGTCCCGGCCCTGCAGTCACCCCACAGCCGGGGGCTTCGCTCTGGCCGCGGCCCAACAGGCTGGGCGCTGCCGGGAGCCGCTGGTGCAGCCCGGCAGTGGTCCTTCCCCTGTCGTCCCTCCTGGGGAGATCCTCCGGGTGGCGAAGAGCAGCACAAAACCGGCCAGCGAACGTTAAGCGGATCTGCTGGTCTCCGTCCAACACCATGTTTTAGGAGTAACCTTGACAGTCAGTGGAACGGCCACCACTGTCTTCTGTTTGAACTAGCTTTGCTAACGGAAAAGTAAAACTTAAAACATCAGTCGTTATCCGCTTGTGCTGCACTGATGCTGCTGAAGTCTGAAGTTCAAGGAAATATTTACCATTATTTAGAGAAATGTGTTACTTTTTTTTTTTTTAAATCTTAATTTGCACTCTGACAAACAGAGAAGTTTACATTTTAGGAATTACATCACTTTGCAAATTCCTCTATCTTTGTCTAAATACAAGCTGTCCTTTAGGGTGTCTTCTGCTTGGCTGTTTTCCTTTTGTGAGTCAGAACTAGTGTTACTGCTTTTCATCGCTTGAACAGGCTCCACAGACCCGTGACACCTCTCTTAGGAGTTTTAAGAGTTGTTGCTTGTAGGATGGGGGTCATCTGGCATCTCTTTGTACGTAATGTTACTAAGGTGGACGGGACCTTATCCTTTTCCGTCCTGAAGTACTGGAAGATGGCAATATGGTATCTTGAGTGTCTTTTGGTTATGACTTCAATCAAAGCTGCAGCATCTAACTATAGAGGAAGTCTCTGACCTGTCATCACTTCTGTAAGGGGGGAATAAGCAGACAGCAGGGAAGTTGTACCTTGCTGGTGATGCACTGAGTTAGCAAGTCGTGTTGCTTTTCAACATCTGTAGTTTCTAAGCTCCCTTTAACTCCTGAATTTTTCTGTAAGTGTAGCTAGCTATTTTAATGAGGCCTTAAAAACTCCAAATGTGGTGTTTTTTGAATTAATAAACACAAAAGAAATACTTGTGGTAGTTTATGAGTGTGAATAATCGTGATGGTGAGTTGTTTGGTTTTTTTTTTTCCCCAACCCCTGTGAAATATAATTTTAGAGTTTCTTGCCCCTAGGAAGAATGATCCCCCATGGGGTTGATGGCAGTCTGCTTGACAAATTTCTTGAAAAAGGTCTCTTTCACTGAAATGTTTTAGGACCTTTCTGCCCTGGGGGAATGCAGTTATGGTGTAGTCATGCCACACTAATTTCCCTTGTTCATATCTTGATTTTCTTTAAGAATATGCCTTAAAAGTTGGATGGCACCTTTAAAGATGTGCTAAGATAAATCAATGAAAATGAAAAATACTGTGACATTTTTAGAGTGGAGTGAAAACACTAGTTTGGAATTTAGCCCAATCACCATTTTGTGGTAGCTTCCCCAGGTGAAGGAATTTCTAGGTGGAAAAAGGTCTTTGAAGTATTGTGCTATGAAAAGTAAGAGGTGTTCTACTCCTGAGTAAGAGTGTTTGCTGTGAGGAGTGAAGTTTCTGTTAACTCACACACATTGATTTATCATCTCCATTCCATTTATCTTCAAGTTTCTGAGTGTCCGTCTAGACATGGTCCAGATCTGAACATCTAGAGTCAGGGAAGTGTGATGATAACACAATAATGTGTGCTATAGAAGGCCAAAAGGGAAATATTTTATGTTTTTTCTTCCAGATATATATTCAGATCACCTCACTCTTGTGTGCATGTAGGATTTTTAGACAGTGAGGATAGTATAAAAATAAGCTATTTACAAAATCCTCAGTATGAAGGGTATTTTTTCCCCCTCCTGGTTAAATATTTTTTCATTACACTGCTTCAGGCTACTTACACTGGAAGTTCACTGTTAATATATACCTCTTGTGTTTGTTAGTAGATTAAAGTATACATTTTAGAGAACTTAAAAATACCTTTTAAAAAAAATGCAGTTTTAAAAACTATATGAGGTAAGATGACTTCTGTTTTATTATGAATAAAGTTCAGTGAAATGCTGACTCTGGAAAGCAGTAGCTGTTGGTCTGTCCTGGGGGTAGGTATGCTGTCTAAATAATAGTGCATTTGTTCTTTCTTTCTCTCTCTTTTCTTCCTTTGTAACTTAATGTTCCTTTCCAGTGTACAGCTGGTAAGTTGACATTGCCAAGGTTGTACAAAAGTGTTTTAATCACAGTTTTGGAGGCCTGTGTTTGGATAATGTGATGGTAAGACAAATTGATTCCTCTGGTTTTTAACCAAACAGGAATGCTGTAGCTAATGTGCGTACAGAGACAAATCAAGTCCTTCAAGAGAATGCTTAATTTGTTTAGTCCTTGATTGGCAGTCTCTAGTGATGTTGGGGATTTAGAAAACGGATGAACTAAAAAGCCTTGGCATTAATTTGTATTGTAGCCAGATATGCCAATGAATTCATTAATACATTTTTTGCATATTACTGCAGCAGGCAGTGCTGTGTTAACTGTATAGAAGTGTGTTTAAATTTAGGCTTTTGGTTTGACTATTTTTTTGTTATGAATCAGGACACACAAGCTAGGGTAGATCTAGTAACTTATCAGTGCTAACAAATGTCACCTGATTGTTTCTGGTTGCTTCTTGTGTAGCATTCCTTGGTTCTACAAATCTTTAATAGGGAACAACTAAGCCAGTGTTTGTTTTTTTTTGTATTTCAAACAAATTTCTTAAACTTGGAGAAAAGGAGAGCAAAATAGTAACAACGATTCAAAACAAGAAATATTTTAACAAGAGAAGGGACTATTAGTTTTCCTGCTCGAATGATGTCATTGAACATTTAGACTGACATGAAGAGGGGAACTCTAGTTTTAGTGAGGTGGGGGGAAGGACGTTGCCTCTTAGTGCCTTTTTTTTTTTTTTTTTTTTTTCCTACTCTCCTCTGAGTAAGCTTCTATCACAGAAAGGAATGATGGTTTCTCAGGAAGCAAATGCATTACTGAGCCTGTGTATATAGCAGAAATAAACTCATGAAACATACTCACTGGGTAATTGAGGGGAGAAAAGAGACCAGACCATTTTACAAAATTATTGTATTCAAACTATTCCAAAACTGCCAGTACCCTTCCGTCATCCCAAAAAATCTTTCTGGTAGTCCGTGTTCTTTCTCCAGTATGCGTTTGTTGGAGACCCAGTTGACTTCTGGCATGTGTTGTTCATTGTGAACATTAAGGTGCATTTTTTTTCCATCTTAAGCTTAGACAGATGTTCTCTGCAGCTGGGGTCTTTGACACAGATGATGCTGTGGGGCTTCTTTGCCATAAGTGTAAGAGATACTAATTCCTTTGCAAATGGGATTGCATGACTGTAGGTTAGCTCAGTAATATGTGTTTCTGTTTTCCTTTTCATAGTATTTCTTTGGCAGAAAGTGTTGGGAAAGGATTCCTGGCTGTGCTGGAGGTGCTGCAGGTCTGGGAGCAGTTTGGACTGTAATGTTCCTGGAAGGGCAGTCTGTGTTCTTTACAAGGTAGCACTTACATTAGATTTCTGATGCTTGTAAGACCTTATGTATGTGTGCAACATTGTGAGCTTCTGACTTTTATATGCAGATGACAGTTAGTAATGCAACGACAGTTGCCCCAAGGGAAAAAATCTGGATATTTCTGATCTGTAAAATTTTGATTTCCTTAATAAAACAGGAGCATTATGAATGTTTAAGATTTCTCAGTGCGGATTTCTTACCAATGGTTATGAACACAACTTATTAAAAATTTTACTGTCACAAGCTGATATAAAGTCCAGCCCTGAAAGCTAAACTTCTTAAACTTGGTTATAGTCTTGCTGTAGACATGAGAGCAGTGCCAGCTTCAAGAGTCTTCCCCCCTGCCCTCTGGCCTTGACTATCTTGTGTGGTAAACCAGATGCTTTCCCTTCATTATCTTCTCTTAGAGATTGCATGTGATTTTTATCTGTGCAGTTTCCAAGTAGCATAAAACTCATATGGTATAATTACAGCCAGATCTGTTAATAATAGGTGAAACCCCTAGATTATATTTATCTGTATGAAACACTTTGGATGGAGAGACTTCACAAACAGGTTTCTGGGTAGGTTCAGTTTGTCTTGTCTGTGCATAAAACAGTTCAGTTAAACCTGTAGCAGTAATAAATGATAAACTTGTTTTGAATTAGATTTCAGTATAAGAAATTAACCTACTCCCTCTCCAGTTAAACTGAACCAAAATAAACCTGGTTAAATCATGAATAAAATTGTACTGCTGTGGAAACGATTCCTTTTGCTTGAAGCGTCACCATAAGGTAGAATCGGAAATGTAACTAATAAAATTTGGTGCTTGCCTGCAGTTCATCTATGAAAAAAATCTTAAATACTTCTAATTTCCTCTTAGTAACTGTGCTGGCCAATAAGTTTGTTACTTACACGTTTTGGTTTTGGGTCTCCTTTTCCCAGGCAAGTCTGTGCTATGCAGGCAGGCTGTTTTAGAAAACACTCTTTTGTATTCTGCAATTACTTGCTCACAGAACCAAAACCATAATTCCCTAAGTTTGCTTACAGTTTTTTTCAGGACTGTTGAAGCGCAAAGTTGGAAAGTCTTTCAATTCTAATTCTACCTCTCCACTTGCTAGTGTATTTTGGAGGAGGGGAAGAACAAACAATTGACCATATGCAATCCACACTTGGAAACTCCCTCTTGGTAATTAATAGACGTTCTAGGATGTTCACAAGCTTCCTCTTGAATTGTTTGCCTTTGTGGGCCATTATCTGAGCATACAGACTTTTTCTGTTTATTTAAAGAGACACAATGCTCAGGTCATTATCATTACTTATATATAGGAAGAAAGAATGTGATCAGTTATTGACAAATTAGTATTACTTTGTTAGAGTGAGTTCCTGTTAGTTCATTTATTTTCTTCAGCTTGTATGGCAGGTTCCTGACACTGTAATAAAGTGTCCAAATGTTCTGATATGCCCGGAGATCAGTGACTAGTCTGTTAGCACCTTTGTGACTTTAATATAAACATTTCAGTTAGTTTTGTGGAGTGTGAATTTGTTCGCTGTAGGTTAACAGTCAACTCTACCCTCTAACAGCATACACTTTGTTACTCTGTAGGACTCCGTGTTGGGGCCTTAGTCTTTCAAGCAGCATGCACTGGAGAAGGGATGGATGCTCAGAGATGTGCTCCACTTGTGCCTCGCAATGCAAAGGGACTTAACTGGCTTCCTGGTGGCCATCAGTTTCTTGCTGATAGACAGCCACTGCAGATGGGCTCTGTACCTGTGGCCTTTGCAACTTTTCTTCACTGAATGCAAGTTATGAGATTGAGAGACAAAAAAGTGGTGTCTTTCCACTGGGAAAGACCAACAAAAGGACTTGTATTCAACTTCCCTTAGTCTCTTAAGGACAGATTTAAAGGTAGGTGTTGAAACTCAGAATTCACAACTTAGTTTTGTCATTTTAAAATCTCTGTCCACACCAAAGTGATTGCCTGAACAAAGCAATCTGACTTCTAAAATGCAAAAAAACCCCAGAATATCAGGGTCACGGAACAGTTGAGGTTGGATGGGACCTCTGGAGGTCCCTTTTTTCAGTTCTGTCACACCTTTCTCTTTAGGACAAAAGCTATGTTAAGATTAACTTTTTTGTTTGTTTTGGAAGATGTAGAAAGGAAATTGCTGCTTGTAAATTTAGATGCTCACTAGTTAAGAGGGAATATCAAACACAGGAGGTTTGGTTTTGTTCTTTTCCAGTTGCTTTGTAAGCAGATGACTGAGTGAGGTCAGAGAGGCATTCACAGATGGAATGGAGTGCTTGTTTACTAAACCTGAAATTTTCTTAACACGTTTTTCTGAGCCATCTTAAATGGGGACCTTTTCTGAGCCATCTTAGATTGTGCCAAAACTATTAATTTTTGTCTTGATCAGTACAGAAGTTCAGTTTCAGTATAAACACACTTTCAGTATGTTGTTTGGGGAAGGATTGTACTTGACTGGTTTTAGTAAAACTCCAGTTTGAGAATTGAAATCATGTGTCAATAGTTCATTTAAATTTTGAAAACATCAGTTTTACTGTAGCCTGCATGCATTTGCAGCTGTTCAGAGTGACTGACAGAGGAGTAAAGAATGATTCAACAGCACTTGAAGAGTTAGATACTTCCTACACCACTGGTAATGTAGTATGATCTCTATTTGAAAAATGCAACCCAGACTGAATATTTACATGTTTTTAATAACTTTTCTGGATGACAAACTACTTTGGGTATGTTATGTAATGTATGCTAAGCCTGATCTCCTTCTACGACAGGGCGACCTGCTTATTGGATGAGGGAAAGGCTGTGGATGTTGCCTACCTTGACTTTAGTAAGGCTTTTGACACCGTTTCCCACAGCATTCTCCTGATGAAACTGGCTGCTCGTAGCTTGGATGGACACACACTTTGGTGGGTAAAAAACTGACTGGATGTCTGGGCCCAAAGAGTTGTGGTGAATGGAGTTAAATCCAGTTGGCGGCTGGTCCCGAGTGGTGTCCCCCAGGGCTCGGTTTTGGGGCCGCTCCTGTTTAACATCTTCATTGATGATCTAGATGAGGGGATCGAGTGCACCCGCAGTAAGTTTGCAGATGACACCAAGTTGGGTGGGAGTGTTGATCTGCTCGAGGGTAGGGAGGCTCTGCAGAGGGATCTGGACAGGCTGGAGCGATGGGCTAAGGCCAGCTGTAGGAGTTTCAATAAGGCCAAATGCCGGGTGCTGCACTTGGGCCACAACAACCCCCAGCAGCGCTACAGGCTTGGGGAGGAGTGGCTGGAGAGCTGCCAGTCAGAGAGGGATCTGGGGGTGTTGATTGACAGGCGGCTGAACATGAGCCAGCAGTGTGCCCAGGTGGCCAAGAAGGCCAATGGCATCCTGGCTTGTATCAGAAATAGCGTGGCCAGCAGGGACAGGGAAGTGATCTTACCCCTGTACTCGGCACTGGTGAGGCCGCACCTCGATGACTGTGTTCAGTTTTGGGCCCCTCACTACAAAAAGGACATTGAATTACTCGAGCGTGTCCAAAGAAGGGCAACGAAGCTGGTGAAGGGTCTGGAGCACATGTCTTATGAGGAGCGGCTGAGGGAACTGGGGTTGTTTAGTCTGGAGAAGAGGAGGCTGAGGGGAGACCTCATCATCCTCTACAGCTACCTGAAAGGAGGTTTCAGAGAGCTGGGGATGAGTCTCTTTAACCAAGTAATAAGTGATAGGACAAGAGGGAACGGCCTCAAGTTTCACGAGGGAAGGTTTAGACTGGATATTAGGAAGCATTTCTTTACAGAACAAGTTGTTAGGTGTTGGAATGGGCTGCCCAGGGCAGTGGTGGAGTGTCCATCCCTGGAGGTGTTTAAGAGTCAGGTTGACATAGCGCTGAGGGATATGGTGTAGTTGGGAACTGTCAGTGTTAGGTTAATGGTTAGACTAGATGATCTTCAAGGTCTTTTCCAACCTAGACGATTCTGTGATACAGTAGCAGACTGAGATTGCTTTAAGGTACTCACTTTCAATTGACTGGGCCCTGAAATACGCATACCGAAATTGGCGATTTAAGTGTGTTTTTTGAAGATTCTGACTAATTTTAACTCCCGTGAAAATTAAAGACTGTAGTTGACTACATGGGGACTTGAACAGCAGCTAGGCATGCTTTGTCCTGTGGAGTTGCTTTACTTTTCTGACTCCTGTGTATTTAGTAGGCTTCAGACATTCCTTTAATATGTAACTTTGGGACTAGATGGCATGCATTTCTCAGATGCTAAGACTATAGATACAGTATATAATCTATTATTGAAATACCCAAATCTATGACTAAGGATTTTTCTTATGATGATTGGATGTGTCTTACAAAGCTGTTAATTAACCTGCAGTTAGATACAAATTGCATTAGTGGTTCAGACTGGGCTTAAAACCAGTCTTTTATGTCAGGCCTTGCATTGACTCTTGTGACTTGACACTGTCTACTCGAGGCACCTGATTATCCCCTGACCTGAGGTGTCCACATTTCCTGTCTAGTCAGTGGAAGGAGTTTGAAGCCCTGAGGGCATGAATTGGAGCATTGTAGTGTTTCACAAAATAGTAATGGCATTAATTCAGTAAGCTGTATTAAAAAGCATGAACAGAAATAGCTTTTATATGAGTTGGGAATAAGGCAATGCAATTTTGTGGCTGTACCATATTGAGTGATGCTAGCTGTCTGTTGGGTTATGTCCCATTTACACATCTTAGCACACCAACATTCCTGCATGCCTGAACTTACCAAGGTAATACTGAATTGTGGATGGTTCTTGTCCCCAGCCCAGGGGATTGCTTGTATGGGGGTGTTTCTTGAGAAGGCTTTGTGAAGGTAAGAGAATTCATTGATCTTTGAAGTTTCTCAGGATGAAGTTGGGACCTGTAACTTGTTTTTAATGCCTTGATGTGATCTCAAATGTGACATTTAACATAAAATAAAAATAAAAGCTGTGTGTCTGATATTTTAACTCAAAGCCCTTATCTGACAGAAGATTAGTATGCCAGCTCTTAAAGAAGTAACACCAAAATTCCTTGATTAAGGAATCTAGTAGATGTGAGCTATGTATAGGGCACCTTCAGATCCTCAGAAGAATTCCATGTAAGACAACTAGTTTCAGGTTCTGTTCAGTTTTTAGACAATGTTTCAATTTAGGGGACAAGTAGTATGCAGTTAAAACATTTTAGGCTCTGGTAGCTTTATTTTTTTCTTTATAAATCATGCATCGTAACCTCCAAAAAAAAAAAAAACCCAAACAACCACTTCACAGATAACTTCTGTTAGCTAAGAAATGTCTTGATTGTGTTACATTTTTTTTCCAGAAAAGAAGAAAGTGTATATGTGTATATGTATTTTTATATATAATATGTGTACACACACACATATATTGGACTTAGTCATGTCATGTAAAATAAAACTGCCCTTTTTTTTTGGTAGGGGTTATCCTTGCGGAAGAGACAGTAATGTTTTGGAGCGGGAGAATAAGTGCTTATGATGGGCCTTGTCCTTAGAGTGCAGTAACAGTGCTACTGCATTAATATTACAGGGGTGATAAGAACATGTTTGCAACTCTGGTTCTTCTTCCCCACCACTACTTTGTTAGAGACTAGTTTATTTAAAGACTCAGTTTTCTGCATGTTTGGGTAAATAAAATGGAATTCTGGGGTGGTATTGGACACTTGCTTATTTCATGTTTGTCCCCTAGGGAAGCTTGTGAAGCAGTGTCTAGTTAAGATGCTGAAATGGCTTGTCTTCAAATTATTTATCTGAAACCTTGAAGTAACTTTAAATATTGACTGTTTTTTGTGTGTGAGGGTAGTCTTGTTATTCATTCAGAAGCTAGCTGTGTACAGTTTGGTATTTATTCTTTGTATTCCATTTACTTACTAGGAAAAGTGCAGGAATGGGTTGTCTTTGCCAGTAACCCAGGTACCACTTTGAGTGCCAGGTGAGGCTTCCTTACAGCCACCCTCTCGGAGAACTGATCGGGCCAAGGAATGCAGCTGTGCACCCCTACAGTACTGACCTGGTGTTCAGTAGCACCTGGCACCTGTGGTCCCGCAGGTGTGTACTGAATGCTCCCATACATCTGTGAGCTGGGTGAGGTGAACCCACATTTGCTGCCGAAGTAAATGACCTTAAATGAGTTGTTTAAGGTCATGTTACACTTTAGTGGTAAAACTGTGATAGTAATGCATCTTTCTATTTCCCTTTTTGTAGATTGCCGGTGTATTAAACTTTATTTATATCTTTTAAGGAATTCAGTAAAAGACTTGAAATCAACTCAGCATGCATTTTGAAGTCCCTTGGTATTTGAATTTGTGGATTTATGCCATGGAGAATCTTGCCCAGCTGGTAACACAGACTTCTTCCCCTTTGTAGTTTATAACAAACCAGTTACTCTAGGTTTCTAGAGTAAAACAGGCAATGATGTATTTGGACTGTTACATTTTCTGCCTCTTTCTTTGCACATCTGTTGCGTCTTCTTCTGTAGGCTGACATAGTTTGTGCATGTACCCCGTCTCTGCACCAGAAGGAAATGAACTTTCACAGGTGGAGCAATAAAGGTCACCCACGTGGAGGTGTAGTGTCTGGGTGTTTCGCAGGGACCTGGTTTGGTAGCCAGTTACGCAAGCGCATTTGCTCACTTCCTGCTGGTGACAAAGCAGTAAATCCAGGGTTAGTTTTCTGTATGTTCCCTCCACTATGTGGATTTATTTCGTGTTCTTAAAACATAGGCTTGTCTGAACTTCAAGACGTGCCCAGCTTCGACATGTGAGTGCTCATAATAATTTTTGCCTTATCACTTCATCATTCCCCCCGCCCCCCCTTCCAAAAGGGTGGTATGAGATAGAGGTGACGATTTATGTCTATTATGGCTTTGAAAGGGAACCTTGTTCTTCTGAAATGGGGGCAAATAATGTGATTTTGGTGGCAGTAAGAGAAAAATCCTTTCTATTTCGTTTGAGCTACCCTGGAGGGGAGGGAGGCTAGTAGGAATCCCAAAAAAGGTGAAACCCAAACTGTATTGTATAATGTATTCTGATAAGCTATATTGAATAAACTCCGCTGAAAATGGAAAAGAAATATTATAGGACTTTTGGAAAGTGCATCAGTCCCCCTATAAACATGTCTGAGATGGGGGGAAGTGAGATTTCAGTACCACTAAAACATGGAGAGGTGCAGTGAGTAGCCTTCTTAACACTGAGGTGTGTGTGCAAGCTCTTGGAGGTATTTATCTGATTAATGAACCAGTAGCAGTGGTTCAGCTGTCCTTCTCTGACAAGGATTATTCCCATGACCTGGCCTCAGCTGTGTGTTACTCTGTCTAATCTTGCTCTTTATATTTTCTGTCTTCATAATTTTGGCTATTCTTTCAGCATTTCTCATTTTGTTGTCCTTCATGTGTGTCTTTAATCATCAGGCTGCTCTCCTTCAAACCTCATTTAGCAGTCCCCTGGGACTTCTTAAGGGACTCAGTAGGTGTGTATTTCACTGTTGTGCCTCACCTTAAACGTTAACTTCTGCATCTTTGGACAAAAAATTTTGTCTAGAGATTGATTTCTTCCATTGACAGATTAGCTCTACCCTTTCCTCATTTTCTTGTTTCCTTATCTAAATAATCAGACTTTTCCAGCTTATCTTGAAAACAAGGTATCTTGTAGGAGGAGAGTAAGATGTGACATTTTCTTTTTAGCTTCCATTTCTCTCTACTTTCCATTTTTCTTCCCTTTCACAAAGTTTCTTCTATCATTCTTACGAGAGTTGTATACTTTAAATGAAACAATGAAGTAACTGATGGTAAGGGATAAAAGGTAAGTGTTCTGTAAATGCCACTGTGGTATGTTCTGGGTCTTTCCAGATATGTCATTACAGTCTGTGACAGGAGGATGTAAAATATTTCACACACAGTGAGTAAATAATAGCTGTTCAGAATAAATGTTTTTAAATTAGCAGAGCTGGATAACTTGTTCAAGAAAATCCTAAAATGAAAAGCTGGAGAACATGGATAGAATAAGGGGTTGCATGGAGAGAGGGCCCTGGAATTATATTAGATAGGTAAGTAAATGGTTGCTCCTTATGCTATAGTGGAGCGAAAGCAGCCAATGCTGTGCCAGTGCTCAATGGTCGCTAAAAATAAGAAGACAAATCTGAGGTGGTGGGTTGTTGTTTGCCTCAGAGTAGGGCACTGTGCAGAGTATTCTATATGTAATAAAGCTTAAAACTGGATCAACGTACATTCAAAGGCAAGAGAAATAGATCCGTTATCTTTACACCTTTCATTGAAAGGAGCAATTGGTTTCATTGTAGGATGATCTGTATAATAAGATACAGGACATTGAAGGGCAGCTTCCTCTTCTGATTGTCATTTTTCCTTGTTCTAAAAAGTCTGAGCACTTCAAATACTGGTAACATCTCTACCATACTTCTGAATTTTCTATTGCACTTCTTTAAAATTATTTGTTAAGGGTTAACTTTAGTATACATAATTAGTGAATTAATTAGATGTTTATCTATATCTGAGACCCCGAGATGAACTTGTATCTCTGCATAACCATAATGTGCATTTTTTTTATATTAGTTTGAAAAGTGGGACATAAGCCAAATGTGAATTGTCTTAACTTCAGGTATCAGTAAAAATCTGCTCTTACAGAGTATGAAGCTGAAACGAGTGGTCTGTTTGCAGAGCTTCATTGTATTACCAGTACACAGAAGACCTTAGAATGGCAGTGGTCTGAGCAGTATTATGTTTTGGATTGATAATTTATTGATTGATCTGCCGTGTTGATAGAATAAATACATTTTTTATTTTTTTGTGTTTGGACTTGAACGGACAGCTGAGGCAAAAAGCATTTCTTGGAAGATTTTTGGAAGGTTTATTACCAGTAGATCCTTGCTTGATTCCAGATGGAAATCTTTCAATTCTCTTTGGGGTTTTTATGAAATTGTTCTTTCCTACAGTAAGCAAATAGTCTCTCTCAAGTATATAAATGATGCTAGAATTGTCAAACTGAATGAGCGACTAAAAATAATGAGTTGCAAAGAATTCAAAGTATGCATCTGGCTATTAGGGCTATACCCACACTTTTCTGATATCATCCTTATTTGAAAACCATTTCTCTTTCTTCACTTTCTGTGCAGATGGCCATACAAAAGATTGCTCTTGTAAGAAAGAATGAAACATCACTAGGCACAGTAGCTAAAAGCATAGAATGAATTTAACTGTCCTCAATCTCAAAATCTCCCTTATGTGGATTTAGAAGCAGCTCTCACAATGATGTATCTTTTGACAAATTGGTATCCTTATAAAAGTGAAATGAAAGCCTTTTAAGAAGTTGTCAGAACAATATATGTGTCGTGCTGTGTGCCTACACTCATGGCTCTTGTATTGTAGATGCTGATTTTTCCAGAGTTGCCTGTCTGTTCTTGCAAGTACTTCCTGTAAGAAATTTTCTTGGAGAGACAGAAGGTTCTCAAATAATAATAGAATATGTAGCCCTTAAGACATGTATGTTTTGCAAATTAAATGCTTGCTTGTTTCTTCAGGTAAATGGAGTAATGTGTGGGGTTTCTGGGTTTTTTAGGGGGAAAAAAAAAATCGTAAGCTTTTTTTTCCCCAGAGCATTTTTGGAGGTTAACTTTGAAAATATAGTTGACTCCTGTTTTTCTTCTTTGAAATCTTTCTAACATATAAACAGGAATAATAAGGATTTTTAAGTAATGCAGCCTCAATAGTATCCCACTTTTTAAAAGCATTTGGTGCTATTGGAATCTTGATGAAAACATCTCAACGTGTGGAAAACTAGTTTCAGCTACAGTAGTGGAGTATGATCAGAAGAAAGCATATGTAGATATGTGCGTGCACCCACTGTGTCATCAGACCCTTTCAAGGGTAATGTTTACTGGTTCTCTTTTTTGAAACTTCTTTACCTGTCTGTATGTGTTGTGTGTGATTCATCGGTGGCCTCACTGTACCTGTTATGCTGAATATAGTCTGTTAGTTTATATTTTGGCTCAGCATCACTCCTCGAATACATACTGTACGTCTGCATTGCACATAAACACTCTATTTAAAAAAAAAAAATATTTCTCATATCTGCCAAGGCTTGAATTCAGCCTTTGAGTTTCTGGGTTTTTTTGGTTTTGTTTTTTTTTTGCTATGGCTCAGGAATCAGTTATGAAACTGTGGTGAGGAATGTGGGTCCCGCTTTGACGTATTGATGAAGGTGGAAGAATTCTGTAAGCCAGGTATTCTATTTTAAAGACTAAAACTTGCAGTATTTAAATCTCAGAAGGTTAGTGATGGTAACGTAATAACTTATCCTTACCAGAGTAGAGATGAAAATATTATTTGCAAAGCAAATGTGGGCAAGATCAAATGGGTCTGCCTTATTATCTTTGTGGGGTATGGATAATTTTTTGTTTGGTTGGATTTCTTTGTTTTTGTCTTTTGTTTATACTGTGTTTAATGTATTATGTGAGCGATAATATCTATGATAAAATGCATGGCTGAATCCTTCTTGCATAATGGGAGAGCTACTGGAAGAGCTGTTGGGTATGAAGAGTTATCCCTGAGCTTTTAATTACCTGTCCTGAAGATCTCTGTCAGGGATTTCTCCAGTTGTTGAACATAATGAGTGCAGAACATCATTAACTTTAAAGATACCTATGTGTAGAACACAATCCTGGCTTTTTGTTGAATGCATGACATTTATGGATTTTCTTCCTCTCAGAGGAAGAAATTTCTCCTTTAAGTCTGTCCTGTTCCTGTTGCACGCTTATCTTCATGTGAAAATTAATAGGGCTTCCCTTCCTTTCCTTCTCTTTCCTCAATTTTCCTTCTCCTTTATCCTGGTGTCACATGCTTGGATTACCTTTCTTTTATCTTCTGTTCCCTCCCTTCACCAAATTTATTGGGTACGAGTGGTTGAAAAGATTGTAGTTGCAGCAGGATGCCTACTTAGGTTACAGCGTGATTAGTGTGAAAGTTTACTATTAAAAGGAGAAGACTTTAAAGAAAGAAAAAACTGTTAAGCTACCAGCAAAAATGTACAAAACCTTGATGTTTAACAAGGTATAGAATGCCATTCATGTTGCAGTGAAGAGTACTGATCACAAAAGAATATTAAAAACAGTAGCTTGAATAAGATTTTAACAGTTCTAGGACAAGTTTCTAGTTGATGAAAGCTTGTTTAAAGATATTTTCTTTTTGACTTCAGCGTACTTTCACACAGCTCTCTACCCTTCCCACTGTATTGCAACAGGGCTCAAAACCAGAGTTAAGCCATTTTTCTTTCCTTTCAGAAAGGAACAGAGGAGAGAATTGTGTTTCTGGTGAAGACAGCTCTAGAGCTGTGTACGAGGAAATGCTAGATCTGAATTGTTCTTATTGCAGTTGTGAAAAGGCATCAGAGCAGTAAATAATTCTATTGTGTAGTAGCAAAGACAACTAAAGGACAGTAAACATTTGGGTTTGATCTTGAATCTGATTTACATAGTTTATTTAACAAGGCTACCTGCTTTTAGAGTAGAAGAGCAGGAACTTGTGGCAATTATAAGGTGAGTAGTAGCTTGAGTTTCCATGTATGCCTTCTTCAGGTGTTTGTACCTTGGGTTTACTGGGTGTCACATATGTTGAAGCAGTTAACATACTTGCAAAAGCTAGCAGGAATACTGCATACATTTGAATGCTTGGCAAACATTTGTAGTTTATTTTAGGCAAACTCACAGGTGTCAGGGTAAACTTATAAGGCACCAAATGTGCTGGTACACTGAGAACACTTCTCATCAGTGTGAACACAGCTGTACCAGCTGGCTTCTTGATACTGGGAAATAAGATCCTGAGAAGGGTGAGTCCTCCTAACAAAAGGCTGAGAAAACCTGGTGGTGTTTGAAGGACCTAGTTCTTTCTCTCTGTATGTGAAACATAGCTGACATCTTTGCACTACAAGGAAGGAGAGAATTGGGCAACCTTCCTGTGAGAGCTTCAGAGACCATGCTGACTGGGTTTGAGAGCATTGTATGAAAAAAATCCCATAATCTGCTGGCAAAGTAATGGTATAGCCAGAGAGTACTCTTAATCTCTTTGGGGTGTTAAATATGAGACTAAAAACCAAATTACCTTGGCTTGAACAGAAGATGAAATTCATCTGATTTCATTCATCACTAAGGACAGCAGTAGTAACCAGAATAGCCTGGTGATTTCAAGTAAACTGTGCAGTGTTGATTTAAAAACACCTAAAGAGGTAGAACCACAAATTTGTTTATGAAACTCGGGTAACTTGAAGAGGTTGTGGGTGTTTGTTTCACATGGAACCTTTGTTCTCCCTTTTACCTATACCCCATTCATATTGTGAAGTTGTACCGGGATTGTACCACCAACTTCAATCATGTGTTACTACAGTGTTTTAGGATTCCCCCCTGTGTCCTCTCCTTAAATAAAGGTAAGGAAAATAAGGTGATTACTGTTTCCATTGCAAATGTGTTGTGAACTAAGAGAAATGAGGGCACTTTATTAAAACTGTAGAACTGTCCTAGATTTCTCTCATCACAACACTTCCTCAAAAAAATGGATTTCTGGTTCTTGTTTTCTGAAGTATTTAAAAATGCAGTCTGCTAATATATTTGAATTGGAAGAAATGGTCTCAAAGATATGGTTAGTTTAAGCTTTTTTTTTTTTTTTTTGGAACTAAAGTTACCTAAGAAGTGGCAGTTGGTCACTTCTGTTACCTCTTCTCCTTCAGGGAGGACACTCACAAAGCCAATAAATGCAGACTTGTGTGGATCAGAGTGGATAACATTCCAAGGTTATAGCATTTGGATCTAATGCTTTGCTCCCAATTCCTTTTCTTCTATACCACCCACATAAGTGCTGTCTCTCCTGCCCCCAAACAATTATGTACTGAAAATCCATAAATTGGGGAATTTGATAAATAGTTTAATCTCCTATATCAGCTAAGATAATTTTCTCTTCTGTGTATTCAGGTTGTGGAATGAAATTTGGGGATTTGAATTGCACGAGATGTTCCGTTCCTCAAAAGTATACCCGAACAGGAAACATACGACAGGAATTAGTTTGACTGAGTTGGAGTAGAGGTGTTAAACAGAATGCGGTACTGTGGTGAAAAAAAACAGTATTTTCATTTGTGTCTGGATTATCATAGTAATGTTAAAAGTTAAAAGATTTTGGTGCTGATTTAGCATGGAGATGAACTTTTTTCTTAAACTGTATAATAAAAAGAAATGTTGCAGTAATTTCTGAGAGACAGTTCCTGGCAGATACTAGAATTATGATTATATTAATATAAAGTTAGTTGCATGATTTTTATTTGGTTTACTTTTTCCTTTCTGAGGTGGATGTGGTGGTTCCTCTCATAGAAGAATATTTCTGAGATCTTCTGATAATGTGTGCAACAGTGACAGTGCCAGAAAATGGTTCTCTAAAAATGCAGTCTCTTAAGGCAACCGAATGCTTCATTACAAGCAGCTTTTTAAATCTACAAGTCAGTAGACATCAATCCTATTCAGTGATTTGCGCTCACGATTGATTAAGTTTTAAAAGACAACCATTGATGTCATACTGAAGCTTGCATAATGGCAGTGCTGGTTGCCTAATGCCGATTATTTCTATGAGCTACCCAAAATCCAGACTTCTTTGTAGTGCAGATACTTTACATTGTCTTCTGGAAACAGAAAGGATCCTCTTTTCTGCATTGTTTTCCATATTGTAGTTTCAAGTAACTGAAGAAGGTGCATTTGCCTATGATTTTCCACCATTGCCCACAGCAAAGATCCTAGATATTGCCAATTTGGCAAAATAAGTTTATGAAGGTAATCAAAGAAAGGCTATTTTGAAATAGAGCAGGAGGAGAAAGGGAATCTTCCCCTTTGGATACTGTTACTATGCCTAAGTGAGAACAGCTTAGAAGTCTGCCCTTTGCATACAGGTTTTCTTTTTTATCTCCGCCCCCCCATGTTGGTTTAATAGTGTAGGTATGCTGGAGACAAACCATGTAACCTCTCTGTCGTCATATGTGGAAATGCTGTCTCAGAAGAGAAATGGGAAGAGGGAAACTTACGTGAGACAGCAGAAAGATACTAATTACAAATGTGAACTTCCAAGTCTAGTGTTTTATTTCAGTATGTTTTCAGTTTGCATCTGTTTATTTACTTGGAACAGAATTATCACTAATTACTTTAACCTTTCCATTTGTCTTTTTTTTTTTTGGTATTTTGGAGCACTATGCATTATTAAACCACTTGTTAGCCTCAAATGTTACCGTTTGTCAGTGAAGTTCGTAATATCTTTTGCTTCTTTAGCTTAAAGAAAGAGGTGTGCTCTCTGCTTTAAACCTTTTTGTTTTGTGTGATTGTGCTAGAAGGTGGTAACTGGCACCTTGGTTCTTCATACAATTTAAGGATGCTTTTTAATGAATTTCCTTTGCTGTTCTTCACGATAACGTAATTCACAAGAAACTGAAAGGAAGTTACATGGAATATCACATGTCTGTTTCTCTTTTGGCAGTACTTAGTAAGCATGTTTCATCATCCCAGAAATTCTTTTCAGTCTAAGCCTAATTTTGGAAAAAAAGGAAAACTGGCTGTTTCTGTCTGGAACTTGCTTGCTACAGGGCAGAAACTTTGTAACTGAAGGAATACACGTAATTTGGGTTTGAATAAATTAATAACCATAAGGAAAAAATATGAGTTGGAATCTTAGGTTTTTCATTTGATTTCAACTGTCATGAAAGCAGCTTCAGTATAAATGACAGTTTTCAAATACACTTGTGAATTTTGTCCAGTTGCTTGTAGGTTGCATTAATCCCCTTTCACTGCTTTTAATGGGTTTGTGGGATCTCTTCAGCAGCTGGAAAGGAGTCTGTCTCATAACACTTGTCAGCATCACCATTTATAGTTTGTACAGTGTACCATCTACTGCTTGCTGCTAAAGTGCTGAGCTATTCTAGCATGGAGGTATGTGACCTATGAGTCTTTTGCATACCTTTATCCTATGCATAAGCACTGCAATTACCTCATGCTTATGTGTCACAAGCATGGACATGAGCCCTGTGTGTAATACAGAATGCTCATGTAATAGAGGAATGCTTGGCGGAGTGATGTAATTAAGTGTGGTGCAAACAGGACATGTGTATCCGTCAAATATGAGCTGTATGTTCTGTAACTAGTACAAATAAATGGTCGTCTTTGGATGGACAAAAGTCTAGCGTTTTGATCTGTTAAATGCTAGATGACAAGATTATCAAGTACTAAATAGAAAGCTCTTAAATTTTTTCTGTTTTAAATTTGCGTTTAGAAGATTGAGATCTCTGTTTCTTCTAATGCTGTTCAAACTAATTTTTTACATCAACACATGGACAATGGTTTCTGGTTTTAAAAAGTCAGATTACTACTTTTATTACTACTTTTTAAGATGCTTATGCAATTTGACAGTGTCTTTGAGTTTGAACTATTATGTAGAAGCAGGCGAGGCTTGAATGGTATCAGTGACATTAGTAGTAAGTAGGATTAAAGGATATTAAAACAAGCCAAGGAATAGCTTGTTCCCTTTGGGTTTTTTATATCTCCTATGCATGAAGTGATGGGTTTCCTTTGGTTTAGACAGATTTAGGAATGACGTTTCCTGGTTTCATCTCCTGGGGGGAAAAATACCTCTAGAAGAAGGTTACCTTGGGGTGGCATTAAAAACTGCTTAGAGAATTACCAGTTGTAAATGTGTACTGGAGCTGTCCCCAGGAGGGACTAGATTTTTTTGAAATGCTTTCCAGATCTATTTTCTGAGTTTCAATATGAATTAAACTTCTTTCAGAATGAAAGCTTACCCACTCTCCAGAAATAAGAAATAAGTCCTGTCCCCAGAAATAAGTTGATCCGTTGTTTTTGGTGTTCCCCTATATCAGTAATTCTTAACTGGTAGTTTACCTGGCAGTGGTGGTAGTTGCTTTGTTTTGTTGCTATTTTCTGTTTCAAATCTCAAAATTTTGCCTCCTTATGCAAGGCTGAGGAGAATCAGTTTGTTTTATAAGTGGGTAAAACAGTTCTTGTTTACAATAGGTAGTTATGTGCTTCACTTCATACATCTACTGACCAAAAATGGAGAAGACCTGTGGGAAATAATGAAACCTTTGAAACTCACCAAGGGTTTCTCATAACTGTTCAGGCAGAAGCAGCAGTCTCTTATTTTATGCATAGGCAGCATTTTGAGAGGTAGAATTAATTAAACTATTAAGGTTTGTAGCCAATGTCTTATTGATAGTTACACATACTACTGATCTGTGAAATGATTTTAACTCTTTCTGAACAACTGCACAAATTGCTGAAAAATCTGATGTAAAATGTTTCTCTTATACAGTAACAATGCTTTGGACTTTTTTTCCCTTTCTGTTCAGACATGCTTGTAAGTTCAAGGATTTATTTCTTTTTTTTTAATTTCTTTGAGTTTATGGACTAGAGTCTCCCTGATAATTCAGAAGACTGCCTGTTGCTGACCTGTATGCAAAGGGAACCATATTGAACCATGGAACAAGACCATTCCATGCATAATTTTCCTTTCTGGTCTGCTGCATTTATCTTCTCACTAGGATGGGATTGTGCCCACTGGATGTTCATAAATATTGATAAGGATCAGTTGCAGTCTGAGCAGTTACTTCTATTATACATGAACTATTGTGTTTGAATAAGAAGGAATTTTTATTGACACTGGTATCATGTGCTGGGCGCTCTAATTGTTGAAGTGGTTATCTCATTGTCTTGACTTAGAGTGGAAGAACTGGTGAGGCTCGGTAGGTCTTTTGCCTCCTATCTAGTTTATATTTCTTGCCAGTGTCACCAAACCAGTTTTTTAATGTGCTCTTATTAGACTAGAATTGCTCATATCATTTTTCTTTCCCATTAAATTTCAGCTCAGAGTTTGTCAGAAGGACTAAGTATGTTTTTGTGATGCTGGTCAGTGTTTCGAAGAATGTCATTAGTCACTTTGGCTCTGTGCATTGAGGCTTGCCTACAGGAGGCATGGTGACTAAAGGAGATGGTGTAGCCTTTCTAGGTCAAAGTCAAATCAGGCTGCTGCTGTCATTTTGCAAAAGTTTTGCAGCCCTCCCTCTCTCCATCTGCAGTTCTGAAGTCCTTGCTGCCCCTGCTAACCACAAATAAACACAAAGGTTTTGATTCAGTGCTATAGCTTTCAGATGCATGCTGTCTTCCTTTCTGCTGCTGAGCTGCTGTGCTGGGCAGTCTCTTGCATAACTACCTTTTCTTTGAAAAATAGCTCAGGCTGGTTACTGCTGCTGAATTGGCGATATTGCTATGTGCAAGCAATGGTTAGGTGTTTCTGTTTCCTTCCTTGTGCTTCTCTGCTCTCATGGGTTGCTCGTCCTCTACTGGTAGCTTCCATGGTAGTGTCTCTTGTGATCTGCAGTCCATTACTTAAAACCTTCTGAAAGCAAGTAAAAATCAATTTTGTTTGCTTGATTCCTTTGTTTTTCCCTGTCACAGTGAGACTTGAAATAACTGCGTGGTAGCAAAAGGCTTGAGTCAGTATGGGCTTTGGATCCTGCTTGCTGCTTAGTTAGTTGACTCAAGCTGTTGTTGATGTTCCTTGTGCACAGTTGCTGATGGTTTTGAGTCACACTTCTGTTTCTTGTGTAGGTTAAACCTGCCCAGGTGCCCTGTGGACAGGTGGTTCCCTGTGGCAGGGGCTCCCGTGGGGCTTACAGCCAGGGCTGGGGGGCAGCCCCAGACCAGGGCATTGAGCATCTCCCTGGGGATGAGGACAAGCCAAGTCCAGGCCAGGACATCAGCCCATCGTCAGGTGGGGGCAGGATCAGGCCTGTTGAGGGGGAACCATGGACAGACAGGTCTGTAGGGATGGGCTGAGGCCATGCTGGGATGTGGGCCTGGCTTGGTGAGCCCATGGCCAGGCAGGCAGGTCTGTGGGGAGCTGGAGACAGGCCCTGGTGACTGCGGCATCACTGGGGCAGGGGCTGGTGGCCCCGGGGGCTGACATGGGGTCCTGGGCTGGGCTGGACAGGGAGAGCCCAGGGGGGACTATGCAGGGCCAGTAAGTCCTGTCACGGTCCTGACAAAACCTATACATGGTTTTAGCTGTAAAATTAAAATAACTAATAGAACAGTTTAAAATACCTATTTAAATATGAGGGTTTTTTACATGAAAAGAGTAAAACATAGAAGAAGCACTGGTGGTTGTCAGATGTGCAGAAGGCTGGACTGAGGATATTTTCTAGCACAGAAAGATCACAAACATATTGGCAATCTTTTTTACACCATAAAACATAGCTTTAAAAAATTTGACTAGCTATTTCTTTGACATGCTTATTGTAAATTTCTATAACAATAGGAGGTGCTGTACAATTTTAATATTTTTACTCATGTACCCCTGCTGATACTTTCAACGTACAATTTTTCTTTTTTGGTCAGATTGATGTTATGGAAATAACAGCTTGTTATTGCTTGTTTACAGAAGTCTCCTTGCAGAATTATAGTCTACATTTAAACCTTGACTGAGAAAAGAGGATTAGTTCCACTGTTCCCTTCCCCATCTATGTCTTGTCTTTCTCCTTTATGCTAAATAAGAATTAGTATGTGAAGAACTTCGTTCATCTAATTGATGTGCCAAAGGTCATATGGTTTACAGCAACAACAAAAAGTCTGAGAGTTTTTACACGCTAATTTTACTTCATGTGGCATAGTAAGACATGTTTTTTGCTGTTGGCTGTACATAAATAAATGAAGTTAGTAGTGCTATATATTTATCTTATTATGGGTGTTATGTAAAGCAAATGGTTTTGTGGGGGTATTTTCTCTGATATACCACAACCCCCTATTCCATTTGGGAGAAATTTGCTTGTTGATTTACATTATTTAAGGTAGAAGTTAGACAAGAAGTGGGATAATACTAATACTGCTTTTCATAACTCTGAAACTTGATTAATCTCAAACTTACTGGGAAGAATGCAGTGGGAATGTAACAAAATCACTTCTTGAAACCCATTGGCTATTGGGCAGTGACAAATCAATAGAATTTGGTATGATATAACTGACCTCTAGCTGTTATGTTCTGTACTTTTGTATCTTTGTCAGATAGCTGATAATGCCCTTACTGGACCTGCATTTAACAGTTGCATGTTGATTGCTTTGCTGCAAAAGTGTAAAATCTAGGATGGTAGGGAGGTGGTGACTATAGGGGTTTTTTGGGTTTGTATTTTTCGTATCAAAATAAGCATACAGTTTACTAAGGAACTAGTTACATGCATCATACAGTGGTACTAAAGTCTTATATCACCAGCTCAAGTTACATCTGTTTCTGCCTTAGTAATCTTAGTTTGGGCTACATCTGTAGCTCAGATGAGTAAAGGCATACATTTGTTGGTTAATTGCTGTAGGATTTTTCCAGATTGTTAACACTTCAGCTTCATGGGTGCATGTCTCTTCTTGCCTTTGGTATGAAAGCTGTGAAAGATCTTTCTTGTGGAGTATTGAACAGTATCTAGAGCATTGAATAAAGACCAGTGATCCCCTTAAGTGCAAGTGAAATGTAATTTATTTGAGCGTAAGTAAAATAATTTGAAGTGAGGTGTGTTTGACTGTTTGAAGCTGTTTTCCAGTTCTGTGGATTTCACTAAGGTATGGGTATTTAGCTTCTATTACTGTTTTGAAGTGCCAGGTTTTCTTCACTGGGATGCAAATTAGATACACTTTAGAGTAGTGTTACAAAAGAAACTGGATAGGAAGGAGGAAATATTATGTTAGAAAACAGAGCCATGTGCAAAGGAGGATATGGTGATGACAGAGGGTGGGGGAGGAGAGGGCAAACATGCATCATAAACAGATTTCTCTCTGAACTGGTTCATACTGGAATTCTGTCATTTTAGGGGTAGATGAAAATAAATATGGGGAAGAGACATTATGTAGCGGTTATTTCTTTTAGCATAACTCCACTGATGTTATTCAAGTGTGTAGTGAGAAAGACTTTAAAAAAAATCAGAAAGACTTTAAAAAAAATCAGTTAACTAACAAAACTGTCTAAATGAAAACACTCTACTTGATTTGAGGTTTGATGTCAAACTGAACAATGCTGAAAGTTACTTCTTTCAGTTTCATTATCTGTTAATAAACTGTACTTGGGCCTTAGTTTAATTTTATGTCACAAACAATAATAGTTTTTGTTGCATAAGACCTATGCAAGTAAACTTGAAAGCCAGAAACCTGAATATTTAGAAGTTATACTTTTTTACAGATCATAACTGGGAAAGTCAATCTCTATTGGCAAGACTGTTTTCTTTTTCCTAAATAAGTTGTTCAAGTGTCGGCAGCATACACTGCCATTTCAGTTTTAGCACAATAGTGTTTAGAAAAGACTAAGACAGGAGCATGACTGTCATGCTTTATCTTCTGTATACAAAGTGAAGCCTGGTATTTTTATAAGCAAGACATGCTGAAGGAATTAATTCATCATAAACAAAACATCTTGTCTCCCTAGCAATCTTTTTGCTGGGATTGAAATGAGTCATGGGTTTGGGAACTGTGCTGGTCTCAGCGCAATGAGATCACCAGAAGACTTAAGCATTTTCACTCTTTCCTGCTTTCCAAGAAGAAAAATTATATTTTCTTTTATAAAAAAAGTAGGGGAGATGGGGGAGGGGCTCCCGTGCCTCAAAATTATGTTTTGAAGTCAGTAAAACTTACCTTCCTTTTACACTTGCACATGGCCTTCTACTTTTGAGCCTTATGAAACTAGGAACTCTCTTTCATGAGAGCCGTTTTCTTTCCCATTAAATGGATTGAAGGGACTTGAACAAAATTTTCTATGTAGTAAAAGAAAGAATCTGAATGCAATGAGAGGAAATGAAGAATACGGCAAGAGTGGTGAGAAACAGCAGGTTGTTGCCAGTTCAGTTTTGGCCTAAATTTATATATGGGTAAATACCATAACTGAGGGAAAAACTTTGAGTGGCTGGCAAAAAGTAATACAGAAATGTTTTGAAGAAAATCATATTTTAAACACAAACTGCTTGGAAAGCAGTGTTATGGCACTAGTAGATGGAAAATCAATGTTGAAAATGAAGCTGTTCTCTTCTGCACTTGCTTTTTCTGGGTTTTATTTGTGAAGTATTAGTTTATCTAGTTGACATGATTTATTTACAAGGAGATATTGAGATGACTTTCAATAATTCAGTCCATTCTTTCTAACTCTTGAGAAGATGTAGTAAGTTTTGAAATACTGTTTAGCAAGGACGTTGTATAACTATTCTCCAGATTTGGTGCTGTAGTTCATAAGGGAAGAACAGCAACTATGTTGCTGGCAGAAAAGTACACAGTTGGGCTAGCATAAGCACCTTGCACTTGAACTTTCCTTTTCACACAATCACAGAATTGTCTAGGTTGGAAAGAACCTTGAAGATCATCTAGTCCAACCATTAACCTAACAGTGACAGTTCCCAACTACACCATATCCCTAAGCGCTATGTCGACCCTACTCTTAAACACCTTCAGGGATGGGGAATAAAATCCCTAATTTTGATTTATATGGAAACTGATCCAGTCTCAGTCCCTTAAAAAAAATCTAGTTTGTTTTGTACCTCAGCTGCTGGATCCCACGTGCTTCCTGAGATCTTTTGTTACCATGGTGGTCAGTGGCCCTGTCTCTCGGTATCCTGCATATACTCCCACACTGAGATGCTCTATCTGGTAATCTCATTAAGAAGTGGGATCCTTTACTCCAGCTATGAGTCATAGGCCCTCCCATGATTTTATTTCCTCTTTAGGGTTGGATTTTCTGTGGGAGTCTTATTTTTCAAAGTTTCTTTAATTTATATTAATATGTCTTAGACAGCTGCACATAAATTGAGGAAGGAGGCTTATCCTAAGACTTAAAGCATGAACAAATTACTTTTGTACTTGGCAAGATCATCAGGGTATCACTGCTCTCCTGCTAGGCAATGGTGGTATTATATGGGCTGAAGAAACAAGTTTTACCTTTTCATCTGGAATGAGGAGAACTTTTTTTTTTAATCTCTTCTGGCAAAGTATTTCATAACTGTGCCACCTGTCATGAGCTTCTAAATCAAGGGCCTCTTGCACTTGGGGTTATTGTACTCGCTTAATTTTTTACTGGTATTTCATCAAATGTTCTCTGTCTCCTCTCCCTTCATCACTGGAAGCTGGAATTGCTCTCTTCTGTAAGTTTCTTGACTGCACCCATACTGTTTTGACCAACATACATTTGTTTCACGTATATGTTTTCTTCCTTGTAACTGTACATAGGGTAACTGCTGGTTACTATCTAGATTGCAAGTCTGTTAAGGTGGATGTAGTGAGATTTTTTTATTATGCATTTAATGTTGCCAAAGTGCTGTTTTCAGTGTGGACGAACCAGACACAGAAATGAGCTGTAATGTAATTTTCTCAAAGTTTTTGAGTACATTGTTTAACAAGACTTTATATAAATTCTTCTGTAATTATATGTATTATAAGTTACCTTAAACGTGCAAGCATATCCTTAGATGGTGGAAGTTGTAAATGTGTATTGTGAATTTAAGTTACCTGTGTAAATTCTCAAGCTTCTTCACTAAATCTTGTTAGTCACTATGAAATGAACATTTTTGAAGTGAATTGTTACAGTTCTTTAATCTAGTGAATGGTCAAGTATCAGATTCCGAAGCCATGTTTATTTACACACTGACTGTGAAATAGAAAGTAAAGTAAAAGGTAAAGTGAAGTTTGATTTGGATCATTCATATTATTAAATGAAACTTTTTATTTTAATGTAGCTGATTTTATAGGTGGGTGGTTTTCAGGAGTTACGAGTCTGGAGATAATGCTACTGATACCTGTGCTGTGTTTGTGTGGTGGGGGTCTTTGGTAGCAGGGGAAGGGGGTACAGCAGTGGCCCCTGTGAGAGGCTGCTCGAAGCTCCCCTGGCTCCAAGTCAGACCTACCTCAGCACCACTACTTTAGCAACAGTGGCTGTGCCTCTGCAATAATGTATTTAGAAGGGGAACCTGGGAGGAGTTGTGAGGACGAGTTGCAGGGAGGACACCTGTGTGAACACCGAGGTCGATGGAAGAAAGGAGGAAGAGGAGGGGAAGGTGCACCTGAGCAGAGACATGCAGCCCATAGAGAGAGGGCAGGGCCACCCCCACTATCACCCATGGAGGTCACCGGAGGAGCAGATGCCCACCTGCAGCCTGTGGAGCACCCCATGCAGGAGCAGGTGGCTATGCCCAAAGAAGGCTGGAACTCTGTGGGAAAAAGCCCCTGCTGTTGTAGTTCAGCGCTGGAAGGGTTGAAACACATGGGAGGGATCCATGGTGGAGCAGCTCTGGAATGGCTGCAGCCTGTGGGAACAACTCATGTCGGAGGAAGTTCATGGAGGACTGTCTCCTCTGAAAGGAGAGCCAGACTGGAGCAGGGGAAGAATGTGAGGAGGAAGGAGCGGCAGGACTGACCACAATGGGGAATGGGGCCCAGTGCACTGCTGGTGGGGAGGAGGTAGAGAAATCGGGAGCAAAGCTGAGCCTGGGAGGAAGGGAGGGGTGGGGGGAAGGTGGTGTTAAGATGTCCTAATACTTCTCACTGTCCTACTCTGTTAAGTGTGTTGTTGTTAGTGTCTGAATTAAATTGATGTTCTTTTTCTTCCCCTAAGGAATCTGTCTTTTGCCTGTGACAGTAATGGGTGAGTCAGCCCTCCTTGTCCTTATCTTGATTCCCAAGCCTTTTGCTTTATTTGTCCTTCCCATTCCTGAGGGGGAAGGGGGGAGTAAGCAGCTGCATGGTGCTCAGTTGCCCTCTGGGCTCAAACCACGACAATACCTCTGACTTTTTTGTTTTGTATTGTTCTTCTATGTCTGCAGAATATATGAAAGGAAAAGTCTATAGCAAAGAAATCACTTGGCCTAATGTAAGATATACTTGTAAATTTTGTGGATGCTGGGTGTGATAAGTAGTTAATTACTGACCAGACCTAATTGCTTTTAACTAATTATGATGATTGTTGGACTACTTGAAAGGTAAAGTAGTTTAGTAGTTTGGGATAAAGCATGGTGTTAGGATGAATAGAGGTTACATGTCCTGTTGAGTAAAGAAAGAAAAAGGTTGAAGCTGTGGAGAGGACTCTCTAGATTCATTATAACAGGCCACATCACATCATTGTCTGAGACATCAGTTTAAGATTCAAGTCTAATCCACTTTAAGAATGTCATTTTCAGGCTTATTTCTAAAGACATCTGCAGAGACAAGGGTAAGGTTTCAAGAATGAATGAACACAGTGAACTGTAGGTTATTGCCAGAAGCAGTGCATATTCCCACAGTCTCACTGTGTTGATACTAATCATGTGCAGCTGCAAATTTTAGTATGGGATTAGCGTTCTGATGAATCTGCAAAAAACTGGGAGATGAAGGATGTTGACCACTTTATTTGGTAGCATCCCACAATTAAACTGGCAGAAGCTGGTGCTGAAAAGTTTCTTTTGGCTGAGGAAAGGACTAGATTGACTTCTTGGTGAAACAATTTTCCTACCTCTAAGTGGGTATTTCTGTCCTTAAGCAATTGTATGGGTTGCTACTATTGCATGGTGGTGGTTTGGCTGTGCACACATGGAGGATTTTCATGAAGCTGTTTATGTTGGAAAAAGAATATTACATCTGAGATAAACATGTATGTATCTACATGGATTCCTCTTCTAGGCTGCACAGCACAACCAGGGATGTGTGGCTGCTAGTTGTTTTCTCTTAAGTTGTATTCAGATGTATTAGTTAAAGATGCAATCTATTTCTTCCTGTTGATCTCACAGGAAGTATTTGTGGGTTAAAAATCATAAGACTGTATGGGATATCTGCTTGTTCTTTCAGTTGGATGCCATTATCTAAGGGTGTTGCCATGTAAAATACCTTTTTGTATTTTTTTAGATGGTTTCTGCCAGCAAACAGTTTGAAGGTTGGAGATGTCATTCTGTTTGTAATATCCATGTTCACAGCTCAGCACTAGATGTGGGATGTATTAAGTTGATTTTGACACAGAATTGCAGTTGCAGAGGATTTGTTGCTGTGGACGCTGTCAATTATTATACTTCTGAATAGTGAAGAGAGTGAAAGGGAGAGTGAATAGTGAAGGAGGAGGGAGAGTAAAATTCTTAGTCCATTTGAAAATGTATGTTTCTAAATTCAGTGTACTTTTGGTGCTACAATTATCTTTTTGTAAGCCTGTGAAGATATATTGAGAGATGATGTTATTTCAGGGTCCGTAGCTGTGCCCACTGTTTAGAGACAATGTAAATTATTCACAGTAAAGCTGGCAGGGCTTTGGATTTTTCAATCACGGGTTAGTATACAGGACACCAGACCTGTTGGCATTGGATGGGACGCACCTGTCCCAGAGGGGGAGAAGGATCTTGGTGCAAGAGTTAGCTGGGCTCATTGAGAGAGCTTTAAACTAGATTTGAAGGGGGAAGGGGGCAAAACTGGAACTCCCAGACATAAGCCCCAGGGTAGATTACCGCAGTTTGTGGGCTGTTGTGCCAGCGACGACCCTCGCCCTGCCATCTCAGTGGAGGCAAGGGATGGAGACAGGCAGCACAACAAAGATGCAAGGGATATTAATGGATCAGTAACTGTGGTGACACCTGTGAAAAGTCAGGCTGGACTTAGGACCTCTAAATGCAAAAAGGTGCTGGGGACATCAGCCCATCTGCAGTGCATGTATACCAATGCACACAGCATGGGTAACAAACAGGAGGAGCTTGAAGCCATGATGAAACAGGAAAATTATGATGTAGTGGCTATTACAGAGACATGGTGGAGTGTCTCCCATGACTGGAGTGCACCAATTGATGGCTGCAAGCTCTTTAGAAGGGATAGACAAGGAAGGAGAGGCGGTGGGGTGGCACTGTATGTTAGGGACTGTTATGATTGCTTTGAGTACAAAGTGTAGTGAAGACAGGGTGGGGTGTCTTTGTGTTAGAATCGGGGGAAGGCCAACAGGGCAGATATCGTAGTGGGAGTCTACTATAGGCCACCCACTCAGGACAGAGAGGTGGATGAAATATTCTGTAGGCACTTAGGAGAAATCTCATGATCGTTTGCCCTTGTTCTTGTGGGAGACTTTAATTTCCCAGACATCTGCTGGAAATACAACACAGCAGAGTGGGACCAGTCTCAGAGATTCCTGGAATGTGTAGGAGATAACTTCCTGATGCAACTGGTGAGTGAACCGACCAGAGAAGGTGCCCTGCTGGACCTCCTCTTTGTGAACAGAGAAGGACTGGTGGATGATGTGGTGGTTGGAGGCCAACTAAGGCACAGCGATCATGAAATAATAGACCTCTATTCTTAGGGAGGCCAGGAGAGGGGACAGCAGAACTGCCATCCTGGACTTCCAAAGGGCTGACTTTGATTTGCTTAGGCAACTGCTTGACAGAATCCCTTGGGAGACAGTCCTGAAGGGTATAGGGGTCCAGGAAGGCTGTGCACTCTTTAAGAAGGAAGTCTTGATGGCACAGGAGCAGACTGTCCCCAGGTGCTGTAAGAGAAGCCACTGGCAGAGAAGGCCGCTCTGGCTGAACAGGGAGCTTTGACTGCAACTCAGAAAGAAAAGAAGAGTTTATGGCCTTTGGAAGAAGGGGCTAGCAACTCACAATGATTCAACAGATGCTGTGAGGCTATGCAGGGTAGAAATCAGGCGGTCTAAAGCCCAGCTAGAAATTAATCTGGCTTCAGCAATCAAGGACAACAAGAAATGTTTCTATAAGTATGTCAACAGCAAAAGAAAGACCGGGGAGAGCCTCCATCCCCTGCTAGATGCAGGAGGAAACATGGTAACAAGTGATGAGGAACAGGCTGAGGTGCTTAATGCCTTCTTTGCCTCAGTCTTTAATAACAAGACTAGTTGTACTGAGGGAATCCAGCCTCCTCAGCCAGAGGACAGAGACTGGGAGAACGACCCCCCCCACAATCCAGGAGGAGATGGTCAGTGACCTACTGCATCACACACACAAGTCTATGGGACCAGATGGGATACACCCAAGGGTGCTGAAGGAGCTGGCTGGGGTGCTCGCCAAGATGCTTGCCATCATTTACCAGCAGTCCTGGCTGACCGGGGAGGTCCCGACAGATTGGAAATAGGCCAGTGTGACGCCCATATATAAGAAGGGTCAGAAGGATGATCCGGGAAATTACAGGCCTGTCAGCTTGACTTCGGTGCCCGGGAAGCTGATGGAGCAGCTCATCCACAGTACCGTCATACAACACGTGCGGGACAACCAGATGATCAGGCACAGTCAGCATGGGTTTATGAAAGGCAGGTCCTGCTTGACAAACCTGATCTCCTTCTACGACAGGGTGACCTGCTTATTGGATGAAGGAAAGGCTGTGGATGTAGTTTCCCTTGACTTCAGTAAGGCCTTTGACACCATTTCCCACAGCATTCTCCTGGCAAAACTGGCTGCTTGTGGCTTGGGTGGTCACATGCTTTTCTGCGTAAAAGGCTGGCTGGATGGCCGGGCTCAAAGAGTTGTGGTGAATGGAGTTAAATCTGGTTGGCAGCCGGTCATGAGTGGTGTCCCCCAGGGCTCGGTTTTGGGGCCGCTCCTGTTTAACATCTTTATTGATGATCTAGACGAGGGGATCGAGTGCACCCTCAGTAAGTTTGCAGATGACACCAAGTTGGGTGGGAGTGTTGATCTGCTCGAGGGTAGGGAGGCTCTGCAGAGAGACCTGGACAGGCTGGAGCGATGGGCTAAGGCCAACTGTAGGAGTTTCAATAAGGCCAAATGCCGGGTGCTGCACTTGGGCCACAACAACCCCCAGCAGCGCTACAGGCTTGGGAAGGAGTGGCTGGAGAGCTGCCAGTCAGAGAGGGACCTGGGGGTGTTGATTGACAGCCAGCTGAACATGAGCCAGCAGTGTGCCTAGGTGGCCAAGAAGGCCAATGGTATCCTGGCTTGTGTCAGAAATAGCGTGGCCAGCAGGGACGGGGAGGTGATCTTACTACCCGTGTACTCGGCACTGGTGAGGCCGCACCTCGATGACTGTGTTCAGTTTTGGGCCCCTCACTACAAAAACGACATTGAATTACTCGAGCGTGTCCAGAGAAGGGCAATGAAGGTGGTGAAGGGTCTGGAGCACATGTTGTACGAGGAGCGGCTGAGGGAACTGGGGTTGTTTAGTCTGGAGAAGAGGAGGCTGAGGGGAGACCTCATCGCCCTCTACAACTACCTGAAAGGAGGTTTCAGAGTGCTGGGGATGAGTCTCTTTAACCAAGGAACAAGTGATAGGACAAGAGGTAATGGCTTCAAGTTGCACCAGGGAAGGTTTAGACTAGATATTAGGAAGCATTTCTTTACAGAAAGGGTTGTTAGGCGTTGGAATGGGCTGCCCAGGGAGGTGGTGGAGTGCCCATCCCTGGAGGTGTTTAAGAGTCAGGTTGACATAGCGCTGAGGGATATGGTGTAGTTGGGAACTGTCAGTGTTAAGTTAATGGTTGGACTGGATGACCTACAAGGTCTTTTCCAGACTGTGTGATTCTGTGAAATTCTGTTTGGAAGGATATCTGATACATTGATGGAGCTGGTATCTTCTGAGGTCTGTCTAACCGAAGATGTACACTGTATGTTTTGGTTTTTCTATTTTTTTTTTTTCAACAGCTCTCCTACTTTGACACATGAAATGGGTAGATGCCTAAGGGTTATAAATGTAAGTTCTGTATGCAAGAAACAGAATCACTCCTAAATTTATGAAATGAATGTTGCAGGACTTTTCCTTGGATAGGATGTTTTTTATACAAGCTTAAGTGCCACTGTTTGGTCCACCTTTTCGTGACTCCATGTTGTATTGTCTCAGTTCAGGTGTGGAAAACATACGTAATTATTTGACGTGAAAACATTGAGAGAAAGGTACTGCAGTCTCTCTTGGGAAAATGTAAAAGCATGTAATAGGAAGAACTAGAGAAGGATGTGTTTTGTTTGTCTATCTAGGTTCCCCTATTTCATCCGTCACTGTGCTGTTACACTGTTGATCTCAGAATTTAGTGTAGAACTGTAAAATGTTACTTTGTCTTTTACAGGTATGCCATACTTTGATTAATAACACACTCAAACTGTGAGAAATTTTAATCTAAAACTTACTGGTTTGTCCAGATTCATAAACCTGATGAAAGCTTTCACATCCTCAAGAAGTCACTACTTGATCCATGAAAAGAGTGCAGAGGCGGTAGCCGTATCTTCTTTTTTTGACTTTAAAAGAAGACTATCTCGTTCCCAACAAGCTATCACTTGACAAGGTGAATTCTCCCCACACCTCCATGTTTAATGGAAATTTTCTAGTTGTTAAAATAGAATACTGCTATCACTGATTGCAAATTACTATGAAAGCATCTCTCCACAGGGAGAGGAAAAAGCCAGTAGTTTCCCTGCTAGCTTTGCTCAGATTTCTGTGAGACTAAACAACAGGCCATTTATTTAAAAAAAAAAAAAAAAAAAGTCTTGAAACATGCAAGGTCTGTTTGCAGTGTTGTTTTTTTCTTCCTGAATTCTGTCAGAACTGCAGAGCTAAGCAATCAAATGGGGGGGGAAGTTGGGGGATAAAAGCCATGGATGGCATTTTTAATAATTCCTGAGATAATGTGCCTTGAACAAAACACTGGAGCAGATCAGTTTTTCATAATTTCTTCACCTTGCAGGAGTCTTCAGTTTTGCAAGCTTTATTGGGCTCACCCATTTTGAAATGGGTGATGCTTATAGCTGTTGGAAGATTCCTGGAAAGAAGTATGCAGCATGTCAGAAATGTGCTCAGCTTGTGTTATTTGCCAGAAAGAAAACTGTTTAGTTAACTGCTAGAAAGTATTAGGATACTGCCAACAGATGGTTTACTACTTTTACACAGTTCTTGTTTTCTCTCAAGTAAAACATTGGTGTAATACTTTGCAGAGGTCTCTCTGCCCTTACACAGATTCTGATATCCCCAGAACCTCATATACTCTGTTCTTAAAAGAATTATGCATTTTGCTAGTAAGTGATTTTGCTCAGACATTTGGAGTGATTGAAAAAAAAAAATCTATACATACCAGAGAAAGCTGATTCATCTTGGATGGTTGAAATAGAATGCTTTAATCCCTTAATGTTATTTTTTAGCCCATTGTATTACTCTGGTTTTGTATTCTTCCCCAGCATTAAAGTAACATAGAAGAACATAATGATAAAGAGTTCACTTCCCTATTTTTCAGATGTGAGGTTGCAGTTGAGAAAATTGAAAATCTCAGAGCCTGAGAGACCTGGCTTTGTTCCCTCCTTCTCTTTTGGAATATTCCACTTCATAGATGACTGTACTATGCAGAAATTTGCAGTTTGTACCAATACCAGCTATGTGAGGAGGAATGGAACTGGAACTGTGAGGATTTGGAAAGCATGATTTAAGAGCGTACTGAGGTATACTAGTTGGAGTAAGGCAGTGGCAAGAGTACTATGTGCTAGCTGTTAGCTGAAACAATTTTTTTTCCCTTTAAAACACCTTCAATTAATACTGTAGTAATACCCTATCTCTCTGGCAACCTGTACCCTGAATTATGAATCCATTTAACATCTGGTTTTGCAGTGATGAGTACTTAGTACTTGCAAATTGTCCTTATTGAGCATCTGTGATTGTTCATGGTAATAAGGCAAAATCAGGTTCCTGTGAGATGTCTTGCCAGAGTAGCTGCCGTGACTTAGTGTGTTCTAGTTATGTAGGATATACTACAGTAATAGCATTGCATAATACTTTTGTATATTCCTGTATGCAGCAGGTTCTGATTTAGTGCAGAAATCACACTGCAGTCTAAGAGCCTAACTTCCAACCTGCCTTTTTGCTATGCATATGTTTAACCCAACAAATAATGGAGTCAGTATACCAAGAAATTTGCTCCTATTTAAGATACATTTGTTCTTATCAAGAAGCCCCATATGAATGCCTCTGTTTTACAGCTTTTTATTCACAGTTTGGCACTTTGTTGCAAGTTTTGATTTTGAAAAATTTTGTCTAGATTGGCTCTCTGCCGTGTCTTCAGTCGACCAATTTCACTATTTGAAAGCTCCTGACATTTCAGGTTTTGTCTTTAAACTGCAGTTTCATGATCCTTGTAAACTAATACTGCTGGTGGTTAAGGCAGCCCTAATCTTACCCCTGCTCTTCCTTCCCGTGTGCTGACACACAGCTGTATAGTGAACTGAGTTGGAGCTGATCTGAGTAAAATCAAAACTAATCACCATTTTTCTTCGTTTAAACTGGATTAAACCTGGATTAATTATCTCCTCTAGTTCACTGCACTACGTCATAAGCACTTGTGCTGTCAAAAGGAAGAAAAGTGCCCAGGGAAACGAATCCTTTCTGCCAGTATAAATGCACAAGGTGGCCATAAATGAAATGTGAAACAACACAAACAGCTGAAAAACTGCACGTGCTCCAAACTGCAGTCCTTCAAACTAGTTCCACTTTCCTTGGGGAATGTGGACTGCTCCTTCTCACCAAGATTCTTTAATTTCATTTAAAAAATATTTTTCTTTGCCAAAATATTGGACAAACAATGAAACAAATTAAGAGAGAACTCAAAAAAAAAAAAAAACAAAAACCAACCCAAACCCCTAAACAAAAAAACAACTTCAAACCAATTGATTTGTTTCTGTGATAAAGTTATTAGACCATACGAATAAATTGGAACTAGCAGATATATCTCCACTTTAATGGTGTCTTTAATAGTGTCTCATGTGACGTTAGTCATGAATGAACTAAGGAAATTAAGTTTACATGGAAGTAGTGTAAGATGTAGGAACAAAAAAAATGATTGTAGAAGCTATTCAAGGGAGTTGGTATCTTTCTAGTTCTAACTGGAGGAATGAACAGAGGCTGTGTTAGGTTTCAACCAGTTGTAACTGTCTAAAGTGGTGGTACACTCAATGTAGATCCTGGTTTTCAGTGTGTCAATCTAGGATTGGAAGTTAAAATGATCATACAGTATTGGAAAAATAGCCTGAAAGTTGTAAGTACAAAAATCCCCTGTTAAATGGGAGTAATTAGTTACTTAGATGTCAAATGTCTTATTTTTTCCAGAAAAAGATTGAAGAATATGGTAGATGTTGAACTGAAGCCCTTGTCTTTTGCTGACCAGTTGGAAAAGATCCACATATGGCAGTAGCTATACAAGCAGGAGTGTTTGCTGTAAGGTCTATAAAGTATCATAGAATCATAAAATATCTGGAGTTGGAGAGACGAAAAAAGATCAAGTCCAACTCCCTGCTCCTTGCAGGACTACCTAAAACTAAACCATATGACTAAGAGCGTTGTCCAAATGCTCCTTGAACTCTGACAGGCTTGGTGCCATGACCACTTCCCTGGGGAGCCTGTTACAGTGACCAACCCATTAGTTTTTCCAGTTGACTCTGGTGCCATAAATGAAGCTGAGAGTCCAGATTTGAGGACTGCATTTCAAAAAAGATATAGGCCAATGGGAAGGAGTCTAGAGAGGTGAGGTGTCTAGAACAAGAAATCTCTGAGGAATGGCAGAAGAAGCTGTAGTAGTTCAGCCGTCAAATAAAACTCTAAGGGTGGATGTAATGACTGGTCTTAACATCTAAACATATCTAAAAGGTCATAGGAGTTAAGCTAACCTCTTAAGACTATGATTTTTAATGTTGCTATGAATGTCCCGGTATCCTGAAGTAATAAATACAATTTTCCACAAATGCAAATGTGGTCTCTCTGGGGCTTTGTTGCAACATCCGGCAGGTAGTTCCTAAGTTTCGCTGTGAATCTCTTTGTGAAATTCAGAACATTCCCATTTCAAAAAGATTACTCCAGTGGCAGTCTTCCCAAGCACTTTCTGTTTGGATGGAGCTGCTTAATGTGGCATTGTCTATCCTTGTTTTCAAATGCATATGTTCTCAGACAACAACTTTCAGATTTTGGGACTCTTCTAATGAGGACCTCTCTGAGTGGGTCCTTAGCTGTTCCACTTCATTCAGAGAGGCCGTGACAGGGCTGTACCACCTTCTGCTGAGGTGCCTTTCCCTCCCTGGGGCATGTCCCAGAAGCAGCCCAAGCTGTCCATACAGGGTTTGGGGGAAAGCTTGTTTAAGGAACACTGCTGCTCTTGGCTGCTTAGAGGATGAATATCCACAACGTCCACCAATTCTTGCATTATTATTTTATTAACTTCTTAGGCGTATAGCATTGATCATAAATGCTAAGAAAACATAAGCAGCAATTCACTTTAAACAGGCATGCATAACAACCATACATTCAAGAACTGCAAAAATTAGTCTACTGTCTGCAGCTGTTCACACATAGAATTGCAGTACAGAAATATTATATGTCTTATTTAAGCTGGATTTTTCCAGCTTGCAGTACTGTAGGTTCACTTGAATTCACATCCTTGTGAGCAGAGTTTAGCTGGGACTCACCATGCTGTTTACTAGGACATTAGCTGTTAGTTCTGGAATTGCTGTTTTCTTGTCAGAACAAGAAAAACTTGTTTGGCGTGGAATATACAGTAACCCATCCATCAGTATGCTTCTTTGGTGCCTTCTTGTGCCACCTCCTACCTAATTTTTTGTACCGTTTGGGGGCACAGAATCTCAGAACCACCAAGTGATGTTGCATGTTCTGCTTTTTCTACCATCTGGCGTGAGGAAGTAAGGATCTTGGTTACCATGCTGCTGTATGCATGTGTCTCACTCTCTCAGCGGTAATATACTTTTACTAGAGCAGAGTGCAGGAATGAAAACAGCTGCTCTGTCTTCCATGTGAAAGTGGGACTGATTCTGATTTACCCACTTGTGGGATTTCTGTCATGTCCCTGATAATCTGTCATTGTAAATCGATGTTTGGGGTCTTTTGGGGTGATGAAGGAAGGTGAACAAAACTTCTAGGTGAACTTTGTTCATTTTTTTTAAATGGATTGTGTCAGGGTCTGCCAGATTGAGGCACTGGATGATATAAACTCAAAGGTACCTTTCTGTTCTGCATCCCTTTTTTTTATTGCTTCTTTATAAATACATATTCCATTCAGAGCTCTTAATGCATTTGATCTCTTTACATCTATAGGTCCATACAACTTGAACCAAACTCAAATTGCCTTCCTTTGGGATGAAATGTTGTAGGAATTGCTCAGGCTTCAGACTGCCTGCCTCAGGTGAAGAAACATCAAACATCAATATTTAAGCACTTAACTGCTTCTGTCTGACTTTAACATATTATTACTATACCTTTTGCCCTTTTTTTTTCTTGACTAAAAACTTCAGGTTCTCAAGCCACAGAGTATGGTACCCAGTATATTTACCATTCCTTTTGCTTATGGTAGGAGTTTTTGAGAGATTCATGGATCATTCAAACCAGGCTGCTCTAAGGGGTGAGTAAATAATGCTGGAACACTATTAAATCCCTGTAACCAAACCGTAGCTCAGTTAAAAGCAAAGTTAAGAAGGCTTGTATTTCTAGCTTACAGTATGTTCTGCCAAACATTGATCTTGGATTAGGTAGCTACAATATAAAGTAGGCTCCACTTAAAAGGATGAAAAAAGTCACTTCACTGCAAGAAAGATTCAAATTTTAGATTTAGGAGCCATTGCTTTCTGAAGTCTGAAAGTCCAGTTCAGCTTGACTGGGCAGACAGTTTACTTTGTAGTTATATATGTAAGTAAAAACACATTTATTGTTTCTATTTTAAATTGCTACAAATACAGTTACAATTTTGTAATTTTCATATTTTAGAATTAATATTCAAATAAACCAGTTATCACTGCAAGTTTATTTGAAAAAATTAATTGGAAATGTGCCTACAAATAACTCTGGAGAGTGATTTTTTTTGTTTTTGTTTTTTTTTCTTCCCAGTAAATACTTATAAGTCATGAACTCATGTTAGTAGGATGTAATAGAATTTTTCTGTCCTGTGGAGTGACTGCCTCTATTGTCCTAATTTAAATAAAAATCTATCAAGCAAAGTTAGATTTGCAAAAAGAAGGATGACAGAAGATATTCTGATCTTCTTGTTATGTTCAGGCCTTTTAAAGATTTTACGTCAACTGTTTTAGAGTAAGGTTGATCTACTGGTTTAATCCTTGTTTGCAGAACTAACTAAACTTGGTGTTATTCCTTTAGGATAGAGTTAAGCGTAATAAATCTACTGCAAAGCAGCTTTGGAAATTGTATGTTTTAGTATGTGTTTTTTAAGGATTTATAAATTATTTGCCTTGCTTTAGCAATGATTTTGTGCTTCTCCAAAGTTGTACTAGCTATTTGAGATACCAACAAATACAGAATTTTGATGAATGGTAATGATCAAATATGTAGTCTCAACACTTTCAGTAAGTAAATACCAGATAATTATCACAACAACAGAAGCTGGGCTTTTAATAATGGTGTCTTGCAATGATTTTCTAAAGTAGATGTTCTCTGTCAGGATGGTGGCTTTATTAAAAGCAGATTTGAGTGCTAGAGCTACCAGTGCAGTCCAACAATCTTTGGTTGCTCAGATGATTTCACACTGCAGGGAACATTTCAGTGGTTAGCCTGTTCTGTAAGCCCATCCCTGTTTGTGATTAAACTAAAGATCTTTGAAAACACCAAGACTTAACATACTGAACATTTTTTCTTTTTTTTGGAAAACATCACTTGCTCTTCCTTCTCCTTATTTCATTTCTCCTTTCTAATTTACTACTATTTAAATTCTGCATGCTGAGGATTAGTTTCCCCAGTTCTTTCTGTATACCAATACCTCAACAAAGATACAATAGATATCTTTTTTTTTTTCCACTTACTTGCATAGACCTACAAAACATCTGGATGTGAAGATAAGTCAGCCGCTTGCTGGCTGTCTGCCTGAAAACAGTCTGAGATTCTGGCTGACCAGAAAACAGTTTTCTGTTACTGAACATGTGGGATCTGTGAAGGTATCAGCCTAAGTATCTTGGTTTTTTACTTGTAGGGGTTTTTTGGGGTTTTTGGGTTTTTGATTTTGGTTTGGTTTTTTTTGTTTTAGAAATTACCTTTAATCACTGTCCCCTCACACACTTATAGATGAATGGTCAGCTGTTGCTAGGAGGATAGCTGTTCCTAGCAATAGAAATATCATGGAGAATAATTGCAGTACAGAAAGGTTTGAGGAGATGCAAATGGGGTGTGAATTGCAGGCACTAGTTCAAATCCACACAGGAATCCTCCCTCTTGGGCATTTCTGTTGGGCACTGGAGGCACAGTGTAAATGCTCACATCTTCTTCCATAAGGCTGTGATGGTTGGAGTGAAAAACCGTGTCAGGAAAATGGAATTTTCTTCGTTCAACCAAAAGCATCGTTATAATGATTTGACTGGAATTAAATATGTGGAACAAAGAAAGTGTGTGAGGCAGGAAATGCGGGCTTTCTTCAAAGACTCTTGCGTTTCCTGAAACGCTTAAATCCCCCTTGCCTTAGAGGGGTAAACGTTGTGAAAAGTACTGCACTATCTTGGAGTGCTCAGAGATCCTCCAGTAAAAGTTCCTTCTGGGAGGCATTTTTTATTCAAGCATGGGGGAAACTGTTTGCATTCCAGTGTGTGAGTCCACATGGCTGTGGATGGAAACTGATGATGGTTTGAATTTGTCCTGAAATGTGCGCCAAGAACAAATGTTACTGTGTAAGGAAATGGGCATGTACTACATGAAATTGTGCATGTACAGCCAGCATCTTTTTTTATTTGTTTTTTTTATGAAAAGAGGTGGTTTGTTGGAAAATGGGAAAAATTGAGACTTACTCATGTTTCTTGAGCAAGTCTTACATATTTATTTTTTTTGGTAAAACTAACAAAAAGATTGCATTATGTCTGCTCTTGAAAAAGAGGAACACTGTAATGTTTTACTTAAGCAAAGGTCTTTTGTGCACATCTGCCAGTAAATGAGAAGGTTGCTTATTTAAATCCAGCTGCTGATTTTTTGACCTATGAAAAACAACTTCATTCAAACTGTACTGACAGCTCAAGTGTGCAAGTCTGCCTGCACACAGGCACAGTTAGTTGTTTTCTTTTTTATATAGACTTTTGTGTTTTGTGCTAGTGTCAGTTTCCACATTAGATGCAGCAATCGTGTCAAGTACACTGCATTAGATTAATTGCTTAATTCTGGCATCTGAGGCTGTTGTAAACCAAGTATTGGGAACAGAAGGATCACAACCTCCTAGGCAGTGAGTGCACGCTTTAGTTCGAGGTTCCAGTTACAATGATGGGTGTCTACTGTGTCTGTGTACAACTTCTGGTAGATGTATATAAAACCAGCTTAATCACAAAGCAAGTAAGAGCATGCAGCCATAAACTGCAATATTTGATTGTTCTATGTTGTCTTCTGTGTTTCTACTGAAACAGAAGATTTAATCTGCCTTGGGATACTCTGTTGAGCTAGTCTTTATTTGAAGTTGGATTTGTATGTTGATTGTGCATAAAAGCACTTGCATCGAGATGTTTGTATACATAGAGAGGTGTGTTAATTAAATCTAGGTTTTGCATTTATTTTGGATTATTGCATATGTGGCTGTCATTCTAGTTTCATGTTGTAAGTTGTACTGCACATATGAAGGAAAATGATTTGGGATATCTATGAAACAGGATTTGAATAGTGTCTTGTTTGGCTTGCCTCCTGTTCAGCAGAGTCTTATCAAATGCAGCTATATACCATGAGACCTATTGCTTGTAATATCCTTACAGTAAATCTTGAAGTACTATATGAAAGTTTTGAACCTATAGACCAATAACATTTTCTGCTACAATCAACTGTAGGTAAGGGAAATTTATATTCTCTCTTAATCCAGGAAGCCTTTACATCACTGAGTATATCTTTGAAATCACACTTTATTTTTCAGTGTGTGAGTCTGAAGAAAACGTTTGAGAACATCTGTTCAACAAGTCGGTTAACACAATTAACAGCATCAGATCATTGCAAGCTGGAGAACACTTTTTCAGTTGGATGTAACTTGAGTATATTTTTACCTGACAGCATTTGTGTGTGTTTTCCCAATAAGCATGTAGAGGTCTGAGACAGAAGTTATTTTTCCAAAGATTATCAGTCTCCATCTCAGGAGGAGGTCTGATTAAACCCATAGTCATTGACAGTGGCCTCGAATTTAAAAAAAAAAAAAAAAGCCAGTAACCAAAAACTAGTTATAATGTGTCAACATCTTCCATAACATATATTGCAAATATTTTCAGAACATAGAAGAAGAGAAAATTGTGGTATAATGAACATTGAATGTGAAAACAACCTTTTCTGAGTAACTAGCAGGCAAATTTATTCTTTTAATTCTGTTTTCATGTTGATGTATTTGTTGTTAAGGGATAGGTAACTTACATAGCAGAAGTTACAAAATCATATCTTTTCAGGAGCTGCATGGTTGTCTTTGAAACTGGTCTGGGTTTTTCTTTTGATGGGGCCATTTTTTAAATGCAGTTGATTTTTTGTAAAGGTGCATGTAAAATGACTTAACGATAAAACTTGTCAGAATTTACATACCTCTATTGGTTAACTGAGGTATACCATTACAAAGCATTTAGGCAGAGGATTCTATTTGCATCCCAAAATAAGTAGGTGGTGGATTTGAGTTGGACTAAGTTGTGTTCCCTCGTGCCTCTGTGAATATGGCTCTTCCTTTTTTCTTTTTTTTTTTTTTAAGATAAGGGAATATCATAAATAAGTACCAACAAAATATTGAGACTGAAAGTGTTAAGACAATTACTCTGCTGGTAGTATGCACACTAAAAATAATGGATCTGTGACTCTTTTGGCTTCATAATCTATTTTTGACTGGAATTTATCTATGTTTTCTAATAGTTAAGTTGTGGCAAATATCAAATGATTCCACAGGCAGAATATCTGGCTTCATTAGTTGAGACCTGAAGATGATCGATCTTGTACTAAGAAAGCTAAGGATGTCAAAGATCTGTGGGCTTGAAAGTCTTAATAATATGGAGATGAAGAATTTAATGCATGTGTCTTGGAGCATCATTATATTTGAACAATTAAAAGGGGCATTCCGCAGTCTGTATCACTGGGACCTATGTACTTATTAACAGATTTCAGTGCAGAACTAATTGGAGTTACAACTGTGGTGCTGTCTACATAAAGAGCCTGTTAATGTCCTCTCAGAAACTGCATCTTTCTCCTTTAATTGGGCTCCTCTGTAAGCTGTGGTCATATCGACCTTTTCTTTGATGGACACGCCTGAATAAGCAGCTTCCCTCCTTTTCCCTCCCTGTTCTCTACAATTTTTTTTCCTCTCCAAATGTCTCCTAAGTTGACTGTGCTGTTTTCTTGTGAAACACATTGAGGAACTGACCTGGGTCAAAATTACGTAGGAGAAAAGAGGAGGTGTGGTTTTGTCTGCGTTAACCTCGATGATTTCTCTGACACTATTTCCTGTGCAGTTGCCCAGTTGATAATTATAGAGGAGTTGAGGGGATGAGGGTGCTAAAGCTGCGAGAGGTGCAGGAGCTGCTTAATCAAGTACTGTCACCAAGAGTTGTGCTCCTGAAGAGAACAGTCTTACTGAGTATGAAGCTTTCTCCATCTTCTGTGAATGAGACTTGTCTATCAGCACAAGCACAGTGTTTCTTCCGTATGTCCTTGCAGTGCTTTCCCTGTCTATGTGGGACAGATGAGTTTCCCTCCAGTTTCCAGAGAGGGAATTAATGAGGCTTTTATGCAGCATGAAGTAACAGGGTATCTCTCTGAGAAGATTTTTGCATCATACTGAAGAGCTAGTGTGGACAGCTTCTGCCCAAAATAAGCTAAGCTAGTTTAAGAGAATTTAAGAAGCATGGAGAACAAGTTCAGTGAAGACTCTTAGATACTTTGAAAATTCTGCCTCTAAGTGCCTGAAATTATCTTCTAAATTCTTTGAATCATTAAAAACTTTATTTGAAGGTCAGAGCTGTGAACACACATGTAAGCTAACTGGACTTTCACATAACTTAGAAGTTTCTGATATTTTTTTATTTATGATTGTATTTTTAGAGAGCAGCAGTCTACTATATCTGTGATCTACAATGAATGCCAAGTCTGCAATCAGCAAAGAAATTTTTGCCCCACACGATGAAAGGATGCTGGGAGCTGTCCAAGTGAAAAGAAGAACAAAAAAAAAGATTCCTTTCCTAGCTACTGGGGGTCAGGGTGAATATTTAACATACATCTGCCTCTCAGGTAAGATTAATGATTTTGACATCCAGTTATCTGTTTAGCTTTATCTTTGATTAACTGATTAGATGTTATCCATAGCCATAAGGAGCTGGGTGACTTGAATCTTAATAATGTAACCAGGGAATTACGGCACTTACGTCTTTAATCCTGAGAAACCACATGCTCAAGGCTATTAATGTTTATACCATGTAATAAATTGAACAGGTGGTTTCATTGTTTAAAAAATATTACATGTTCTCTCACAGCATAGCTTCAGAGTATGAGCAAGTAGAATATTTGGTAACAGTCTTTGCATATTGAGGTTAAGATCTTTCTTGGAGGGATGAACTTTACATTGTATTTCATTTTAATGCCCTGAAATTTTTTGTTTGAAGCAGGTATGTATTCCTCTTCTTTTTATATTCTCCTCTGTATGTTACTAGCTCATTTGGTAGTTAGATATGCAACTTTCAGCCAGAATATTTTCAGTCCATTGAACAGAACAGTGGTACTATGTGTCAATCACCTGATTTTAAAAGGGACGAACATGGAAATTCTTGGATTGAAGGAGAAAAGGATGTATAAAGACACATTTTGTGAGAGGTCATGGGGAACAGGGATAAATTTGTTGCTGATGTGTTCAGATGAAAGTTTCTCCGAGGTCAAACCAGCACTTGTGACAGTCTGGATTTCAGGAACAGGGTAGGTAGTAGCTACACAGTAGTTTGCTTTATATATTTACCCTTTCTAATAAGAGTAAAGGTCCAGTTAATATGTTTCTAAATGTATAAATGAAATCCAATGATTGGGTAACTTGTGGTTAACTATGGTTATCGTAGATTTTTTGGCTTTTTAATGCTTTGAATACTCTGGTTATTGTAGTGAAATTTACCTTCGGATTACGTCTTGAGGCAGTTGGAAAGTAGTTTGTGATTCTGATTTGCCTGTAGTTTATACCTGTTTTCAAACTTAATAATGGAATTCTGTTGCCTGGAGGTAGGCATTTAGTGCAGTTTCAGGTTTCCAGCTACCTCCAGGTAGCTCTCTAGAAAGGCAGAAATCCCTTGTTGTTTCTGTGTCTGCCAACTGACTATGTGTGAATAGCTCTAGTATCCTAGGGTGATTTAGTCACTTAGGTTTTCAGGCATATCTGTTGCTCCCCTTTGAGTGTGTGCATTTTACTGGAAGTACAACTAGTGGTCAGAGGAAGAAGTGCTCTATTAATCTCAGAAGACTGCAATTATTTTTGGACTGTAAGGAAGATAATGTTCCATGGACTCCTTCAAATTTTTTTCCACTGAAAACTACGTTAAAACTTTCAAAGCATAGGAAGTAAAACTCAGTGACTCTACTCAGTGACTTGGTATAAGACCACATACACTTTCACACAAAATGTACATTTATGGAATGTTGTTGAATGAAATGTTATTTGTATGCGTATGTAAAAATGCTCATGTTAAAATACAAGTTGCAGAGTATATGCACACACATGCTGAGGACAGTGAGACAAAACAGAAGACTTTTCCTTTCCAGCTCAGTGTTCTACTTGTAATTCTCCCTATATATAGAGCTTCAAGAAAGGGTTTAAAAAATTATTCACCTAGGCTGTTCCCTAGACTTGTGATTGGAATGCTCTTTGGATTTAAGGATTGCAGGTTTCAATTCTCTCAGGTTGCAGAGGAAGCTGAATCTAGGTATCCCATCTCTTAAAGAAATGTTCAAATCGCTAACCTTTTGAAACAAAGCTCAACTCTTCTTAGTTTGGCAGTCAAACTTTTCAAGTGTCAGTCCAATTTTTTTTCTAAGTCATCTTATTTTAAAGAACAATCCTGTTCTAGGACCAGGTAGTCAATTTTGTAATACCCAGGTGTTTGATACTCGTGTTCATGAAGAAAGGTTAGAGGTGTGATCTCTGCTTATAATTTTCTGTAGGCTAACTCTATTCAGTAGATGGATTTTAATTTTTTTTTTAATTGGCATTCTGGGGAACTTAGCCCTCCTTCAGCTCCCCCACCCTCATGTTGATGTGTAGTAGCCAACGTGGATTTTAGGAGATTGAATGATCTTAGACGCATCTAATGTCTTTCTGCAACAGGATAACATATTATAAGTAAGAAACAGCAGATGTCCTGACTTCAGCAGAGTTTCTTTCTCATGATGAGGAGAAGCATTCAGGATCTAAATAAAAAAGCTGCATAATTGTATTTGAAGAGCCCTCATGCATGGATCACTCTTAGTGGGGTTTTGCAGGGATCTGAGACCAGTTGTTTTATATACATCTGTAGTTTATATTATGAAACATACAGTATCATTGGTAATTTCAGTAGGCAGCGAAGCAACTAGGGAGAGGACTGCCTGACTCTGTGTGTGTTTGAGGGCAATATTAGAGTTCCAAATAGTCTGATCAGAAAGATGATGCAATTCAGTAGGGTCAACTGCAATTAGTTATTTAGATGGATATAATCAATGGCACAAAAGTAAGGGGTAGGGAACAACTCTTTCTGCCACTGTGGTTTTTACTATTTGTGATGACTATGAAGCAATAATGGTTTTAGTTGCTGCAAGAAGTTGTATTACCAATTAAGAAAAAGTTTTCCTTTAGTAAGGGTAAGTTAATGTGGGGATGTCAATTTAGCTGTGTCCCCAAACGGTCTAAGATGAACTAATTATTATAATAATATATTATTATAATTATTATAAAATTATTATTATTTTGGGATAACAGAATGTACTTGGTGTCCTTCCATTTTTCTGTGATTCGGTATAATGAATGTGACACAATGGTTGCTAGCTCTGGATTTTATTTTCTATTTAAAGTGACACATGCTTTAATGCTGAGTGTTGCAACACCTATCTTGGAAACACCTTTATCAGCCTTTGACTGTTGTACCATTTTTCCCAGGTTTGCAGTATATTAAGTAAATGTAGTGACTGGAATATATTTGTGTTCTTAGTTTCCTTTGACTAACTCAGTTTGGCCTTTGCTAAAAGGAATTTGATAATTTACTGTTTAAAACTGTTGAAAGAATACACATAGAAACTGACTTGTTAAGGGACTTATAAATATTTGTGAATATAAAATATCCTGCCTAGTTATAGTTTCATTCAAGATATGGTATAGAAAATGAAACAACAGCCATTGTGATAACAACTTTTAGTTACTGCTCAGTTTGTAACTGTCAAATTGCACAAATTAAGTGTTTTCCTTTCTGTGTTGAATTGAAAATACATTATCTCATAATTGTTGTATATCTGCATTTTTGTAAATATGGATAGAGATGCTGAGCAGGGAGAATACCCTTAGGCCTTGAAGAGATGAGGTAGTGAAGCATTGAAAGAATCAAATAGTGAACAGAGCAAGATAAGAGAGGAAAGGAGATTCTTTCGTCAAATACCAATTTTAACTATATACTGGATTTTTTTTTTTTATTTGACAATACTAAATACTGAATTGGTTAGAAGGAAATCCTCATTAATGCTCAAAAAAAGATGTACCTAATGTTTGTCATCTGAAACTACAGACAGGTTAATGTAAGAAAGCTGTAGCAAGACTGCTCATGTTACCTGCAACCTTTCTAGCCTGTTGTAGTGGTGGTTAGACTGCCAAGCAGAGCCAAGGAGATCTTTTGGGAGTTACATAGTTGAAGAACAGCAAGAAAGGAGTAGACAGATGGGAAACACAGAGGTGGGGTAACTGTAGGCAGAACAGAGAAGATGAAAACTGGGATTTTTAAATCTTTTTTTTAATGTAGAAGAGGATTTAACATAGAGAAAAGACAAGAAATTCAGAGCTGAAAGTGGATACTTATCACCTCCTCCACACTAGCAGACCTAGTGACAGTTATTGGATCAGATCTAAATTTTAATTTTGTCACCATTGTCTTATATAATTGAAACATAATTATTCAAAATAGTTCTTAGTCTTATTTAGAATTCCAAATTAAGTATAAAATACTTCAAAGGTCACTTCAAAGATATAGGACATTGGTGATCTCTCCTACTTGCTTGTGTGCAGTTCTCTGTGTTATTTCCTTTGACACCCTATCATTACATTCTTTTAAGTAACTTCTATTTAAAAAGGTTTTTAATGTGTTATAGTGCATTGGAAGTGTTCCAGTTTGTATATATGGATGTGGTGTTGACCTTTCAGGACTAAAAATCTATTGAAGTTGCAGTGCACTGAATGAACCAGATGGTTCCTTTTGAACCTGAATTCCTGTGTGTCGTAACACTCTCAGCTGAGCTGTACCACTCTTTCTAGTCCTTCTGCTGAAAAGCTTGGGATTTGACTGTAAAGCTAAAGTTGTTTACAACTGAGAGTGGAACTTTTCCCCCGTCTTTACAACTTTAATAGTGTTCTTTCTTTGCCATTTCCAAATTAAATTAACATATTGTCACTTCAGGGTCTTTTTTTGGATGGCTTTTATGCAGAAATACAATCTATCAAGAATGGTGCCAGAAGAGCCAAAAGGAAATGCAAAGAAATCATTAGAAATAATATATAAAAATGTATGTGCAGGGGGAGAGCGTGTTGGGTTTTTCTTCCTCCTTTAAAATCTAACCTTATTGGCCACGTCATGGATTTTTTCAAAAGACTGCTATTTGCAGTTAACCATAGTAGGTGTTTGGGATTTTTTTACTTCTGTTTCTAAGTATACAGAGACACAGAGGTTTGGCTTACTAGTTTAAATAGTTCTGTGAATATCCTCGTTTGTGCTCTTACAGCACACTTACTTTAGCAGATATCTACCACCACCACTCGGTTACACTTCCAACATAAGCTTTTGTATTCTGCTTTTTGCCTGTAGAGCCAATGGTGCCGTGAAACTCTTTTCCAAATACGCATTTGTTGTTGCTTCCATGCTGGCTGCTCGTGGAATAGAATATTACCCAGGAATGACTTATATCTCTTGCTCCTTTGACATGACTGCTAGAAATTGGCCTTAATGTCATGTGGCGTTCCAGGGCAGGTTAAGTGCAACTGAGTTTTCAGCATGGTAGCTGAACTGAAAACTAGAAAGCAGTGATAAGGAACTTCATATCAAAAGAATTCAGTTTTCTCCTAATGTGTTTTCATTTTCCATTTGAGTTTCACTACTGTACTGAAGTGACAATCTCCCAATTTATTTTCTGTATTTTCTTGTTGAAGAAAACATCCCATTTTCAGGACATAATAGTGCAGAGGATTCTCATGGTTCTTTCTCAGGACGTGAGAAAACAGAGTAAACATTTTCTGCTGATTTTTCCAGGAGCATGTTGTAATCACCTCCCCATAGTGTGTATTTGAGGAATTACTGCATATTTGGGGGGGCATTTCCCGCCTGTTTAAATGTTGTATTAAGGAGTGAGAATGATACTTCAGTGTTCATGGTCAGACACAGGTTATTCACTGTCTGACCCACTTAAATGTCAGACTCTCCAATGAATGTTTAATTGTTTATGTAAAATAGAACATGACTGGCATGAGAGATTCAGTCAGCCCAGAAGAACATGCATGTGAAATGGTGGTCCAGTCTTCTGCAAGCTCTGAGCTGGACAGCCATTTGAAGACAACTGCAGGCCAGCTGCGGTGCTTTCCCTAGCCCTGTGGACCCAGATTGGCACAGCAGGCTGAACATCTGGGCATAAATTGATATGTTCAATCAGGGATTAGGGGAAATATTTCTGGTACCTGTACCTAAGACAAGGGCTGCCTGTTGCAGATGGTGGCTTTGACATAAAGACCACATTCTGTCCCTCAGAGAAATCAGATGTGAAGTATTCCTATGTCTCGGATGAGTGTCTTGAATACTAATCATCTGTATAAAAAGTGTGTCTGCCATCACTAGTTCTCTGCCTCAACACTTTTGCATTTTATCTGAAAATACCTGATAACTTCCTGATGGCTAATGGAGAAACTATTCCAGAATTCAATGGGCAGGACTCTGCAATGCAGAAAAAGTAGAAAATAAATGTACTATTCCTTCTTTATTGGCTTTTTCAGTGCCAAAGTACAGACACATTGGAGACTTTCTTCAATTGGCTACTGATCCTTCTAAAACCTTCTCACTGTTCAGAGTCTGGCTGCTTTTGTTTCCAGTTACTCAGAGACCTGACCTACACAGATTTTGTGCATATTTTGCATTAGTGTTGACTAAGTCAGTCATACAGTTTGTTAGGGTGGGCAGAGTTAAATTGATGTAGCATTTTGTGGTTTCCACACATACGTAGTTAGGTTCCGATTTAATGGCAACTTCATGTTTATTCCTGGACTTCTGTGGACTGATGCCTCTGACTGCCTTCCTAGTGCCTACACTGATGTTCATGTGTCTGTATAGTGAGCTCACTATAGCAGCTCACTGAAGCTTTTTACCATGGCTCATGCAGCTGAGCTGGTGCAAATGTGTGAGCAAGAATCTCTGGCTGTGAGAAACATTAATAATTTCAGCTGACTTTTACTGGTATGGAACTATTAAGACTAACATTACAGTTGTAAAAAAATAAAATACAGTGATGAAGATGCTATGAGGAAAACGTTTTTGTGGGTTTTTTTTAACAGTAAGAATAACAAGTCATTGGTATAACTATGAAAATTTATATAGTTTGTCATTGGAGACCTTTGGGAAGAACCTTTGGAAGTGTGTCAGGAGTGGTATTAAAGGTGACTGGCTTTGCATTTAGGATAAGAAGATGCTCAGAGAGATCACTTGTATTTACTTCAGATAGATCTATTTTTTTAATACATTATTACATAGACTTTTTTTTTAGAGTAGCTTCAGCACAGAGGAAGGAAAAAGTCAGTAACGTTACTGTTTTCTGTTAAGCTGTTGATTTTTTTTTTCCTATTCTACTGCTGGATACCTTTCAATATGCTTAGATGTAAATGTGTTGGCATATACCTGTGTAAAATGTAATCATACTAAATCATTTTTTTTATTCAGTCTTCATACAGTAATTGTTTTGCCACCAGAAAGCAAGTAAATATACACAAGGGTTGTCAGCCTTTATATGTTATTTCATACATGCTGTATCTTGTTTCTGCATTTCAAGTTTTTTGTTTGTATTTTCAGATTAGAAAATCTGGGAAACAATTTTCTGGGTGTGTACAGCACACCATCTGTATAATACTTAGTTGATAATTGGAGCTGTGGTTCAATCTTGAAAAAATCAGCTTTCCTCATCTGGGGAAATACTTCATTCACTGAAGAAGCTTTCCAGGAAACCTGCTGAAATACATAAGCTCTTCAGTGAAATTTAAGGGCATGTGTGAGGATTCCTTAAAGTGAGTCAGAAGGCTGTGGCAAATATTAAAAAGGGTCAAGAACTGAGTCCTTTTCAATACATATGTCTTGGCGTTCAAACTTTCAATGTTGGGAGGTGGAATAGGCTTATTCTGCTTTCTTTGCTTTGCTTTATTAATTTAGAAAAAAATTATTTGATCATTCCAATGCTTATCTGTTCTACTTCTGAATAAGATAGTGCCTTCTTGGAATTGTGTACATGGCAGATTACTCTATTTTTCTTTACCACCAAGTGTGTGTTAGGCTGGTGCTCATATTTGTTGCTTAGCAAAGTTATATCCAGTGATGATACCAAATTTAAAAATGTCATTAAATGCTAGCAAACAAATGCTAGCAAACAAAAGCCCATGCTTAGTGACTGTCAGTATTAATATAAAGTCAATTTCTGCATAACATAAATTCTCATTTGGAAAACACGTTTACATCATCAAATATGGAAGAATGATTATGGCCTTTCATGGATGGATAAATTTTCCCCTTATTAGCATTGCTTCAGAAGTCAGTCCGAGTGGAGTTAAAATCCCTTGTAAAAACAATAGGACTGAAGCAAATAGGTCTCTTCAGCATCCCTACCTTGTCTTTACTAGGGTTTCTTTTAACCTTGATGAACCATCATAGGAGCTTGGAGGAATTCTCTGATGCTTACTCTGCCTTTACTTTTCCTTCTGAAATAGCTACTTAAAAACTCATCAGAAGTTTCTGCTTAATTTGAGTTATTTAAATTTTATTATTTTAAAAATAAGGAAATAGAAATTTATGTATGCAGAGCCATAATATTATCATTAGCCTTTCTGTGGAGTGAACTAAGATGTGTTACAACATTGATCTTTTAAGACAATTTCTAAGAGAAATAAAAAATAAAGTCCAAGAGATGTTTCAGACTTCGTCTTCTCTACCATGAGCCTCTAACCATGCATGTTGCTTTAGTTTCCGGTGTTAGCTGAGTTTTTTGTGTTTTAACAATAACAACATAAGCTTTGTACTGTGTTTTGTAGTGAAATGCAAATCCTTTTTTTCAAAAGACAGAACAGGAAAAAAACCAAACAGGCTTCTCTTCCTTCCACTTCTTCCAAGGGTAAAGTTAATAACCATCACTGTCTCATCTTGGTAATGGCTTCTTTAAGGTGAAGGATTAATCATTTGGGTAGCTCTAGGGCAAATGAATGTCCAGCTCTTCTTGCTGGGTATTCAATGACATATATTCTCTACGCTGAACTGACTGTTAAGTTGGGTAAAGGAGAGCACTGATACTCTTTTGAATTGTTGCTTAACATGGTTACATTCATGTTGTGTACTGTGTGTGTCTAAGTAAACATAAATGTGTACATATGTACGAAGTTTCCACCTACTCTTAGCTGCTAGCCTCAGGGCTTGTTGAAACGAAGCAGTTGTTTCCAGTAGTGCTGGTTGATTGTAACTGGCTGTGCTCAGACATATCTCATGTTGAGGCTTGGAAGACTGGCAGCACCTCAAGGGTAATGCTTGTCTCAAAAACAGCTTTCCTGATGCATCACGGCTCAGTGGATTTGCCACAGTGTTGATGCTTTAGGTGCAGTGCTCATATTAAACTGTCAAAATATAATCACCTTCACCTATAAGTGATTGTGATACTGAATACAGTTCTTAGCCAAGTGTCTTTTGCCTTCTTTATCAGAACATGTTTTGTCTTTGTTAGGTATTTCTGACATTTTATCTCCATGGTTTCCAGAAGGAGTTTTAGAAGTCCAAATATCACTTGCTCTTAATACTAATAAATGCCAAATTCCATTTATGAAAGGAATTTAAAAATCTGAAGTCATGTTAAGGGTCTTTGAAAAACTTTGCCAGTGATCAAATCACAGAAGTGAATAACTGGTGGCTTTTGGGTGGGGGCCAGATTAACCTTCTGTTCTTCATTATTGATTTTTTTTGTATTTATTGAAATACAAAAAGGGAAACTATGAACTACTTCAGCAGGTAGGCTGTATTTATTGATCGTATTCAGAATAACACCCTTAATATATGTTGATGTTCTGATCCCTTGTGACTCTGAGTTGTTCAGCTTAATGTAACCAGTCCTTTTTCACAATAATTTTGTGTAGGAGGGAATCCTGTTATAGCAGAGCTACAGAATTGCGTATTTGAAAGCATCTAGTCTAAGATTAGTGTGCTTTTTGTTTGGTGTTTTTTTCTGAAAGTGGAGAAAGAATGTATGTGTGTTCCTGTGCTTCCTCCCAACACACTACTTGATCTAATTTGCATGCAGGAAATATTTTCTAAATTTCAAGCTGAAGGTGTGCAGTTATGTATCTGATGTTTAGCTCTTTTCCTCTTTCTTTTTTTTTTTTTTTTTTTTTTTTTTAGAATACAGTTGTAGCAGATAAAGCTTCACAGTTACCTATTGAAACAAAGCAATTGACTCAACAGTCAGAATCCAATATAACTGTTAAGCAGGTATTCTTTATTAGCAGTGCTGGGGTTGCCCTGGGGATTCTCCACCATAAGGGCTCCCAAGAACTAGCAAGGGACATCAGTTTACATACAAACAAATCATACATATTCATTAGATTTCCTGGAAAGGGGTGTCTTATGATAATGAGTTCCAGAAATTCATTTACATAGTCTGAGCATGCATAGTAAAAATAGAGTGGGGGTCTTCGGTGGTCGAGGGAAGAAGTAAGTAGTCTTTTTCACAGTAGTTGACCTTCTTTCCAGAGCATGCACTATAAAGTAAAGTCTAGGTGTTGGCTTCCTAAATTAGCAAGATCATCCTCCCTATAATAGGATCTCTGTGTCCTTTTGTTCGAGTCCCCCTTATCTTCCTTTGCCCATTCTAGGAGTTGCCTGAGTGTCCATTGAAAGCTCTGAGTCTGCTATCAGTGATTTACTTCGGGAGATCTAAACAGACAAAAGAGGTCTAGGGAAACAGTTAGAGTCCTTGGGAAACAAAAACCACAAGCAAATCTTTGAAACAAACGAATTAAAACACAAGCAAAGGTTTCATGTATCACAGTTTAGTCTTAATCAATGATTGTCAGAAATTTATTTGTTTGAGCCCTTTCACTATTGTGCATCACTTCCGAAAGTTTTATAAAATGAAGTGTTGTTCCAGGGAACTTGTGTTACCAATGTTGCCTTCAGTTTTATTCAGAATTGAGCTTTTGGAATTGCTTCTCTATCCACTTCAAGCACACATGGACTTATTGGAAAGATTTCCAAAACCCAAAATGAGATTATCTTGGAAAAATAAGAAAGGCAAAAACATGAACTAAACAAAATCATGGAAAATTTGATGGGAAGAGTGAGCATCAGATCTGTTTTAGTCAGATGTAATTTTGCAGTAATTAAAAGGGATAGGTCTAATATTCATAAATGTGAAGCCTGTCTTGATGCAGTAAGTTTTTGTTCATAAAGCAAGCTGGTTGCAAAGCTGTATGTTGGAAATTGTACACTGGAAACTGTATGTTGCCACATTCATCATAAAGGAAGCTTGATGATGTTATTCTTAGTTGGAATTTGTAGCCTTTCTGTGGAGGCATCCAAAAATTACTGTGAAGGCTTACACAGAGTTGTGAGGTTGCAGGCTTCCTTTCCCACCTCCAGGTTCAGAAGAGGATGGTGTCTCTGTGGTGCTTTATCCATTTGTTGGAATTACTTGTGTTGGGTAGGTTTGTATTCCTCAAGAACTGTCAGTAGCTTCGTTCAGTGAGTACAGCATATTTCACTGCAGTGTTTTGCCCAGAACGTGGCAGATGCTTGCATCAAGTTTAATGCCAGGTTAAAGTGTTTGAATGCTGTCATGGTGTCTGTTTGTCATGCTGTCTTTGGAAGCAGTTTGTTCATTCTTTGTTCAAGTGAGACTTTTGGCAGGGCTTGGTGCTGTCTTATAGATGATAAAAATGCAGAACTAGAAGTAAGGATATACTAAACAGTATTGCATGGCAACTATTTCTTCAAGTTGAAGTACAGCAACCATGCACATAAGACCTGCTTGAGTATCCCCTAATTGCTAGCTTTGGTGGAAAGCATTCTCATTCTACCATGATAGTTAAAACTGGTGTGTTTTGCTTTGAGGTAGAATTCATTTTGAACAGTTTTCTTAGTTTTCCTGATTCTGGAGAGTGGTATTTATAATACCCGGACTCACTGCATTATGGGTTGTTGAACTTGAATCATACTGGCTAGAAAACATGTGGATTGTTCCCTTGCTGTTACACTTCAGAAAGCATTTCTGTCAATTGCTGTGTAACTCTGCTCTTAGTTGTAACAGCTTGTGAAGAAATCCAAAATTTCTGCCTGACCAGTGGTTGGTATATTACAGACTCTTAGTAGATAAACATCAGATTAAAATCTTATCCTTTTATAGTCTTCCAAGCTGTAGGAGTCAAATTCTGTAAGTTTTCATCATACTTCTGAGCTTTGAAGACTGTACTATCAAATAATTTTCAGTGCAGAGCAGCACATAAGGAGTACTTAACAAAGGAATTGCTAAGCTGATTAGAATATTCCATCAAGTTTCTCTATCATTAGGTAGATTTTATTGTTGCCTTGACAAAGAAGATGATGAATGATGCAGTCCTGATCTCTAAATATTTTCTGTTTGTGACTTTAAATAATTTTTTTTAAAGCAAGTTAAATAGGAAAAGAACGGATCAGAACCTGATGCCTGATCTTCTGTGATTTGCCTGTATTCCCCACTTTATCCAAACTGCTGCCACAGGAGCTCAGATACCAATCAAGTAGCATGCCACCTATAAAATACAGTAGGGAGGGAATTTTGAACTAATTCTGTCCAGTTCTCCCTCACCAATACATCTGAACATTTCAGATGGCAGCAATAAAAACCAAGCTCATGATCTCGAGTATGCATGTATATATGCTATTGCAAACAACTGTTCTGCATTTAAAGCAGGCAGTGTTCTTCCTCCAGCCTACTAACATTAAGATTTTCATGTAACTTGGTTTGGGTAGTCTGATTATGCATATCCTAACAAGATGGAAAAACAACATATGAAGGGTGGGGAGGCTGAGAGAATATAAACTATGCAGAGTTTTGTTGGCCTTGTATCAGGGAGGAGCCTAATCATTTGTCCAAGTTAAAACAATCTCTAGTAACTGTTTGGCTGGAACAACTTCATAGAGAAAGTCTGGCACACCCTATCAGCTGTTCTTCTGCTGTGTTCAGTAGAGCTTAGTAGCACACAGTAACTTTTGGTAGCCTCAGGGAATGATGGAGTTAAAACCATACTGCAGCTCAAATTCTCTTAGCATTAGTACTTTGAAGAAAATTTCATTTAGGTGAAATTTTTAGGGGGTGGGGCTGAGATAGCTTTATAATATTGTGGAACATATGCATCAGTCAGTGAAGCTTTAGGCAGTTTTATCCCCTAAATCTAGATGGCTATTGAAAAATTGCTTTAAGCTTCTAATTGTCCTTCCATATTGTCTACTCTGACATATCTTCAGAGGACAGGCTCAGCTGGAAGGGAAGCTGCAACATAAACTTCTTGCTGGATGAAATAACTAGTAAATGCTTTTCATGAATAATACGATATCAGCCCCTGCTGTGCTAGTTTTCTTAAATCTCTGCCTCTTCTCACTCTTTGGAACACAGTAGTAATGGCAAGAACAGTTTTCTGTGACTGGATCAATGACTTGGAAGAGAACAGAAGTGTTAGAAGAGTATTCTCTTCTAGCAAGAGAAGCTTTTGCACAAAGCATTTAAAGCATTTACACAAAGTATGTTTTTTCTGAGTGAGGTGAAAATTGAAATCTTAAATAAACAAAAGCTTTCAACCTCCAGTCATTATGTTTGTTCACTTGCATTAATGACAGATTCCTAAAGTTCATGTGTCCAGGAATATCTAAAGTACTGATAAGATTTTTGGCAGCTGAAATTTTTTGAGTTTACTTAAAAAGAAAACAAGAGCTAGGTAAAGAACTTTTTTAAAAGTTCTGGAATAATTTGTGTTCCGTTTTATTTTTGTATTCAGATGTTAGTTTCTTTTAAGAATAGCTTTCTTAAGTTTAGCCCACATAAATTTAGCATACAAATACACACAAACCATTCTTCAGCCCTACCATCTGAGGGAATGCTGGTTGCTTACCCAGTGTAGTTGGAAAGCAGAAGAACAGAAGTCGTCCTTAACTGTGGAGAACATAAAATTGGAAGAGACTTGGAGAGATGCTTTGAAATTTGTCAGGAATTGGAAAAAGGGGTGGTTTGTACCATGGCATTTGAAAGATTCAAAACTGATAGACCACCCTGTGTGTTGTTGACTGATAAAGCCATGAAGTATTCATGTTTTATTCAGTTGGACTCTCAAATCAAATCTAATTTTTTTTTGTAAACTTAAATTTTAAAAAAAGTTTTCCTGTAGTGTCTTCCCCTGCGGCCCGTCCGCCTGTCCGTCCGTGTGTGTCGTCCCCCCCACCCCCAGAAGAAAGGTAGGCAAGCTTTCCAACTTCTTTAAGTATTGATCTGTGTTTGTAGCAGATTGTATAAAGCAATATGTATCAATTTTAACCAAAGGTGAGGTTTGTTTTCTAGCTAGAAACTGATGTAGCCTAATTTAAACATTTTTGTGCTGATGTCAAATAGCTTTTTTTCTTGGCCAGGGGAGAGATCAGGAGGGCAAGAGCAGAATGGTAAGAGTCAATGTGTGCAACTGTACGAGCTGGTAGAATACAGACTTAACGCTAATAGTGTATTGGAGCATGATGTTATTTTGCAAGATAGGTCTTTCCATCCATACTGAGATACTGCGAGGACTAAAGCACTCTATCATTAACTTCCAGTGGTAGTGGGGTTTTTGTGATCCAGGTGATGAGATATAACATAGACTTCATTGAAGACTCTAAGTGCCTTTTAAATATGACAAAAAAGGCTTTTTGTTTGTTTAGTCATATTTCAGTCCTTACGCTAGACGAATCATAGAATAGCAGAACAGCCTGTGTTGGAAGGGACCTTGAAAGATCCTCTGGTCCAGCCTTTACTTACTAAATAATGTATTCAAAGAAATAGTCTGTAGTGAGACAGTGGTGTCATTCAGGCAGTCTGCTAGAATTATTCAGAGGAGCAGTCTAAACAGCAGAATTATTGTCAAGAATTGTTAGCCATTCATTTAGATAGCACAGTCTCAAAGAGGTATACGATTGCTTTGGTCTCAAAATTTCATGAAGTGGAGAAAAATACCATAAGGGTTGCTTGTATTTGTGACTTTCTACAGTTCTATTTTTCCTGTTGTAAGCATTTACCCATTACCTATGATTTCAGACTGTTTCAGCTCAGTGTTGGTCACTTTCTTAATGGATTTTGTAAAGACTGTTCTCACCTCTCTGCTTACTGTGGACCTGTTCAAATTTTATTCTTTCCATTTGCTCTTCTCTCCTTTTAAAAAAGCCTACATCATTTAGGGGAATCAACTTGGTTTCATGATGACTTTCCCCTTTTTGCATATCTAAAATTCCTTGAAAGGCTGGAGAAAATGTTTGAAATGCCCTTTTTCTGTAAGTAGTTCCTATTTTAAAACAAGCCTGTTGTGGACAGCTTTTTAGCCTTCTTATTTGTGGAAGCTTTGGCAAGGTTTCTGTTTATTACTTCTGATTTAAAAATACTCCTTTTTCTTTATGGTTAGTTAATTGAAGTCTTTCTTCAGCCATTGGTATTGCTTCTTGCCATATTGTTTTCTGTCAGCTGCTTGTCTCTGATTCTCTTAGGCTACAACACCTTCTTGGAGAAATTTCAGTCACTGAATATAGTTCCTTCACTTCAAGTTAATTCTAGTTTTAATTTTGCATGCTTCCTTTCTGAATATGAATACTCACCAGCAACAGTCCATTGTCAACTTGCTGCTATTTCTGCTTAACTCAATTTCCAGCTGTCCAGCTCTATGCAAGAATCTACTGGGTTTTTTAAACAAGTAAAACATAACACTATTCTTCCTTTGTCAACCATTGCTTGTACCAACCTCTTCCATTCCTAACGCAGACTAGCAATGTTGCTGATTCTCTGTTAACCTCACGTGATTATTCCATCCCCTTTTACCTTCCTTGTTCTTTTTAGGCAGTCCAGTCTTCTGACTTTTCCATCTTACAGTCAAGATCTTTAATTCGCAATACTTCATCTGCTCTATTGGACCATATTCTTGTTTTGTTTTGTATTGCTTTGTTTTTCTCTTTTCCTTTGTTTCTAGAATCCTGCTGCAGCTGTAAACCCAGGCTTCCGCTATGCCATTTCCGTGAAAATTTGATATCCTATCGCTTGGCTTCATTCCCTGCTCAGGAGGAATCATTTGAAGTGCAGAATTCCTATTTCTTATTCTCCCTGCATGCTTTGCCTCCAGCCCAATTGGATGTTTGCTGTTTCTGTTGGCTTTTGCAAACTCCATGCTTTGTTAATGAGTGTCTATTGGGAGGTCAAAAGGTATCATTCAGCAGACTTGTGTAATACTTGATTAAAGCAGTCCTAGCACTTGCTTGTCAGCTCTGTACAAGGAGTCACATAGCAGAAGGGCAGAGAAATTGTTCCTGAAAAATGGTTTGGGTTTTTGGCTACACAGCCTGGTTTTAAAACCATTTGGAAAATTAAGAAATGCACAGAATAGCAAAGAAACAATGAGTATTAGAACAGCCTTGCAGATCTATATTTTTGGCTGTGTATGAGTAGTCATTAGGACATGTTTGTGGGGATGGATCATTGGAAACAGCTGTGTTGCATTCTCTTAAGCATTTGGGATTCAGCTGTAAATTTCTGCTGCAGCTAGTTGTGCTCTGTCTTCCTTTTCATCTGTTAAAGCATATTACTCCTTCCCTCTAGGAGAGCTTTTTGTCTTTACTGTTGTTCATGCTTCATTCTCTTTTGCATGTTAATCTCAATAGAGAATTTACAGCTTCTTCCCCTCTTTTTACACAGTGTTCTCCATAAACACTATCATATATATGTATAAAAGAATATATTGTCCATGTGTTGAGGCTTCAGTGAACATCACAGGAGTGAGGAATACAAATCGATCTCTCTTTCAACACATCCATCCTCATATGTTTTAAAGTTAGCTTTAGACCTAGTTCCTCTTTGTTACAAGCTGTCTCGCAGAATTTCTTGCAAAACAGTGCAGATAAAAAATGGGTAATATGGTGACTTAATTTTCTCTTTTTCATAAAATGCTTTATCTCTGATAGTGTGACATGTTAATAACACAGTTTGTCAAACATCTGTATGTGTATAGAAAATAGAATAAAAGAAATGCAAATTCTTTGGGCCTTAGAGTGCTGCCTAAGCAGACAATTTCTCTTAAACCATAACAGGAATACATCAATTTGAGGGCTGCTTTTAAAATTATTTTTCATAAGTATAGAAATGTTTTTAAAGGATGGATTTTGTTTCATTTTGAGCATAATACAAGTATCTCAAGAACTGAATGGAATTGATATTCCGTAAATTCTGGAAACTTAATACATGCACATGCAACTTTGTCAAGCTATGTCTTGACTATGTGCTTTATCTGTCAAAGCAATCTGACTCAGAGTACACATAGAATTTCCTAGAATAGTAATAACTTGACTGACATGTCCTTTATTTTAAGATGTTATTTTTACTGAACCAGTAGTTTCATAATCTAGTTATCAATGTTCTTGAAACAACGGCAGTTACCACCAAGTTGCTAAGTGAGTATAAGCTTCCATAAGGGGTAATTAGTACTGTAAAGAAAAGAAGTGGGCAGTCTACCCCTTATGTTTCTAGTATAAAACTAAGAGTTCTTGTCTAATTTTTCAGGTTCATTCTTTGACACTGATGTGGCTGAAACTTGTATAGAAATTAGTTTTATCTTACTGGGTACTGAGTACCAAAAGATATGTTACAAGATACATTGAATCATAAAGGTAGATGACTGCAGGATTACTTTTCCACAAGGAATGCTATTTCCTTATTACCTGAGATGTTGGCTAGTGCTTTGTTTCATTTTTTTAAAGCAAATGAAACAGGATCTTTGAGTTACCAATGACAGGAAGTCTCAGGGGACAGCTGATGCCATACTGTGCAAGCTGTGCACAGTACGGTGTGCAGCCTCCATCACAAGAAGGGTGCAGCTGTGCACCTGCTCTGAACACATCCACGGTCTGGCCAGATCTTTAAGTGCAGTATCCTCAGCCATGGGAAAGTTAGGCTCAGAACCTCTGGGGCACACTTTCATAGATGTGGTATTTTAGCTAATGGTATTCATACTTACTTTATTGAAATTCAGTCTGGATTAAGGGAGTAGCATGTGTAAATTAAAAGGCACCACAAAGAAAATCACTCACTGGAAACGATGATGGCTGCAGAACATCCAAAATGTGATTAAGCAAGGCATTGAGGTACTATTTCTGGATATTTCAAATACTGTGAGGATCTGCAGGATTTTCTTCACCACTATGATATGGTATGGAAAGAACAAACAGTAGAAGCAATGAATTAGCTCACATTCCCTTTGATGTTGACCATAACAAATTGGACAAGCAGACTGAGGCAGGTAAAAGGAGATTGATTTACTAAACTGATGTGTATCAATACATGTAATCCCTGTGTTAGTAAGGTCTAGAATCTGGAAGAGGTCATAATATTTGATCAGTAACAGGTGATTCTTATGGACATATCTCAAAAAATTGCATGTTCTTTGAAAGCAAATGCTGGTGACATAATGTGTGTTATTCCTTTCCACCTGTGTACCTTTGGGATTGTTTTGTTGCTCTGAAATGCAGTGAGTGTTCTAAAAAGACTTTGTTGTCTTCCCCCTATCTTTTGTGTTGTACCAGTAAGTGCTTGATGTACAGCTGATAATGGTATTGATAGCTTCTAAAGAATTCAATGTTGTTTTCTTCCAGGTTCAGTGTGTTAGTTGTTTGAAATGCACTGTCCAAGGAAGTTGGTGAGGTATGTCATGGTTTAAACCCATCTGGCAGACAAACACCGTGCAGCCATTTGCTCACCGACCCCACCTGGGGGCTACAGGATAGATTGGAAGGGTAAAGGGAGACTTGTAGGTTGAGATAAAACCAGTTTAATAGTTGTAATAAAATAAGACAATAGCAATAATAGAAAGTACAAATGGATAATGCATAATGGGATTGCTCACCACCCACCGACTGATACCCAGCTGATTCCCGGCTAGTTCCCAAGATCGCACAATTGCAATCCCGGCAGTGAGATAACCCCCTCCTTCTCAGTCACCCCTCCTTTATATATTTACACTGAGCATTACATTACATGATATGGAATATTTCATTGGCTAATTTGGGTCTGGTGCTCTGGCTCTTCTCCCTTACAGCTTCTTGTACTCCTGCCCCTGAGCAGGACGTGGGGAGTTGGAGAGACCTTGATCTCTTAACAAAACTGAAAACATCAGTGTCTTATCAGCATTGTTCTCATACCACATCCCATACCGAATCCAGCACTATTCTAGCTACTAAGAATAAAAATTAACTCTATCCCAGCCAAAACCAGGACAGGTGTCAGAAAGCAGAACCCAGGCAAGTGGGGACAGAAATAGAGAAAAGAGCTATAGTTCTATCTGCAGCCAGTGTATCCTGCTGACAGTACTACCATTCTATAAAATTAGGTGGATACTACCATATCCAGTTCAACCAAGTCTTAATTATTTTATATCTGATATGCAGTCTCTGCATTCGTTCAGAACGTTGTTAAAGTTGTTATGCAGTTGGTCAGTTGTTTGTTGTGCCCAGCCTGCTGTTGGATTGTGTTTGAACTTGGTTATTAGTGTTCCAGAGGAATGCTAACAGGGGTAACCACACACTTGTTAGGTGGGGTGTTTTTTTTAGATAAGACATTTCTATTTATTGTTCTGGGAAACTTTGACCTCTTAGTCATATAAATGTTTTGACGCACTCCAGGAGAACAGAAGTTTACATTTTCCCAGCAGTAATTCCTAGTCCCAAGAATACTGCACCACTGCTTCACCCAAATGCTTGGTTATTCAGTGTACTCTGACATACTCTCTGGAAAATCTCCCTTTGAAGACTGAGAGGTGCTTATTCTGTAAGGTATTGCTATTCTGATTTCTATTTGACTGTAATTTCAGAGCTATTTACTCTCAGTCATATATTATATATAAACACTAAAAAACAAAACCCCAAGCCCTAAATCCTGTTATCCCAAACCTCCATCTGTGATGATACTATATCTGTGGTCCCATAATGTTAAATCGTTCATCAGAAAGGTATCTTATCTAATCTGTAACCTTAATCTACAGATTAGCATTGTTTCTTATAATGCAGTAATAAAATTCAATAATTTCCTACTCATGCATTGCTGTATTTCTTTAACTCTGCAGGATCAGCCACATGATAATCACTCTTGGCTGTGTCTCATCTGTATTATGTATTTCACAGGATCTCTGCTGGTAATATTTGTTTAAGCTTTCAAGATGCAGCTGCTTCTTATGTTTTTAAACCCTTTCATTATGTATTCTTTACAGAAGAATAAATACAAATAGGTTAAACGACAATGGCAAGAGAACTTACTGCAGTTTGGGGCTATACAACTGCAATTTGTGTAGTGTTGTACAGTATGCTGTGTTCACTTTTAAAGTTCGACGTTTATATACTAAGAATTCACTATGAATTTGCTGTATAATTTCTAAAATTAAGGCTGAGCTTCTTAGGATGGTAGAATGAATTAGTAAAAGGCTGGGATTCCTATTAAAGCCAACTGATTAGTATACTATATTGGCAAAAGAAAGCCTTCAGTGATCTTAATCTGAGTGGTGGTAGGTACAGTATGAAATTCTGATTTTAAAAATCAACTATTGAAAAAATCTAAATATCTTTAGTATGGGGCATTAAGATTTCTTTTTTGTTCATGGAAAATCTTATATAAAAACAAAGTTACCCCCCTGCAAAACCCTACCTATAATACCATGCATTTTCTAATCTCTTGAGATATGACCTCTTCTGAGAATTGTTCAGCACAAAAAATGGTCTGCACTGCGTATGTGGAAGGCTAAGGAATTACAGGAACTTTAAGTAGATACTGATTTTTCTCCAACAGCTACAAGCAGGGGCAGGGAAAAGTATCTCAGCTAAATATAATTTGTTCCTACTCCAGCTACTTGAACTAGCTTATGTCGTTCCAGGCCATGGACTTTTGAATCCTTGTTTATTTGCTCAATTGAGAGACGTATATGCAACTCTGATAGCTCTTTATCTTTCTCAGTGAAGGAGTAGTTGAGTGAGATTTTTGTGGTGTTGAGGAGTCGTCCAAGGAATTTTAAGCAGAATTCCTGCATTTTTACATGGGATTTCCAGACAAATATGTATGCAAGTGCATGCATTGCAAGTCCTGAAGTGTGTGTGTGTTTGCAGTTCTAAATCAGTGCACACACTGTGCAGGTGTTTCTCAGGATCCTGCTATGTTGTTCAGTCTCATAGTCTCACCTGAGTAACAAATTTTGTGGGAAACCTCATGCAAGTATTCCATGTCTTCAGCTTATGTTTAGGAAAGACTTCCAGATGGAAAGAGGAGGACGTATCTCAGGAAACTTGAACATAGGGCAGGTCTGTTTCTTAGCTTTGTTTTATTTTCAGCTTTCTGGAAAGTGACTTGCTTTATAAACAAAATGTTGAAATAATAACCTTGTTTGGTAATGTTAAAATAATTGATCTGCAATAGATGACAGATACTTATGTAGAATTTTTGGAAAGCTTATTGTACTCATGTATTGTGTGTTAGGATTTGGGGGACCAAGTGTGAATCAGGCTGGATTATTGTATTTTAATTTGATTTTCCAGATTAACATGCTTTATCTTCTTACCCCAATTTGTAATCAAATGCATGTAGTGAATCCTCTTTCTGCATATGTGAAACACAGTATCTTAAGCAGCTTCATAAAGCCATGTTTTTATATTCCTGTCTGAATAGCACTATCCCTAGCAATGGCCAAGAGAACTTGCCACAGCATTGATATATATATACATACTGAATTGTTTACACTGTCTTTAGCTGTAATGATTTGGGTGAGTTTAATAGTATATCCAGTGGTGCTTATTGTTCTGATGGTTATAGGGCTTTAATTATCTATTTCATTTTGTCATTGTTTGTAATGGTTACAACCAAGTCCTAACTGGCAGAGCTGCTGTGGGAAGGTGTACTTTAATGCTCTATTGTCAGTGCTCTGGTTAAGGAGAACAGTTTCTGGCTAATCCAGCAGTAAAAGATAAATTAGATGTTAAGCCTGAACAAAAATCACATACTATTTATTTTAATGATAGCACGTTGTTGTTTATATTGATGGGTGAGTTGGAAAGTAGACAGGATCCTAAGGCAGTAAGGGTTATTCAGCAATTGCATTTATAAAATACAAAGGAATTGACTTCTTTTAGAATGTTCTTGATGATGGCTCCAAACTTGACTATTTGCTGAAATAAGTAGTCCCCCTTTTTACTCTCATATATTAATCTGTCATAATTTCAGATAAAGTCATTGGGTGAAATATTTAAATGATTTAAATGCTTTAAGATACAGATCAAGTCAAATGTACTAGCTTGAAAAGTATAATAGGAAGCACAGTTCAAGAAACTGTTCTAAACTAGTCAGTAGGGTCTGTTTCCTTCATGTAAGTGAATTACTGTGGTTTACTTTTTGACAATTTCATGGCTTCTTTCTCAAGCTGCAGAATTTTGGTTATTTTTACTTTTTCTGTCTTAAAATAGTTTGAACCAAACATTAAATCAACAGGAAGGCCATAGTGTGAACCAGGACTTAGAAAACATAGGATTAGAAGAAACCCAATCTTTATGTAGTCTCACCTCTCCTGTAGCATAGGTCACAGAATACTGTCCAGCAAATTGAGGTTGAATTTGTATTTAGTTAGCTCTTATCCAGTGTAATGGGAGACTGACACAGTCCAGGTCATGAAAGACAAGGAATTAGCTCAATGATGTACTGGGGGATGTGTCAGAGTGAAAACAAAACAAAGCAAAAACAAACAAACAAAAAAACCACCCCCAAAACCCAAAAACCACAGGTTTGAAAGGAGTCTGCAAAGCAAGTTCTTCAGCATAAGTCTTCGCTCTTACCTTTTAACATTTTGGTGGCTGTTAAGGGAGTTGCTATTCTCTCTCTGATAGCACTGCAGTTTGTGAGGTTGTATACTGACCCAGGTCAGGAACTGATTCAACTGAAAAGTATTTTTCTTTTCCTGTGTTCCTTTTCAGCCTGCTCACTTTGCAGTCTGGTTCTTTCTGTGACTGTGAAAGCCACAGCATGGGACGTAGTGAAAGACAGGGGAATGGGAGGAGGAAGCTGGCAGCAGTACCTGATTTAAGCTGTAGAGCTTCCAAGATTCTAACCATAGTCTGTGCTCTCTCTGCACTGCAGCCCTTGTTTGGTGCTGGTACAAATCCTGAACAAACCAATTTAAATTCAGATAAAAGTTATGCATTTATTAAAAGTAAAATAAAAATGTTGTGTGTAAATAATCAAAACAGGAACAAAGTGAAATTCACAAGGCTGGGGTATTACAGGAGGGTTTTCCTAATCAGTAGCTGTTAAGGTAACAACCTTAATAGTTACTTCAAATGTGCTTTTTGTCCAAAAGATAGAACAGTATTTTGCATAGACTCCCCTTGATGAATTGGTCATATATACTAGGATATGCATTCAGAGGAAGCTAAGGGGCGCAACAGCCCATTACATAAAGGAGATGTTAGCAAGCTGCTCAGCGTTCTCAGCCACAGAATGGCAGCTCACAACCCAAATAAGTGTTCCAGCTCAGTCACTGAAGCCTCTCAAAGATGGTGGGTTATGTCCCATTGTAAAGATGATATCTTAGGCATTTATCCCTGCCAGATTTATGTGAAATGCATGATTTATTTCCTCGGAATATTGTTCTTTATTTGCTATTGATTGAACACTTAGTATCAACATTATAGATGGTCTCAAATCTTCATTTTTATATTTATTGCAATGAATTAACTTAATAAATTTATTGTAAAAGCTGTATAATATATTCATCATCCATCTCGGGAGAAATGTTGTTTCTGATTGGCAGTATAAGGCGAGTTGCGGAGAACGTATGGTGTTATTAGTTTTCCTGTCACATTCTAATACTTGTGAGTATCTCATGTTGAGATATAAGTAAAGAACTGCTTCTTTCTTAAGCAAAAGTATTGTATCAGATAGCATCCCTTTTCCTGGGTTTTTATGGAAGTATGATGCTGATGTCTGTGTTACATGGGTAGGAAACAAAGCTATGTAGCTTCAGGGTCTTTTATGACTGTACGGATGACCTTTCTGCAAGGTCTCTTTAAGATGAAACTAATAGTTCTTACGTCTGGACAATTTGACAAACACGGAAGCGTGAAAAAGTTTCTGCCCCTTTTTTAGATCACTCTTTAAATGCATGACGTGCATGCATAATGTAGCTGTGAAACATCACTTGGCTGATGATGCATTTCATCTCTCCTTAAGAGAAATTGATGTGATTCAGTTATTTGCTTTAAAGTAATCGGGTCCTAGTTATTTCCTCACAGTCTTGCTGGACGTATTCAAACCTGTTAATCTGGGAATGGTCTGGCCTAACTCAGCACGTAAAATACAACTGAATCAGATGTCCCTTTAAAATATAATTAAAACCAAGAGGCCTTACTATTCCCATGGTATTGTCCAGTAATCTTTGAGCATTTGTAAACCATTGGGATGCTGCTTTAACCAGTCTGTCTGTCAGTACTGTACTTGTTATGCTTCATGCTGTTGAGTTTGACGAGGGAGAGTGAGATGTTAAGATAAAACACTTCAACTAAGATAGGGCTGTTCTGCTCCCTTCCCCTGTAATTTTAGTCCTTGCATCCTTTCAATCCAAATGTCTTTGCTTTTTTCCCCTGATGTTGTAGTTTCTATAGCTATTCTGGATCACATTCAACTTCTTGTGTTCACAGTGTTTGCAATTATACCTCATTCAGTAAATCTGACAAGGCTAAATTGACTTCTGAAGAGCCTTTTGAAGGCCTCATTACTGTCAGTTTCTGTCCTGACATGCTAATAGGGACATCCCTGCACTTCTAGCAGTGCTAAAGAATTAAATACTTGAATACCTGTCCCTGTGCAGTATAAATTTTCTAGGATAGTGCTCTCATTTCTTTTAGTTTCAAATAGCGTATTCTCTACAGCTGTGATAGAGTAGGTCTGTGGAAACCTGGAACTGGGATGCAGATGTGTCTGCTTAAGAACCATTAAACCAGCTGATGCAGCAACATACTGCTTGTACATAGCTCTTTCTAGCTGGCAAAAACTTTTTTAGGTTCATAGCTAATCTTATGGATTTAAGATTCTAGTTAATGTAAGAGCAAACCAGTATTCTCAGTCTTGGGAGAAGGATGGAAGGGTTCAGTGGCGGTCTCTCACTAGTGCCATGAGAGGTTTTGAACAGCAAATGTTATGAACAGCTGTTGCATTAGTTAGGCAGGTCAGATGATAGGTACTAATTACTGTATTCCAGTGGTTCCCAGATATTCTGATGTCCCATTTACCATTTCATGAGTGGAGACTGAGTTTTGAAAGAAAGTTGTTGCTTCTTGAAAAGCCAGTGACAGAAAAAGTGCCAGGCAGGAGAGGACTCAAAATGGGAATGCTGAAATGGTGTTTTATGTGTACGTTTAATACTAACTCTCTTGATTTCTCAAATGATCGTGTGAAAAGATGGAAGGGGGGATTAAACCCCTTAAAGTGAGGGGTCCTATTTCTTGATCTTTTATTTATTTATTTATTTCAGAGGGGAAGCAAAATAACTGGTTTTAGTAAAGCATCTTACCTAGCAGCAGAATGCTGCTCTGAGCAAACAGGTCACTAACTAGGAATAATTACTAGATGGAAAAGGTAATGGAAATGGACATCCATGAAACAAGTAAATGTTTCTCATTAAGAGAATTAGCCTGTAGGGTGGGGTGGTTTTAACTCCTGTCCCTCTCCCTTCACACTCACCCCCCCGCACCTCACCCCCTGGCTTTTAAGGTACTCTAACTGCTACCATTAATGTATACTTATGTAATTAAGCTATTGAATACTGCTAAATTTTTAAAACTTCTGTTTCTAGAAGATTTCTGTAGTGTTATTTTCTCTTAAATTTCACTCTGAAGCAGCTTAAATAATGTAATGGCTTTATTACTACTTTCTTCTCTTCCAGTTTCATATTTTACAAAGGCTTGGGACTTGGAAATTTCCAACTGATTTTCCAACTTCCAGTTTCAGTGGGAGGCAGGATCAGACCTGCAGAAATTATGGTAGCTCTTGACAATACGCTGTTGTTGTAAATTCTTTGAAGTTGTGAAAGTGAATCTTTATGGTGTGAAGCAAACCCTGTGTGTTTTTTTATCTGAAACTTAAATGCTGAGAACTTCTTTAAGTACGCAGATTTTCCCATTTTGATTTCAAACACTTTTTACATTTCAGTTCTGTTTCCAGCTTATAACCCTATTCTGAAATTTAAATTTATTTACTTGACAAGGTTCTGTTATGTAAAATAAAAGTTTGTTCAATAGGGCTTGTGTTTGCAGGGACTGATCTGTGAAAATTAATATTTTTATTTACTGCTTCTGTGGAAAAATAGTGAGTTTTTTTCCCCTCTGTAATGGAAATTCTTTAGCAACAACTCTAACTTTATTAATTTCAAAGGAATTTAATAAATAGTGCATCTGATGTTTCTAGAAGGAAAAGGTATGGAAGTATACTGTACCTCCTTGGTGGATAGAGGAGGACAGAGACAGAAGCCAGCTATAGATATACCGTGTTTGACTTGTTTTGAATTACCTCTGTCTCTCAAAATGTGTGCTTATCTGAAGAAAACAAAATATTTAAGTGATTCATTGGCTAGAGCTTTTTTGTACAAAAATTGATTCCTAGCATTAGAGAACCAACCACAAATTGTAAACCACAATAATAAAACAGGTCATGATAGTGTAGTGAGTTCTTCCAGGCTGAGTAAATCAAAGCAGTTAGTTATTACTGAAGCAGGACACAGTTTGACACTGCATGGTTGAAATCTTCCTCAGCTTATACAAACAAAGAAAAAATATTAGCTTTAGGCCACATGTATAAGACAGTGACTTGGAACTGTTTTCCTCCTGAAACATCAGCCAGAGACGTGGAGCTCTGATGCAGTTATCTCTTGATGGCTGGGGACAGCTGGCTGTGAAATGGTGCAGAAGAGAACTATTAAGGGAAAATAGATTGTGCTAAAGCTTCTTGTTCTGTTCTCCTTTTATCTTGACTTAAGAAGGTTGTCATCCCGTTTTCACAGGGCTCTGATAGGAAAGGGAGGTGTTACAAGTCTGAATTCTGCAGAGTAGTGACGTGTAATACAAACGTGTGATTCAGTTAAGCATGGAGAAACAGTGATACATGGGCTGCAGTCCTGAGGTTCCCATCCCCACCTCCTGAAACTGTGTGAGGCTGAGCCCAGTAAATAACCTTTGATTCAAAATGAAAGAAACTTTCACTTGCTTATACCAGTATGCTTTAGACTTAAAGTATTCTTTTCACTGCTCAGCAGCTTGCTTTAGCCATTTAAGTGCTTTAAGGACTTCACAGAAGGCAGCTGAGAAATAATTCTTGCAGTGTTTTTTGTTTGTTGGTTTTTCCTCAGTCAGCTACCCATTTGGTAACTTGCAAAGAAATGCATGATTCAACAGGTTTTAATAGTGGGTTTTGACTGAATAGCTTAGTCGGTGCTGGTCTGTAAGGTTACTTTGTCTGTGACTGGTTAGTCTGTAACAGCTATACTGAGAATGATCCATCTAGCTGCAATTTCTTTGATACTGACTAATAATGAGTACTTGGAGGGCGAAGTTAAGGAGAGGGTGAACACGTCATTATACTCACTAATATATTTTCTAGCTCCTTCCTAAATCTTAGACTTTATTAGAAATAGCCATTCTATGGCTTACGTGTGAAGTAGCTTATTCTCTGGATTAAGTCCTGGTTCAACTCTTTAAGTGGTACTTAGGCATTAAAACAGTCTAGAAAGATTCGGATGGAAAATGTTTTCTGCTTGTAATGCTTACATTTATCTACTAAGCGTCCTGTTACAGTGTTCTCCAGGACTTTTTATTTTTAAATATATGAGGATTCTTAATAAATCTGAGAAACCACCATCTGGGACCGCTGGTGATACTGAAGTTGGTTCTCTTGCCTTGGCAGAACTTTGCTGTTGTCCTGTTGCTTAATAAATCTGTAAAACATCTTAAGTCCTCAATATAGACGGTCATCAGAGGATTTGTATTGATTTGCATCAGCTGATGGGTGAACTTAAAGGCCATATGTTTAAGTTGAGGTTGGACTGGGACTTATACCCTCTTGACAGCCTGTTGACCAGCTGAACAAACTGCATGATATACCACAGTTCATGGAGAGGGACTTCATGTCTTTTGTCTTCAATAAGTGATAAAGTTCTCAGTAAAATAGGGTATCTTTTCGTAAGTCACTTTTGGTATATCACTATCCTAATAAAAGCAAAGCTTATCATTTCATGGTATTTTAATTCTTTAAAGTAAATCTGAGTTAAGGCTGCTGTATTGTTTTTGTGGAATTATAAAAGCTTTATTCACTAAAATTAATACTTTCGAGAGGTCATTTTGGTAGTGTAAATCACTTGAAATCACTGGACAAAGCTGTTGAAGCATGAGTTTAGTGACAAAATCTACTGTTAAGAAGGATCTTTTTTTAGGAAGTTTTGACCCTTGTTTTCTTGGTCAGCTCTCGTCATACAGTTTCTGAATGTTATATTAAAAATTGTAGCTATGCCTGTCACTGATCTGTAAGTATACCATTTTCTTTCTTATGCTTTTAAACTAATAAGTCAATACCTGTAAATAATGTTCTGAATTTTATGATTTAAGTACTTTGTTTATCCTGATATCACATGGCGAATGTAATTTCAAAGGCTGCTTTGCAGTAACTTTTTTTCTTGCATAAACTTAAGGTCTGTAACACTAATTGATTTACCAGGGAATCTCTTCTAATCTGCAAAGAAAATATGTAGTGTTACTAATAGGAGGTGAAGGAGGTACTTTATGATGCTGTTGTTGGAAGGGCTATTTTTAGACTGTTGAAAGAATATAAAAAGCTGGGAGAGAGTCTACTTAACTTTATACATTTGTACACTTGCAGGTATGTCTTAAGTATAGAGATTCGCAACAAAGAAGCATAGAAAGTGTTAAAATCTGTAAATATCTTCTAAAATATATTCTTAATTTATGTAGCATAAGCAGAATACTTCAGGGAATATTTTAGTGAGGTGCTTTAATGTAACTTTTGACAAATGTTCAGAATTTACTTTCTGAATTGCCAAAGCTGAATACAAGTGTGTGTATTGCAGTGACACTGGTTTGATTTGCAAATGCATCACTTAGGACACAGTCCCACTTTTTTGGTTTGTCTACAGCTATTAATAAGTTCACAAATGCAACTGCATTTTTTTATAATTTTTCTAAAATAATTTTATATTGGACATTATTATTTTAAAAAGACTTGTCTTTTGAGGAGAAGATGGCTAGTTATTGGTGTTTCTGGCTACTGCTATAAAGGTCTAATATGTTCTAAGACTTTTAGCAAGCTTTGAAAGAATTTTATTTCACACAGGGTAAAGTCTTAAGGAAACTGAAAAAGCTGTGGAGTTATTACTACCACTACTGTAGTTCAAGTTCAAGGCCATTCTGTCCACATCTTAAATAACAAATTTCAATGTAGTTTCAAGCCCTTGAGAAACACGTTGATACATTGAAACTAGGCGATGTACAGTAAGGACAGCAGATATATTTTCTTCTGTGCTGCACCTTTTAACTGGTTTTATCAATGAGTATTTATGGATGACACTTAACAGGGTAATTACAGGATAGCCTTCATAAACTAGGCAGCAGACAAACTAACACTCCTGATGATTTTTGGCTCTGGACTATGCAGTAGGAAGAAGCTATTAACAGCAAATTTACAAGCGATGGGGCTTAGAATAATAGAATGTATTAATACTTTGTATTTGAGAACAGGAAACCCAAGCAAATGCTGTTATATGTACAATATCAGATTAGACATAGGAGCTTTCCTTTCAATATGGGAATTGTCTGGTTTAGGGGTATATAAAGCATAGAATAAGAAAGAAACTCCAAAAAGTCATAACCAAGCCAAAAAAAAAAGTTTAAAAAGTCAAATACAAAAATGCACGTAACTTGCGTAGTAATAAATTTCATACAAGAAAAATAGGAATTGGTTAGCTATATGTTGAAATTCCAGTCCTGCTGTTTGGAGATTCTTCTGTTTCTTAATGTGAATTTAAATTTGAATGGGGAAAAGTGGAGGAATGGGTAATTTGTTAAAAATATTGTGGTTTTTTTCTTTTACTTAATTCCCTCACTTTAAAGTGCTTGCAGCTTTTACAGACTAGTTAGCACACTAAAAATGACTGAGACATAGATGTTAAGAATATAGAATTTGGTCAGAAGAGAATGCTGACACCAAGTAAGAGGGCAGTTAAGTTGAATGGTAACATTATTTCTGAATAATAGGTCTGTAATTTCTATGTATTTTTAGTCTGTTCAAGCTTTCACTATAAGTTTATGTAAACATTAGTTAAATTGAAATTTGCAAATCAAATTTCATTTGCAAATCTGCTCAGTGCTAGACCCTTAGACACTATGTTTGCCATTATATAATTGGTTTGATTTTAAGTGTTAGGCCCCGAGTCTTCAATAATTAAGTAATGCTAAAGTAGAGTATTGGTGAGGGTAAAAGTTATGTATTACAGAAAATCGACATCAAAAGACTGATCTATAGCTTACTGTTCAGCATTACAACAGTAAATCGATGTATTGATGCTTGTAATGTAATTTAAATCCTGAAGTAAATGTAATATCACTCAGTTATCATATGGGAACGTAGTCATGTAGAAGTGTAGTATAGTGCTAGTCATGTAGAAGCATAGTACAATGCTCTGCCTTTCCACCCTTGCAAGCAGATAGGGTAATTTGGATTGGAGAGATGAACTGTGAGGTGAGAGGAGGAGCTGGGAGGACCACAGGGCTCAAAGATGTAATTCTGTGTCTCCTCAGTGGTTCAGAGTCTTAACTGGCCAGCTGCTGGTGGCATGGTGCAGAGGCTGGTCCTGGCGCTGATCCTAGTTCATGTCCTTGTCTGCTCAGGACAACGGGATGTGCTGTGCTTCCCTCAGGTTTGCAAGAGATGCCAAATTGGAGGACAGTAATCATTATGTGAGGAGGGAGACAGGACTTTTAATAAGCTGACTCTAGATGGGGGAATGAGATGACAGGAACATCATGACATTCAACCAAGACAAACGGAAACTCCAACACCTGGGCTGGAATAATCCACTGCTTGGGCTGGAGACTGGCTAGTTGAGTTAGGAGCAGCCTTGTGGTAAAGACAGGCTGGATAGGGGTGAGTGGACCACCCTTGCAGCAGTGAAGATGCTATTAGCAGGAGTGTAGCCTGCAGATCAGCAGGAGTGATTAGTCTCCTCTGCTGGGCATATGGGACTGCATTGGAAACCTTCTTCAGCATCCTAGTGTAAGGTGCATACTGTTAGACTTCAGAGTCTAGCACAAGTTAACTGTAGTATATATGTAAGCTGTAGTATATGACAGGAGGAGAGACTGAGGAAACTGGTTTTGTTTAGAAAAGATCAAAAGAAAACAAGGCCAGGGGGGATCTAATTACAGCCTTCCTCTCCCTAAATGTTTCATGGCTGTAGAGAAGGTAGAACTACATTCTTCTTAGATGTGTACAGTAGAAAACTAGGAGGCAAATGTGACAAGTCACAATCAGGGAAATCACAATCTGTTAAAAGGGAAAAGGAAAAAAAAAAAAAATTGCTATGGGGAAGTGAAGTTATGCACTTAGTTTTGCTATGTTTTGCCACTGAGCCACCTTGCTGAATGTTAATGTTTGCCCTGTTTTGAGCAGGGGTTTGACTAGATGACCTTGAGAGGTCTGTTTCAGTTCTGTGATTCTGAGTTGTATAAACAAGCAGGCAGCAGTGGAGCTGTGGTTCAGTGTGTTTAGACAAATTCCAGTCTGTCATGAGATCACACATGTTTTGGGAATCTGAGTGCTGTGTACAACAGGAGCTTCTTTAAAGCTTCATAATGGAATTGGGGCAAGCAAAAAAACTTTTCTGAAGGAAGAGGAAAATATTAGATTTAGATTATAAATCTCTTTATGAACGTGCTGGGTGCTTCCTAAGGCTGTCACTGATACCAGTGGACATTTTTTTCCCTGAAGATTGAGTTTGGAGATATCTATTAGTCCTGAATTAACTTTGCTTTTAATGACAAGTACATTGCATAAGAACTAGGATGCTGGTAAATGCAAGACATTTTGTGAGAGAGGGAAGATTCTATCAAGATAAAACCTGAACTGATTTTATCCTTGCTCCTGATTAGCATTGCCAAAAGTATCACCACTCGGTCATAAGTTTGTTGATTATCTTTTCCAAAATGTAGCAGTGAAGTGTGGCAGATTGTAACAATATCATGCCGTGACAGAAATTGCATTTGATTTTAACTTCCCAGATTAGTCTCCCTCATGAGGAAATCCACAGTAAAGTCTTATTTATTAAAGTTGATATTTGAATCTTACTTTACTTTTCAACAATGGCTGTTACGTATTCATTTTGTAACTAGTGGTTGGATGTGGTTTTATCTGGTGTGTTTTTGTACCTTAGCGTAGAATGGGTGAACCTAATATGTTTTCCTTCAGGTTAAGTGCTGCAATAGATGTATGAAAGTGAATACAAATTACTGATTTTCTGATGACTTCTGCAGCAAGTGTACTGAGTCTTTTTGCTAGATTATTGTAGACACAAGAAGTAGTTTCATTTAGGGACTTCATTTAAAGAAGTCAGAATAATTATTTTCATCTGGTCTTGTTTGATTCTTCTAGTGTTTGGCTAGAAGAAATCAAATGCATTTTCCATATCAAGCATGTTGCCAGAGGCTTCTTGTAAAACACTGGCGAGGTATAGGTTATCCATACTGTTATCTCCAATGCACTGCAAAGGACTGAAAAAATCAGTCATGAGACAAGAAAGCTACACTGTCAGATTTCAGTTTACAGGTTGTGCATCTCTTGAGGTGGTTGTGTTTTAGAGATCATAACTTCAAGTATAGGCTTTTAAAAAAACTCACTGGAATTCGTTGCGTTTTTTCACATCTTAGCAGTCTTGCCAGGTACCAAATTTGCCTGATTGTATGCTGGTCTGCACTTCATTTCTTACCACAAAGAAGCTAAAACTCAGTCAGAAGAATTAAGTACAGGGAGACATAACAAGCAGTTCATCCATTTTAAAATAAATCTCTCTCATTGCATTGTGCAATTAATACATAGTGACAACAGTAGGAACAAATCTGCATGGTGTTAGTGGTGCTTGTAGTATCAGCTGTCTTTATGTTCAGACAGTGTTTTTCTGTAAGGAGACATTTGGTGAAATGCAGATTGGGGTTTTTTGCAGCATTTTTTGATACACAGATTTATCGTAGCTATTTTGAGTTTAAAGTGATCCTATTGTATTTCTCCTGGTTTGGGGAATTGTTTGGCTTCCAGATACTACCATGATTTAGGGCTTTTTTGCACTATTGTAGCATTGTATTTTTCCTTTCCTGTTATATGACTGTTTGTGGGAATGACCCTGTTAATTTGATTGCAGTAGTACTAATGTCCTCTGTATGACCACCCACCAAGACGGCAGGTACCTCCACTCTTTTATAGCTCTTGTACCAACCATCACAGCATGACTGTGAGCTAAGGGGGCACACCTGCTGACACAAGTTCGAACTATTGAGTGTCCTAGTTGTATAACTCTTGCTAGACAGTGAAGCTATTTTAAATATTTAAGATTCTTGATTTCTGTGCTCTATAGTTTCTTCATGTTTCATGCCTGTTCTTTATCTTTGTGTTGCTTTTTTTTCTCCTTTCAAGAACTTTCAAACTGTTGCATTTGTCTGCTTCAAAATATCTTTAGTTTTAACCTCTGAATGTAGAGGAAATCAGGATCTGAGGAACATTTTTTTTTTTCCTCCCACCTGGTTTTAATTTGGCTATAAATATAAATGTGTTACTCATACACACACTTTGCAAAAGAAAATAATTGTTTTTTCTCTCTCAAAGACTGATGTTAGTGTACTGTGTCTGGGAACACTATGGATATTGCTTTGAAGAAAATACTCTATCCTCTGTGTGTGAGTGTCCTTTAACTTATCCTTTGTGTACTGTCAATTAATTTATACTTTCAGTGGCTGTTTTCTTGTAGGAAACTGATCCAATTCAATCATGCAAAACACACTTCCAACCAAGTGATTCATAATTATCTACTTGGACAGATAAAATCCTACTGTTCAGATAGTTTTTAAAAACAAAGGCAAGCAGTAGTGCTTTTAACAGACATGCTTTTATTCTAGTTTATTTCTAGTTTGGGGTTTTTTGTTGTTTTGTTTTGCAAAGCGGATGCATGGGCTAGATATGTAACAGGTTTGGTGTGTTTTATACTTTCCTGAGGAAGAGGTTTTGTCTGTCTATTTTTCCATGAAATGTGCTACAGCAGACCAAGTTTAGATAAGATAGTATTCAAATGTTAATCTGCTGATCTGTTTCAAACCAAGCATTAGTATGCATTCCCTGTCCATAGAGTTTAACTGAGAGGACCCGACTCATTAGTTCAATGGCCCTGTGTAGGGATGATTAATCACCCTTCAGAAGGCCAAGTCAGTTCATAAAACATGAATGTTGATGTTGTCTTTTGCAGCTCTTGTGGTGTAAGCTTCACTGATTATCTTCTGATTCTGTCATTCAACCTCTAAAAACCAAGGTCTTGTGTTTTAGTCTATATATGGGAAGTGCTGAAAATAGTGGCTAATTTCTTGCCCTGTGAAGAAGGACTTTTGTGGTTGCGTCTTTGGAGGCAGGAGAGAGTCACTGTTTTTAATATTTCAGAAAAAAATGACATGTCAGTAAAATCTGCTAGACAGTATCAAAATTGTCTTTCGCAGTTGAAAGTAGTGCATGCTATAGCATTTGGGTGCTATGCTACTGAATGCCTCCTCTTTATCTTAAATTGAGTCGTGACCACTAATGCATAGTATAAAAATAACTTTTTGAAAGTTCTGACTTCATTTTTTAATCAGTTCTTTGGACTTCTATTTAACTTATTTACGGTATCAGTGAGATTTTTGCTTTTGGGGTCCTTATATTTTAATAATATTTTTTTGTCTTTTTGTTTGTTGGGGGCTTTGTGACTTGATGATAATTGATACTTGGTAGAGGGAAATTGGAACGTATGTCTGCAGTAGTTTCTATTGTGAGCATTTACAGATAATGGACAAAACTAGTGCAATCTATACAGACTTGTTAAATAACATTTCAGTATTGATCTGGAACCCAAAATGAAACTTTAAAATGTTTCCAGACTGAAATATCTTTTCTCTTTTGGCTTCACTTTTCAGCTATAACTTTAGGTCTGGCCTCTTCATGTACCACTTAATGTGTCAAAAACTATTTCATGGCCTGTGGGTCTGTTTTATTAGTCTTTCTTCTCTACTCTGTATCTGTTTTGGTAGGATTACAGTGTTTAGAAGCCTTTAGTGAACATCTGTTAACCTGAAAAGTGTCACAGAATCATCTAGGTTGGAAAAGACCTTGTAGATCATCTCGTCCAACCATTAACCTAACACTGACAGTTCCCACTACACCATATCCCTCAGCGCTATGTCAGCCCGACTCTTAAACACCTCCAGGGATGGGGACTCCACCACCTCCCTGGGCAGCCCATTCCAACACCTAACAACCCTTTCTGTAAAGAAATGCTTCCTAATATCCAGTCTAAACCTTTCCTGGTGCAACTTGAGGCCATTACCTCTTGTCCTATCGCTTGTTACTTGGTTCAAGAGACTCATCCCCAGCTCTCTGCAACCTCCTTTCAGGTAGGTGTAGAGGACGATGAGATCTCCCCTCAGCCTCCTCTTCTCCAGACTAAACAACCCCAGTTCCCTCAGCCACTCCTCGTACGACATGTGCTCCAGACCCTTCACCAGCTTCGTTGCCCTTCTTTGGACCTGCTAGAGTAATTCAATGTCCTTTTTGTAGTGCGGGCCCAAAACTGAACACAGTAATCGAGGTGCGGAATGTTAACAGTTGGTTTTGGTTTTATGAAATGTAATGAAAAGGATGTTGTCCTCATAGCGCAGTACATTGTGTATACAGTAGAAAAATAAGTTGCAAAGGCCTCTTGCTATGAGGATCTATAACATGCAAAGAAATAAGGTTAAGTCAGTCATTTTTTGTGCTCTAAAATAAGTTAATGAAGAAAACTCCTTTTGTAACACTGGCAGTATAGATTATTTTTCAGGGTAATTTTCAAAGGAAAAATTTTCACAAAAGAAAAGCTATTATAAGCAGTAAAGTGTTACTGCAAATTAAAAATCAATGCTACATTAGCATAGTAAATCATTAAAAGGTTTTTAGGATACTATTTTCTATTTAAAATGTGTAGAGTTATTTCTAGATTTTTTTTGGAGACATTTTTATGTCTGTGGGGTATCTATTTTTCTCATTAAGCTCATCAATTGTATCTTAAAACTGTTTCCAAGTTTTTCTTTGGTTTGAAATTTCATATGTAAAGTAATAGCCAGGGGCACATTCAGTTTAGGTTTTCATAGTTTCACAGCTGAGAGATAAAATCTGAAGCCAAATTTCATTTAATTGAGTTACAATTAAAGAGAAGAGCACAGTCTTCCACACTACTGGGCAGAAAATTTGGGGCCTGTAAGGACCAGAATATATTCCTGTAAGAAGTATGCCTATGAAATAGCAGTAATTAATCCTGTAACATAAGGAGCTATGCATTTTAAGATATAAATCAATAGGCCTCCTTCAAATGGAAAAGAACACAAACTGAAAAAAAAGAGTTGGTGAGAAAAAAAGCTGGTGGCATGCACTTGAGATGTTTAGTCCTACCTTTGTATGCATGCCCACACACAAATGTAATGAGAAAGGTAGTTCAGTTAGATGTACCCAAATGTTGCATGGTAAGTAATAAGGTAAACTTTATCCTTTATCTTTTTACTTGTGTTTTTCTGCCTGGAAATTACCCATTTCAGTGAACCTTTTAGGAAATGGAAATAGCAGATTGACTGAATACCAGTTTGATCACCTGCTATTCATCATACTATACCATATTAAATAGCATAGATTAAATCTACTAGTTTAAATTAGATTAAATCTACACCTAATCACATTAAATCTAGTAGATTTAATAAGCCTGCAGAAAGTTTCTGAAGTCAGTAAGATCCTTGATGAAGAGAACTACAAAAAATTTCTCTGAGGTTTCTTAGACCTATGTATGAGGAAGCACAAATACAGACACTCGTAACTGACTTACTGAGAGGTCATGGAGGAAAGCTGCAGAAAGTCTGCCACAGTAGCTTTTGGCTTTTCTGACAACATACTGGATATTTTCATATAATTCATTCTACTGTGATGTCTTGTATCTATGATTTTAGATATTCAGCTTTTGTTCAGTTGACCAGTCTGAGAATGTACCTCTTCAAAATACATTTTCAAAATATTCAGTTATTTAAGTACATCATCATAAATCACTTGGACTTTGGACAGTTAGCCTCTTATGTTAAGTTTTGAAGAGATGGCTTAGGTAAACTTCCAATTTACAAAGGTGATCTTCACTTCAAACTTGTACTGGTTATGTAGTCTTATGTTTGGGGATATGGAAGCTGTTAGGGAAGTCTTTCAGCTGTCCCCTAATTGCATATCAAAGTGAGACCTACCTGTGGTCAATTCTCTCCCATCACAAAATGTTGCCTGATGGACCTTTCTTTGGTGGAGTACCTTTTAAAATTATTCTTCAAGGAGGTGTAGCTCAGTCCTTGATTGCTGTGGCCTCATTTAAGGAGAGTGATTAAGTTGGAGAAATAAAAATTTGCTAACAATGTACATGTTTTTCTTCTACTGTTAAACCTGTTTGACTTACTCTCTACAACAACTTTTTACCTAGGTTTCTGGGGTTTTTTCTTCTTTAAAGGCTAGGAAAGCTCCACGGTTGGAAATGGTAGACTTTTCCTTGGTAAAGAGGAACTACTGATACTTTCGAGAGTTTTCTTAAAGAATAGTAAATATGAGAACTACCATTTAAGTCAAATTTTCAATCTTAGCATTGCAAGATTGTGCGATGGCAGATGAGAGTAGTTGTATTTTAATAAAACTATTTGAGTTAAAAGAAGCACATTTTGCAGGGGTGCTCTGAGATTCAGTGCTTTGCAGAGGGCTTTGGTAGTAATAATAATAGTAACAATGCACACGCTAAGTATTTGCTTTTCAGTTTCTGCTCTGGTCCCTTATAGTGAAATCTTTTATGTTAATAAAAGGAACTGTATGCAGTATTTCATACGTCATGTAACTTAGAATACTACCGATAGTAACTGAATGCTATCTACACATAGCGTCTTCAAATAAAATCTAGTACACTGCAGGTGCAAAATTGGTAATGTAGAATATAAAATGAAAACTTCTCTTGCAGTTCAAATATATTTCTACAGAGTCTAATGAGGGATATATTCCTACTGGATATGTTTGTTCTGTGAATGTACCTAGGATCCAAGTGTTAAGAAAAATGAAAGACTGTTTATAACATGGGTAAAATCTGTGAAGCTAAGATACTCCGATTTCAGTGTCTGTTCAAAGATTGAGAAAATATACCTTTACACAGTTGAAGTGTGTTCACAAAGGTCTTTCTGCATTGGTTTTACTTGTCTGAGAATACTGACCCAATGAATCAGCAATTGATACTTGCTGTGTTAAGGGGGGAAAAATAAAAAATCCATTCAGATGGTCCTACTGAAATGCATTCAGGTGCAATGGTGGTGTGCTGTAATCCTGGAGTTCTGAAAATTATCTCTTATAACATGAAGTACACATTTGTTTTGCTGTTAATTTCAGTAATGTTATGAAGTAACTGTCACAAATGTCTTGCATATATGTTTAATATAAATTGTGTGTGTATTAACAAATACACAAGAGTTCTAGAGTTTGTGGTGGGGGCTTTTTTGTTTGTTTGCATACCAGTAGTAGAAGACTGCTTTTCCTTTTTTCATACTGTAAATACTTTTATTTCACACTTTCTTTACAACCTTTCAGTGTGACAATGGAAGATAGACATATCATCTTATTCACTGACCTACTCTTGTAGGATTTAAGCAGCTAATGATTTCTTTCCCACAAAATCACACCTCCTTTTAATGCATGTGCCATCAGTGAGATCAGGATCATGTTGATTATTTTGGACTGTACAGCCAGGGAGGCAGAGGGGAACTGAATTAGGCTCTTTTTTTTTTTTTTCTGTTTTGCTGTCTAAAAAGAAAGGGAACCAAAATATAACTATTTATTAAGTATTCTACCACGTTTCTTTCTTCCTGTTTATTTGTCCTTGCTTTTAGAGGTGTAATTAGTTGTTCAGTGTTTGTCACTCTCATTCTTCTGGTGTTGCTTGTGGCTGCTCTTGGGCCTTTCGATGGATCAGTCTGTGAGTAAGCATTGGTATAGTAAAAGTAGCAAAGTATACATACACTTCAGTTTCTAGGCACTTTGCCGGCATCTTGTTCACAAAGTGAAACAAGCTCACTGGGTAGCTGCAATAAATCAATAGTTGAAAGAAAAAAAGGCATTTGAGAAATGCTATCATTGTACAAATGTAAAATGGAGCAGGAGAATAAAGCATAGTGGAAAAGAATGGAGGGTAAATACAGAACCTAAGGGTTGGGTCCCAGTTCAGCAAGACACTTATTTCTGTAAAATGGATTGGTTTTATTACTTTTTAAGTTAGCCTCCTTAGGGTCTCAGTTTCATTTGGTTTTCAGATCACAATTCATATGCTTAAAGATTTCAAAACTTTAAATAATACTCACATGGTCTCAAAGTGCTTTGCAAACCAAATTGGCATACAAATAAGTGGAGGTGACTTCTGAGCCTGAAATGCTGTTGTTGAACAGGACATGGAAATACTAGTGAACATCTGGACAAGAGACCATGCTGTGCCCCTTCAAATAACTGAAGCTGTATGGAATATTTATGAAGGTTTAAGAAAGTCTCTGTTTATTTTGTGGGTTATGTCAAGAATACTTGGTTGATGCCATTGAAAAGGGAAGACCTTATAGCGGCCTTCCAGTATATAAAGGGGGCTACAGGAGAGATGGGGAGGGACTCTTTATCAGGGAGAGTAGTGATAGGATGAGGGGTAACAGTTTTAAACTGCAAGAGGGTAGATTTAGATTAGATAAAATGAGGAAATTCTTTACTGTGAGGGTGATGAGGCACTGGAACAGGTTGCCTAGAGAAGTTGTGCATGCTTCCTCTTTGGAAGTGTTCAAGGCCAGGTTGGATGGGGCTTTAGATGGTCTTTAAGGTCCTTTCCAACCCAAACCATTCTATGGGTCTATGAAAAAGAGGACTTAACCACTGAACTCAATGTGCAAGAGCATTGAAAACCTTGGTTGCAGATGGGCAGAGAACAGATTTCCAGAAGCATGATGGGCATTGAAAGTGTGACAAGGGTGCAGTCTGCTGAACTATCCATAAAACACTGCACAGGATTCTGTCTCATGGAGGTTTTTGGTCTTGCCTATAAACTGCTTTGATAGTGTTTAATATGTAAATTTGTGAAAATTGGGGTCTAAAGTTAATTTCATAGAATCATAGAATCATTCAGGTTGGAAAAGACCCTTTGGATCATCGAGTCCAACCATCAGCCCTACTCTACAAAGTTCTCCCCTACACCATATCCCCCAGCACCTCATCTAAATGACACTTAATTTGTTGCATTCACATTTTTTAGAGCAGCCAAAAAATTGGAGGGGTAAGATTGCATTTCAAAAGTCTGTTCTTCATACATGTATATGTATGAAATAAACCAAATTACTCTCTGGACTACTACTGGATATGTAGGATAGAGATGGGACCTGCTGATATGTAAAATATTCTGTGTATTTGTGTAAGACACATCACTTGAGCATTCTCCCAGATCGAATAACAGTAGTACTGGTAGTCTTATTTTATGAACTTAAATCGAGTTGAAAATATTCAGAATAGACATACTTTAGAGACTTTTTTCCTACTTTTACATTTCAAGCTCAATACTACCTGAAATGTATGTGTTGCTGTATTTCATTTTAGTTGTCTGCAGAAAATAATTCAGACAGTAAAAAAACATCAGCATGTAAAAATGTCCCTTCATAGCAATTATTGCACTTCCAGTGATAAGCTGCAAGAAAGGCTGGATGTGACTTCTGCTGAATAAATGTGTTGTGGGTGATATACTGGGGGTAGAGTACTTCAGAGAATCACAGAATCATCTAGGTTGGAAAAGACCTTGAAGATCATCTAGTCCAACCATTAACCTAACACTGACAGTTCCCAACTACACCATATCCCTCAGCGCTATGTCAGCCCAACTCTTAAACACCTCCAGGGATGGGGACTCCACCACCTCCCTGGGCAGCCCATTCCAACACCTAACAACCTGTTCTGTAAAGAAATGCTTCCTAATATCTAGTCTAAACCTTTCCTGGTGCAACTTGAGGCCATTACCTCTTGTCCTATCGCTTGTTACTTGCTTAAAGAGACTCATCCCCAGCTCTCTGCAACCTCCTTTCAGGTAGTTGTAGAGGGCGATGAGGTCTCCCCTCAGCCTCCTCTTCTCTAGACTAAACAACCCCAGTTCCCTCAGCTGCTCCTCGTACGACATGTGCTCCAGACCCTTCACCAGCTTCGTTGCCCTTCTTTGGACCTGCTCGAGTAATTCAATGTCCTTTTTGTAGTGAGGAGCCCAAAACAGGTGTGGCCTCGCTTATCTGATAGGTTCAGATATCTGTATCTGATTCAGATATTCAGTATCTGATAGGTTCAGATGCTGGGTTTTGTTGAATGGATAGGATTTAAATAATTGGCTTCAGTTAAAATAACGTATGATAATTTGGGATGGCAGCTGTTAGCCCACTTGTTTTTCATCCTGCTTGGCCTTTCCTTTTATCACCTCCAATACTTCCCCACAGATGTGTTTCTGGGGTTTTTGTTGGGGGTGTGTGTGTGTGTGTGTGTTTTAATTTCTTCATAATCTGAAGTCGTCAAAATCTACCAGCCTTTTTTAGTTGCTTATATTGAGACCTGGATGTTGTTATGCCACATATGAATATGAAGGGTTTTGTACAATTCTGTCCATCTGAAAGTTTGAGCCATAAGAATATGGAATAATTTGTGCACTGCTGTTCTGACTTCAGCTGTTGTATAGTAAAAGCTAGGGATTTTGTGCTGAACAGATGTAATAGTACTTTCTTGCATCTGCTGTGTCAAAGTATTTTCTGTACTAGTAGTCTCGTCTACTATATTTTAGGTCATTGATTCAGTACTTCAAGGAAACAGCACAGTTTTATAAGTCAGTTTAAAAGCTCCAGTAAACACTATCCTGTTACAGCAGGGTCATTTTAAATTGTAGGATCTTAAAAGTCATTGGCCAGTTAGATCCAGAACCTGAAGTCTGTCAAGTTACCTAAGCAAACTTAGAAATGGGGAACTCTTTCATAATACCACACTTTTTATGAGTTACTGAGTAACAAATTCAAACTTTAATTTTCCAGAGCCTCTTCCTGCCCCTCAGGACACTTGCTGTGAATTTCAAACATTGTTTTCAGGCTGGTGAGGTAATTCCTAGTGTACTCTCTGCATGCGGATGCACATCTGTTAACTTGTACGGGAATTATGCCAAATTTCACTTACTAAGTTTAGAAATACATTTGTGATATTGACTTTAACTGGTTCTCCATAGTTGCGGGTGCTGAAGTGACCAGAATTGATAAAAGGAGTATCTCAAGCCACCCACACAGATATTCAGTGTGGTCTGTATCTTGAGCCTTGATTTCGAAACTAGATTGAAGTGGGATTTTCTGAAGTGTGTGTAAATGCTTACAAGACTATTTAAAGTATCCTGTTCAGCAAAGTCTGTGTAGGATGCTGCCTTCCTTTTAAGGAAAATAGAGCAAAGAAGATTGAAGCTGTAGATGATCCAGAATAATACAGAAGGGCACATGCTATGGTGGGCTGAAATTCTCAGTCACCAAATACCTTCTAGTTAAGAGGTGAGGCTCTACCATCCCAGGAAAAGGTGAACTACTAATGTGAAATGCTCTAGGCCAGGATCAGCAGGAGCTCTGTGCTGATTAACAGGTCTCCGATTAAGACTTTGATCCCTGGGTTGTGAGGAAGTCATCCCTCTTCCCTGGGACCTGGCTGGAATACCCGTTATCTTCCTCTGCAGTAACAGTACCTTGGTAGATCTGTCAGAGCACCATCCTGTTCTCTCAACTAGGTTTTACTAAAACCATATACACAACTCAAATTTGCTATATTTGACTAGAAGTATCTCGAGTCTTCAAATGCAGCTGACTGTATGCAGGAAGGAGGAGGTGATAGAAGTTTGAAAGTTGGCTGCTTTGCAATATAGAATAGTAAAAGCAATTCCAACAAAACCTGGAAGTTCAGTCATCATTCTGGAAGTGAATGTGTGTTTAATAAGATTCCTTTCCAAATATTTACAGATAAGCAGAAGCGTTCTCTCGGGCTATAAAATGAAGTATGCCATTCTTTCCACTGTTAACTGCATCTGTCTCTATAACCGTGCCAGTATGAAAAGCAGTTGCTTTGGTATCAATACCTCAAACTATATTGCTGTAGTATATGAAGAGTAATTTAAACAAGCTATTTATAACTGCAATAGTTCTATCTTTCTAGCTTTAATAATTTTATAGGAATGAAAAAATGAGTCTGTCAAGAAACTGTAAGGACTAATGTGTATAGTATGATGGGGACTTAAAGTTTTTTGAATAGTCATGAAAACTATTTTTAAGGACATGTATTTACATGGCATTCTGAAAAGTAAATATAATGGAAAACTAGGTGCAAAAACTGAAGAGCAAGGCGCTATAAGCAGCAGTTTGTTATTAATGCATTCCGTGGTATATTTGGAAAATAATCTCTCACTTCAGGCTTATAGCACTTTATGTGTCTTACACATGAAAATAAGTTTTTCATTGCAACCCAAAGCAATTTTTCATTTTTTTTTTTTATTTAAAGACACCAGAAAACTGTTTTGTCTAGTCTGTCATCTTGGGAATTTATCACATACTTTAATATGAATTTTCAGAGTAACTGATTTTTTTAGTACTTGATTTTTGGTTTACTATTCAGCAGATGCAAGTTATCTTTATGTAGAAAGAAAAAAAAACTACTTAAAATTATTTTGAATAATCTGTGAATAAACCTTAATTAAGAAATATATATTTCCTACATTTTTGTCTGGAAAGCAATGAGAGTGAGGCTGGCAACTTGTTACAGACAGTAATGCAGTAGATGCTGATTTAAGCAGGCAGATGATGCAGAGTGTTTGTTATTTGAACTATTGGGAAGGGCTCTGGGAAAAAAAACGTGTTAGATTATGACTAGCATGCCTATGTTGTATCTGAAAGCTTCTCTTTGTGTTTTCCAATTTGATGTCAAAACATTATGCTGTGACAAAAGAAACAGAAGGAATTCATTTCTGGGTAAACTGCTGTGTATTTAGGGCCACTGACATCCCCTTGTCCTATTTGGCAAGTAGAAAAGGTGGGAGCTGTGCAGCTTCTCCCTGCTTTCAGCTCCTTTGATCCCAGATGGTGAGAAAGCAGCATTGTCAAAGGAAAGAGGAAATATGGGCAAAAGTAGGAAATGCAATTCTGAGAAGTCAAGCCTTAACTTATCAGACATTTTGACACCTGGCATGCCTTGACTAGCAAGTGGTAATTTAAACCTGCGCCAGTTTCAGCTGCTTTTCTTTATTTTCAATGAGTCTAGCAGTCTTCTACTGCAAACATACCCTTTTTTGTCTGTACCTAAAATTTAATCCTGGAGGTGGCAGCGTAAATCTGGGTTCTTATTAGCACTGTCTTCTCAGAGCATCTCTTTGTATTATAGATAGCTGAGGTCTAAGAACCATGGCAGGTACGAAGGTTACAGGAGGTAGCAGTTGCATAGCCACAGTGGGAAGGCTTCAAGTTCTAGAATTCATTTAGACTCCACATTAAATCAGTATTTAGTTGAAACTTCTCTGAAAAAACATGAAATACCACAAGTTTTGATGTTCAAACTCAAAGCTGGAGTTGATAGACAGCGAAGCTCACAACCATCATGTGAAGCAGAATGGAAATAGTTTTCCTGAAATCTACATGGTATACTAAGACAGTTTCATGTATCTGGTCCTAATTCTTTAATACCTAAGCAAGTCAGAATGTACTTATTTGCTCTATCTTACTTAATCCTCAGCTTCCTTTGTCTGACCGTTGGAAAGTTGCTTTAGGAAATTCTGAAAGTTGCTTGCCAGGACCATACTTTGCTTATAGGACTATGTGGCCTGAACAGTAGTAGTTCAAACTACCTTGGAGCATTGCACAACAGCAATAATACAGGCTTCTACTATCATAAGGGATGAGGGGTCTGTTACTTAGTGTCCCTACCCCTGCCTAGTGCCCATTTCCTCACTGGGAATAAAACAGGGAGAGTAAAATTTTGAAATGTGGGGGAAAACAATTGTAAGATGGTTCTTGTGACAGAAGGAAGAGCTACTCGTGGTAGAGGAACCAAGTCTTGTTTTCTTGACTTTTGCTTTGAAATGGTATAGGTGAGAATAGCAAATGAGGGTCAGGCCTTGTAGATATCTTGTTGATACTGTCTTTTCTTTCAGCCTTTGTACTTTATGACATTTGCAAGAAAGAAATCTGTCCTGAGTTTCTGCAAATTTCTGAGGCATTTCCATAAATTACTTGTGCTATGTCCTCTGAATACCAAATTCAAACAAGTTGCAGAATTGAGTAGAAATTGGTCAAAGAAACAAAAAAGTCACTATTTTTTTGACGGTCAGAAACTGCAGATTATCAGCCTAACTGGTAGCCATAGTTTACTAGGACTGTGTATGTGACTGTCAGGATTTTAGTCAGCTTTTTGCAAGTTGTTTTCTTGGTGACTGGGAGTGAAGGGACTTGCAGAGTGAGAATTAGATGTAATTGCACAAGCAGAAGTCTGGAGGGAGAAGACAGCTTTTCAATATGTAACTCTGGAAAACTGGAAAGTATAGAGAAGTAATTATCTCGGTCACAATCTATTCATAACTTTTTTTCCTTAAGAACTGGCTTGAAAAAAAGATGCATTTCTACCAGAAATACTAATACATAATTTTATCTATTTTGTAATAAAATCTGTATCAGATATTAAATAATATTTTAAATTAGAATGTGCTACTGCTTTGAAATCTGCTCTCTTTATTCTGACTGAATCAAAAGCTCTTTGGGAAACTCCTGGCTGTTTTTAGACTTACTCTCACTGTGAAAAGAAGAGTTTTGCTTTAGGGCAATGTTTCTAGAAGAAGGTAGGAATGATTAAGCTCTAGATACAATGACCATGAAATCACATCACACAGCGATGATACTGAGTTCAACTTTTTCTTCATCAGAGATCTTTTTCTAAAAGGCTTTAGACTGTCTTGAGTCTATTCTAAAGCTTGTTTCCATCATTAATTATTAACAGCCACCTTGAACTTCGCATCATTGATTATTTGTGACTTGAGGGTTGAGTATCCACTGTACAGGATTTGACATACAGATAGATTATACTGATCGAACATTAAATTGATGAATAGTTTTGGATGGAACTACACAGATAGCCAATGCCTTCAGTAGACTTCTTCAGGCCCATTCAGGAATGAGTCTGTCACTTTCACAAATGAAATAATTTCATAGATGAAAGTAATTTTTTGAGTGATCTTACTTCTTTTATGCTATTTTATTTTTTTTTCCTCAAGAGCTAGTGACAGAATAACAGTAAAAGTTAAGGCTGCTTAAGTGATTAATCTGTGCAGTGCCCAGGTAAAAAAAATTACAGAATCACAGAATCATCTAGGCTGGAAAGGACCTTGAAGATCATCTAGTCCAACCATTAACCTAACACTGACAGTTCCCAGCTACACCATATCCCTCAGCGCTATGTCGACTCTACTCTTAAACACCTCCAGGGATGGGGAGTCCACCACCTCCCTGGGCAGCCCATTCCAATGCCTAACAACCCATTCTGTAAAAAAATGCTTCCTAATATCTAGTCTAAACCTTCCCTGGTGCAACTTGAGGCCATTACCTCTTGTTCTATTGCTTATTACTTGGTTAAAGAGACTCATCCCCAGCTCTCTGCAACCTCCTTTCAGGTAGTTGTAGAGGGCGATGAGATCTCCCCTCATCCTCCTCTTCTCCAGACTAAACAACCCCAGTTCCCTCAGCCGCTCCTCATAAGACCTGTGCTCCAGACCCTTCATCAGCTTCGTTGCCCTTCTTTGGACCTGCTCGAGAAATTCAATGTCATTTTTGTAATGAGAAGCCCAAAACTGAACACAGTAACCAAGGTGTGGCCTCACCAGTGCCGAGTACACAGGTAGTAAGATCACCTCCCCGTCCCTGCTGGCCACGCTATTTCTGACACAAGCCAGGATACCATTGGCCTTCTTGGCCACCTGGGCACACTGCTGGCTCATGTTCAGCCGGCTGTCAATCAACACCCCCAGGTCCCTCTCTGACTGGCAGCTCTCCAGCCACTCCTCCCCCATTATTATTAGAATGTGAACAATTGCAGCAGTCACTGCCTGCTTCAAGACTTTGTATTTTTTAATTTCTCCCTTAGGCACTGAATGACTGAACTAACTACTGTAGACATAGACTGCAATGTGACTACAAATTTTGTGAGTCGGTCAAGCCATTTGTCATAAGATTCCTAATTACCTAGAGTTTGAGTTATTAAATACACAGATCCAAATTTAAAGAACATCCAAAACAAACACAGATATCCACAGTCAAGACTTGAATGACAGACATTGCTTTTTAAATATGCATTTCAAATCTGGTAATGAATAAATAAAATTTCATAGTGTGGTGGTTTAGAGCTTTCAGACTGCTTCTCAAGGCTTGGGTAGGTATTTAAGGAATTAACCATTTTTCATTATTTTATCTTTTCCATTCAAGTAAGGATACTTTAGAAGACTGAAAAAATAAAATATATTCTGGACTTCAGATGAGATGAAGTTGGACTATGACTTCAGTTTCCCTTAGCATTCTGTAATGAGCTGTATTGATTTGCTGCTTAAGATGCGAGACATGCACATGGTACTTGATTCTAGCTGAGGTCTGGAATTCAAATACATTTGTTTCTATGTGTTCCAAATGATGAGAACAGTGACTTTCCTGACTGTCATAGCATTCTTTAAAGCTAATTCTGATCTGACTGTTTCTGCCTCGTATTCTCTGATCTGCTTTTGAAAGAGTATTTCACTTAAATACGTGCCTCTCAAGTTTTAACAACCTCTTTGAAACTTAATACTGTAATTTATTTTTATTTATAATGCAAAATGGTTAATGTCTTCAATGCCAGAAGAAATGGTGCTGTTTCTGACTCAGCACTTTTGGTTGTATGTTAATCTAGTGTGTAAAAAAAAAAAAAAGACAAACACCAAAACCAAACCTCATGATGTCTTCCATCATAAATTGCTGTAGCAGACTTCTCACACATTCTTTCTTACTTTACCAATAACTGTATGTTCCTTTAAAAAATAAATAAATAGAAATGAAAAATTTTATTTACTTGCATCTGACACACAGAAATACCATATGGAACTACCATCTATTGATGGGTTCCAAATAAATATGTTTTTCCACACTACTACAGCTTCATATTTTGAAGCATAATGTTAAGTACTGTTACCAAAAAAAAAAAAAAAATTCCACACAAAAAACCCCAGAGCAAACAAAAACCGCCACCTAAAATTGAAGCATAACTTAATAAAAGAAAATATTTAAGGTAGATAATAATTGTGGAAGACTTTAGCAAACACATTTGAATGACTTGTCAGAGAGGGACTATGGCTAGGAACATGTAATTGCTTCAAATTATTTTCACATTTAAGAAAAGACTTCTTACATGCTTGCAAGGTAACACCCACTCAGTGGCTTGTGTGGAAGTGCTCTAGTTTGCAAAGCAACATAATGAGCAGCTAGTGAGTTTGGTTTTCCCAGCTGCCAAAGGGTTTCACAGAGTTGTAATGACTGCCATACTACTGTCAAGCTGTCGTGGACTAAATGAAGGTTTTAAAGCATGTTTGCTGGGTTTGTGGGTAGCTGTTGTTTTGAATATTCTAGAAATGCTAGCTTTTTCCTAAAATAACAAGACATGAAAGGTGACATGCAACTAGATCTGTTTGGCTGTGTGCAGTAATTAGAAGTGTGAGACCTAAAGGGGGAACTGCCATTTTTCCAAGTGGATCACATCAGCTACCTTGAGACTAAATGTCTGCCTAAGACAACTGAGATACCCAAGACCCTGAGATACCCAAGACCCTGAGATACCCAAGACCCTGAGATACCCAAGACCCTGAGATACCCAAGACCCTGAGATACCCAAGACCCTGAGATACCCAAGACCCTGAGATACCCAAGACCCTGAGATACCCAAGACCCTGAGATACCCAAGACCCTGAGATACCCAAGACCCTGAGATACCCAAGACCCTGAGATACCCAAGACCCTGAGATACCCAAGACCCTGAGATACCCAAGACCCTGAGATACCCAAGACCCTGAGATACCCAAGACCCTGAGATACCCAAGACCCTGAGATACCCAAGACCCTGAGATACCCAAGACCCTGAGATACCCAAGACCCTGAGATACCCAAGACCCTGAGATACCCAAGACCCTGAGATACCCAAGACCCTGAGATACCCAAGACCCTGAGATACCCAAGACCCTGAGATACCCAAGACCCTGAGATACCCAAGACCCTGAGATACCCAAGACCCTGAGATACCCAAGACCCTGAGATACCCAAGACCCTGAGATACCCAAGACCCTGAGATACCCAAGACCCTGAGATACCCAAGACCCTGAGATACCCAAGACCCTGAGATACCCAAGACTCCCTCTTCTGTAGAAAAGGAGCCCTCTTGGCCTCTCCCAGAGTTACTGTGTGGTGGATGGTATAGAAAGAGTCATCTAGTCAAGATGTTTTTATAGTTGATCACCAATAGCCATTTTTAAGAGTTGCCAAAGTTTAGTCACTTCTTTTGCTGAAGTACAGTGCACTAACAGCTCCAGCTGAAGACAAAGCTGCTGTTCGTTGATTATTAAAAGTGCTGTACAGAGAAGTTTGGGGAATTAGATTTTGCATATGTCAAATGAGCCAATTTATGGAGATGTTGAGATGAGACATTTAGTGTTTAACTATCATATATGTAGATTTTGATATTTTCACCTTGAAATGGTGAGCCTTGTTTTCAAGAGCACTAGAATGTATGTCATGTAGAAGACTCCAGAGAAGTGAGAAATTTGCTGTATTAAAGTTTAAGGCTACATATCTCGTAATTGATTATCCATGAGATACTGAGAGGAAAAAAATAGCGTTTGGTTACATAATTGTTGTGTCTAGTGGTTCCTAGTTTTGAATGCTTTGTTTTGCAGTGCTACTAGGGTTAATTCTATATGTGGCTTATGTATAGTGTGCACAATTTTTTCTTTTTAATACATGGCTCATTCAGCAGTAGATTATTGCCTGGTTTGCATGGAAAGAGAATAATCTGCAGATCTCAAAACCTGAGCCACTGTTAGATAGCCTTCTATTAGTACTGCTTTGTAGAAAATATGTGAAACTTCACGTAACGCTATAGAGTCTACTAAAGCGATCACTGTTCTTGACAAAAAAGACATGAGTAAATATTAGAAATAGTGAATTTGTGGAAGGTAGGGACATAAGTTGGTGGCCTGCTCATGTAACTTTTGAATTCATTTCCCACTCAGTCGTGTGTAAACTTGAAGTAAAAGCAGAACCTGTATACACGATGTAACTATGGATAGGATGCCTGTCACCTCTGTTTTATTGATATTTAGGCTTGGGTGTATAGGCCATTGAGCAATCAATGAATCTTTAATCTCACTTCTTACTAATATCTAGTCTTCGCATTTCATTAATTGTTCTGATCTAGTTTTGCTGCTACCTTCTGATACTACATTGGGGTTTTTTTTCTGTTCTGTACTATTTTAATAGAATGTGGAATGCAGATGGAAAGACCTTCGGTTTAGTTCTGTTTTTTACAGGGTGTTGGCATCTTAAGCTGATAATGGCTAGAATATATCTAATTTTGAGTAGTATAGTGCTTGTCTGGCATTGTACCACCATTCTGACAATGAGGAATGTGCTTTTTAGTATGTTATCCAGGAAGGGGAATGTGTTCTACTGTCAGAATCAGTGACATGTGTTTACTTTGTGAGACATTATAGAAAATACACCAGCAAACCAACTACTGATACAGTGAACTAAATGGCATGTTTCTAAAACATTAAGCCCGTTTCAGTTATATGTTTTTTCTGTTATATGTTCAGTGACAAACAAGAAACCAGCTCAAGCATCTATTACGAAGGTGAAGCAATTTGAAGGCTCTACATCTTTTGTCAGGAGAACGCAGTGGATGCTCGAGCAGCTTCGCCAGGTCAATGGTATAGACCCTAATCGGGTGAGTTTGAACACTTCTAGAAAACAGAAATTGAGCTCTTTTACAACTGATTTGTGAGTCAGGCATTCTTTCGCAATTCAAAAGGTATCTGGAAAGATAAGATACACGTTTAAGTGTAAATTCTCAAAAAATAATTAAGTCAATGGAATATATGAAATAGATTTTAATGGGAAAGTTGGGAAGAGGCCGAAGCTCAGTCATACAGGGGTTTTTTTCTTCCTGTCTTTCCCTACTTTTCTTCCTACTCTCTTTGTAAAGAGAAAAATAAGAGCGTTGTTTGCTTTGTCTTCAGCTATAAGTCTCTTGGGGTCCATTTTGGCATGTAGCGATGTTGTAAAATAGAGCAGTAAGTAGAAGTAAGGATAGGAGAGGTTACTGAGGTTCAGGTTTGTGAAATATTGTGAACCTTGCGTTTTTTCTAGGACATTCCTCTCCTCATATCCTTCTGCATTGCTTATCTTTTTCTACAAAGGGTGGTGGTGTGGTTTCGTTGCCAATGACACATGAATGCTGATTTAAACCAAAAATAAAATAAACAAACCAACCCCCGCTAAATAGTTCTGGAATTATTCCTTTAATGTGGAATATACAGCCTGCCTTGAGCTGTCTCAAGACAGTCATACTAATATGCAATAAGCTTATGAATACATATCTTTAGTAGTAAACGAGCAGAATTAGAAGTTAGGAATGTGGCTTGTACTGTGTGATCACAAAGTGACTTACTGTGTTCACTGTACAGAAAAATGTTTGTGACTAACCCACTTGGTTTGTTCAAAGCTGTGCTCTGATCAGCCACCTAAGCATCTTAACAGTGGTGCACCAAATTCTGTTACTACCCAGTACAGTCCTTTTTCTACAAAAAAGACGACCTTTGGCCACTGTCTTCTGAAATGCAGGGGGTGGAATTATATATTTCTTGGGGAAAGGGACAATGAAAATGAGAGCGGTGACAATAGATAAGGGATATGAGTTTTAGGCCTTTTCCCAGCTTGTGCTGCGCAGCTACGTAAATAACAGATACTTGGGATACTATCAGATTGAAAGTCCTGTCAAGTTCTTAAGCTTAGACACGTTCCTTTCAGACTTGTCTTCCTGTGAATTCCTAGTGTCATCAATTAAAAAAAAAAAGCATTTACTAGATTAGATTGCAAAATTATATTTAGCAAATATTGCTAAATGTATAGCAATACTTCTTGCATAAAATTCATTTATTTTGGTAGTTGATGCATGGTATAGAGCTGGACTTTGATTTGTTCTGGGAGTGCTCTTTTCTTCATGTGATCCTGAGACCTAAGCAAGACTTTATGGTAATACAGTAAATACAGTAGCTAGGACTTGCTATTTGTTTTCCCTTTTTGGCTGGTCATCAAGAGCAGAACCACATGTGTGAAAGTAGATTCTGTGCTGAAAGTCACAAATCCTTGTGTAATGTAGAAGACACAAGTAACTGTCTTATTGTAGATAACAAGGATTTCTTAAGAGGTTCCAACTTATAATTTTTTGGTCTAAAGTATTTTTGTTTTCAGGTATTTTTGTCATAGCTGAATAGTCCTCATTAAAAATATCTGCAAGAAAAAAACTTCCTGCCTTACTTTTTTTGCATCCAGAAACATGCAAAGGAAAAATAATCCCAGGGATGGTCTTGAGTTGCATGAGCTTCCAACATAATAACTTCTAAAAAATAATAGTTCTGTATCACTCTCCAAATCATTTATAAAACTGGAATAATAGTAGTGTGTTGGTTTTTTTTTCTTCTAGGATTCCCCAGAATTTGATTTACTATTTGAAAATGCCTTTGACCAATGGGTAGCAAGCACAGCTTCGGAAAAATGCACATTCTTTCAGGTTCTACATCACACTTGTCAGCGTTACCTTACAGACAAGAAGCCAGAATTTATCAACTGCCAATCTAAAATTATGGGAGGTAAGTCAACTGAAGCTGGAGTGCTTTGTGCAGTTGGACATGAAATGATTTTGCACGTGAGTTACTCTGTGTTCAGATGAGCTCGCAGCCTAATTACATCTTGAAGTCATGGGTCTGAATATGCTAACTTGACAGTAGTAAACTTCTAGGCTTCAGCATTTCTTCATCAAGCACCACTTCACACTCTTCTGCTATTTTTGCTCTCCTAGTCTTCAGTTCTAGAGGCAACGTCCCCTACGCACCTTGTCAGAAGTCATTCTCCTCCCCTTTTAGCAACCCTCGTTTCAATTTGTGTCTCTACTTTTGTTTATCCAGAAGCATTTCTGGGTGGCCTGAAATATTTCCTACTAAAAGCCTGTCCTGTGTTGCCATTTCCTTACACATCTGTGAAAAAGTAGTTATTCCTAAACTTCCCATGGGTTTTTTGGAATTTGCTTTGATCTTGACAGGAATCAGTTGGTTTAGAGTTTTTTTACATTTTGTAAGTCTCATATCTTAAGGTGAACTTCCAGGATTACACTAAAAAAATGTCTGGTTAGATAAAAAACATCTGGTTAATATGTGAAATTGGTATTTACCATTCACTTCCTGAGCAACAAAAACTATTTTTTGGGGAGGATGTTCACATATTTCACTAAGTATTCTTTATGGAAAAAAAATGGTTTAGTTGTTCCCTTAAACTGATATTTCTGAAAACAGTCATAGTCTTTTTGTCTGCTCTAAACCAGAACACTTTTAAAAGTACGCCTCCCATGTTCTTCCCAGCTGGAATAAAAAAATGTTTTTTCTCTTAATGAGTCTCCAAACTGTAGAAAAGTGCAAGCTGCCTTGGGGTTCTGTTTAGTTGTTGTTTCTTCCCCCTAGTAGACATCAATTATAAATATGCAGAGCCTTACTCAGTTCTTTCTGGTAATTCTTCTCTCTCATAAATCTAGAATACATTACTGTTTGTTCTTTTTTCTGTCTGTTATTTGTCTTGCATCCGTTTGCTCTAAAACACCAAAGGTAAACTTGAGGAAGGGGGAAATCATCTCCAGTTTGGTGCTTACATTTTAGCTACTGACACTGAGATTACCACTAACTTTGTGATCATAAGTCAGAACTGTTTTGTCAATCATTCTTTTCTTTTAGTGTCTTCTCAAATGAAGAAAAAAGGCACAAAATTTCTTTCAGACTATCTTTTTATTTTTTTTAATCCCTTCCACATTAATAGGATTTCCTTTTTTTCTTTTTGGTGTGGTGGGGAGGAGGGAGGAGCAGTTTCTGCACTGATGGGAGAAGACATATCCTCTACAATTTTTCCACTTTGTATAGAAGAAATCTCATATCAAGCCTTTGTTTGTCATCTGTTTGCTAATGATGCTCACTTCCATCCTTCCTGCTAATGTCAGTATTAATAAACCACCACTCATTTCAGCCTCTAAAATTATTTTATTCTCATAAGCTTGATCTGTCCAAACTTGAGTTCCTGGTTCAACTGACACAAATACTAACCTTTATCCTAAACAAGTGTCATCACAGCGGGGGGGGAAAAAAAGAATGTTGCCACTGAGGTTCATAAACTTTTGCTTGACTTCTACTTTTTTTAAAACACACACTGGGTCCTACCATGTCCCATGAAGCACACTCACATTCTCTCTATTACCACTTTGTAGCTAAAATGGGCTTATTCAACCATCCTCTGGTACCAGATGGTGACTGTTTCCGTATTCCTTGCCTGTCATTCTGACTGTGCACAGATGCAGTCTGTGTGTGTACACACATGGTACAGGCTACAGACATGGTACAGGGCCAGGGACTAATAAACCTCCTCGTGGATAAGTGCTTCTGCTGTTCTTCTTGCTGTCAACTTTTTGCTCATACTGGGTTACAGACTCCCTGTAGATAAGTTTAAATTTGACAGAAACTATAATAACTGTAAACCAAGTAATAGTTGACCCTAAATTCTAGTGACTTTCTGTGTGCCAGCCTCACTGAGCAATGGAAAATCTACCAAAACTTTTAAAAAGTCCTCATTAGCAAATAACCAATATCAATAATTATAAACAGCAATGCAATCATACTTTTGGAAATTGTCTTGTAATACATAAGGTGCAATAGTCTGTTTAAATGTCTGCTATTCCTTTCATTATTCAGATTGGTATTCTTAATGCAATACTGTTTTCTACAGAAATACTGTATCTATACTATAATTACAAGTTTTATAGGTGTGTACAGATAAATTCTTATTCAGTTCCAAAAGCATTGTTCTAGCACTCATGCTGGTATTTTAAAATTAGTTTTTCAAACTAAATTTTTTTGACTTGTGGAAAAAATTTTGTGCTCTGTTTAGCATTTTTCCTAATGTTCTAGTATACATGGGAATATATTTCATTAATCTTTCCATCATCTTCAAGAACTTTTGCATAAATAATTGTCATAGCAGCTTTGAAATATCTCCCAATTAAAGCCAGGTGTTCTTGGTAATGTGTAATACTGTGAAGTTAGTTCAGTCACTGGGTTATGTTAGTCGGTCTGTTACTTTGAGGCAAATGGCCTAATTAAGTGACCAGAAGCAGCACCATTCATTGACTTTAGAAGCTGTTCTGTGAGTTGGTAGTTGGGAGGGTCAGACACTGGAGTGAGATACCTGCAGTTCTGCTAGTCCTTGTTTGAAGCCCAGGGATGGGCCAGCTGTGTATCAAAACCCATTTAGTCTGAAACCTTCAGTATTGAAGTTTTTTTATGGAAAATAGTGAAATGTGTTGTTGGTCTCAGATTCATCCTGACTGGAAAAAGTAAGGTCCAACTGTAGCCAAGCAAACCAAAGAACATATACCTGAGGATATAGCTTGAAATTAATTAAATTCAGTTCAGAATTTGCAACTTGGTTCTTTTGTTGGGGTATTTTGCTAATTAGCCAAAACAGTATATTCATATCATTCTTACACCTTAGTGCGGTCAGATTTCAGGTGAAGCCTGTCATTTCATCTTCTCCAACAAGGTAGCATTTATGTTTTAAGTGATATTCTTCTGAACTTTCTGGAGGATGTGAAAAGTTTTTTGGAAGGTTAGTCAGTTTAACTTCTAATACCCTACAAGTATTTTTTAAAATACATTATGAGAATATATATGCGCGTACACCCACATGCTTATATATGTAATTATATATAGATATGCATATCATATATGTAATGTGTATCTTGTAGCTAATGCATATTTTCGAAACAAAAAAAAAATACCACCAAAGAACACTTCCTCCCAAGTGGAACTGAAGATGAAAGAACTTAAAGGGTTTGTTTACAAGCTTACTTACCTTATTGAGCCTTATTGCTTCCTAAAGGATAGGAGTGAAGAAAGTGAAATTCATGCTGCTCCTGTTTCTGCAGGAAGTGCTTAGGAGCTTAGCTGTAAATATGGGTGTCCCTGTGGAACTGCAGACCCTCTTCGTTGCCTTTCTTCTTTTACCTCCTCACACACACACATGCACTTTGCACTACAGGCTGGAGCCCTGTCCCTGATTCTTCTCCTTCAGAATCATTTTTTGCTTTATTTTCATTTGAGTATCATGTAAGGATATAGTCTGTAGAGTTAAATAGGCTAGACTGTTTTCTGTAACTTGATTAATGACATTAGTAATTAGAGCAATAATGAGAACTGATTAAAGGTGCGGGTGCTAATTCTGAGAAGAAGGAACAAATTCAAACTTAGGAAGATCGTAACAAGATTCCTCCCACTAGTATCTTGTACTAAATATTTCGAGTTTGTCTTTTGTTTAGAATTTAGAAGAGCACTCTCCATAGCTTACGTACATTCTGGATGTTACCTTGGAGAGGGAAGGAAGGGCAAGCATTTGGGAGTAGAGGGTTTTTTAACTGAGGTAGGAAGTATTTTCCACTTTTGTATCTTACATACAGGTTCTGATACTGGAGTATGTTTAATTTGGAGTATCCTTCTGTTATGTTAATTGTTATTCAGCGGCCAAGTTAATCAGGTTGTATTGCTTTTACATCAGTAAAGTAAAAAACAAAGCTGGAGATGAGTGGTGTGCAGAAATTTTGTCATCTACAAGTTGTGTTCATTAGAACAACTTAATTCTTGACATAACATTAGCCTGACGCTGAAGATGAATTTGACTCTTATTTCTGGGTAGAACCTTGTGATACAGCATTTGAAGCTCTTCAAAGATTAATTCTGGACCTGTAAGAATAAACAGTTGCTGCCACCTGTAGTTACATATTAGAAATGCATAATCCTTGGAAAGGAGTAAGACCTAGGGTTGAAGGAAGATTGTGATCTTGAGATTTTGGTTTTTTGTTTTAAGCTTTGCCCTACATATATGCTTTGGTTTTAACAGTCATTCTGCTGAATTAATTAAAATACTCTTAGAAGCCCAGTAATGACATCTTTGCCTCTGTAACCTTTTCTCTAGGACAAGTGGCAGGCGTTATTAATGGATCATTCTTTTTCTTCTCCAAGAATATATTGCCAGTGTGAGAATGGTAATGAGTACTTCTTTTTTCATACACTATTGACTCGTGTTAGCTTACCACATTTGAGACCTGGGAAGCGTATAGTGGTGTTTACCATACTGTGCAAGATTAATGACTGACTAAAGGAGATAAACAAAAATTTGCTGTTAAGAATTAGGATGGGAAGACAGACAATTGCTCCCCTCCCTCCTGTCAAATACCTGATAGTTGTTGGTTTTAATTCTTAACTGATAGCCATTGGAAAAAAGTGTGTAATTAAACATAGTATTCTTACAGATTTTTCCCTTGTAAATTAGTTGTGATGCAAATTAATTATTTGACCAAAAAACCCCACCCCAAAGTAGCTACTATATTATTTTTGTGGTGTTTTACTATTTTGAAATTACAAATCAGATAAATCTTAGCAATGTTTCCATGCAGAAAGAACAACTTTTTTTGCATTTGATTAAGATAATTCTTGCCAATATATACTAAATACTCAGTTGTTTGCTTTAGAGAAAATAAAGGCCACTGTCAGTCTGGAGATTGAAATATTAGAAATACATTTTCTGCTGCCAAAGACCGTTGCAGGTGCTTGCTTTTATGCTTTGCATATTCATGTCAAGATTAATTCTGCTTTACCATTTTTTTTATTTAACTGGATGGGTTTTAGTTATCTTAAGCATAAAAGCCATGTGTTGAGATCAGAATGGATAAGAATATTTGAGTGCTTGTTCCATAGAAATATTGCATATAATCAGAGCTCTAAATTAACTTTCTAAAATGGGAATCTTGGGGAAAAAAGTACATTATGTTCTTGTAAAATCTGTAGGGTTACATAAAATGAGAAGGGACATTTGTCATTATAAAGGTTGGTTCTATTTTGATCTGTATAACTCTGAGATGAGATAATATAGAAAGCATTAAGTGAGATATTTTCTTGTCTTTTCTGAAGAATTAAAGTCTGAGTGAGGTGTTATCTTCAAGATGCAGAATATTACTGTTTGTCATAGAAATGGGAAATTTTCTTGTGTCAAATTAGCAGATTTTGGTGCTTACAGAGCCAGAATGGAGTTCTGTGGTTTTGTAGCAATTAGTGATTCTGAAAATTCCTGGTTGGTTAGAATTTCATTAGTTAGTACTGAAAATATGCTAACTTCAGTTAGTATTGATTTTTATAAATGTATTAATTGAGAGTTTAAAGTTTTCAAGTCTAAACAAATTTCTCAGTTTAGAAGAGAGTAAAGGTTGTGGTAGTACGAAATTGATCCTAATTAGGTATTTCCTTAATTTATAGCTAATCCATAATATACAATAATGTTCTGTCCTGGCACCAATGCCAGTATATAAAAACATCAACAAGAGAAGTACATTTGAAAGAGAGAAGACAAGTTTTTTTTTAAATTCATTTGTGACCTGTCAATTTGGCTCTTAATCTTTGTGCTATATATTCTCCAGACTTTAATTATTAGTTTCTAATTTCTGTAATTTTGACTAAACTTTAAACTTCAGTACTGTATTTTGGAGGCAGGAAGGCAGGGACATCAAAACTATGCGGTGATGTTGAACCCTAGAAGAAACTGAAACGTGTGAATGTAATTGGCTTGAAAAATTATAGATAATATCTTATCCTTTTATTTATGGAATATTTATTAGCACTAAAACGAGGTCAAGAGAAAAAGATCAAAAAAATGATCAAAAAGATCAAAAAAACCGAGGTCAAGAGGAAAATAAAAAAAAACTTAGCTTACGAAAATCCTTGCTTTAATTTGCTGCCTGTGTAAAAACATTTAAAAGATTAGCTATCTAAAAATATGAATATAATCATAATTTTTTTAGTAAGCAAAGACTGGATGTAATCTGTTATTTACTTGTTCTTCTGATCATCAAGCAAATTAGTAGTTATTGAGGCTTAGGGGATGACTTCGTTGTATAGTTACTCCAGTGTGCCTGTCACATCCCTTTGAGAAGGTGGTAATTCATACAGCTAGACAGACCACGGATCTGATCCATTGTGGCAGTTCTATTTACTTCTCTATAAATAAAATACAATTGGTTTATAATGCAGTTCTACTGAACTGCTGTCCTATCTGTAGTGCATTCCAAGACCCTTGAGTCATACACTTGTGTATATTTTGTTTCACTGTGTGTCTGTGCCTTGGTAAGTATTTTCCTAGGAAATTGCATTTAAACTAAATGTATTGTTTATTGTGGCTTGCAAGTTACTGCACTGTCGGTTTTGGTGCATTATAGTTCTGCTTTTGTGGAAGAAAGTGAATAGAATGTAAAAATAAACTTGATGGAGAAGTCGGTTTCTGTACATGTCAGTCATGCCATGAATCTGATTCCAGGAGAAAGCACAGTGTCACAGTGCTACATATGACAAGAAAAAGTTTGTGTGGGTCCTATTTCGCATTACAGTGAACACTGGAGATCACATCCTCCACATGTGAAGAAAGTTACTGTATTTCAGATGAAATGCAACTGTCTGGACTCATAAACTAATGCTGACATCTTTGAAATGCTCGCTGCAGGTAGCTGATATTTGCTGTGGTTCACTAAACAAAATTGCTGATAAGTAAGCTGAAGAAAAGTTAATGTTTTTCTTCTTTACTGGTTGATGGGTCTTAGCACACCTGAGTTATTACATACTCACTTTCAGTCCTGTAAGCCCACCTCAAGGACTACTTGATATGTTTCTTACCCCAGAGGTGGAATTTATCTTGAATGTAATTTATGATAAAAGTGGCAAAGCTATTCACTGTCAGTTTGACCCTGATTTGTTTTACTGAGATATCTTTTACTGTTTCACCTTGCATAGCTTCCTTAGTTTAGTGTTTTTAATAGATTTTGAAGGTAAAAGTCTGATTTACACATACTGAGTATAGGTATATAGATATATTCATGTATAGATGAAACGTAAGTTTGATTTTGTATATGTATTTTATAGCATTTTGGAATTCATCAGTACTTGCTTAAAATGAACTGGATGCTAGTTCTGTTTTGGTGCTGCTGTGCATTAATTGATTGGTGAATTCTGGTCACCTTTGTGGGTAGCCATGTGAGACCAGCCAGTTTCTTCATCCTTAACGAAACTTTTTGATCTAGGTGTACTTTGATATGGAAAGGTGATTGTCCATGTTCATAATGACTTCAGAACTGTTAGAAATGGAAAACAGAATTGCTTCTCTTACAAAAAAGAAAAAAAGCAGCCTTGGATGATGGCCAAATGAAATCTTTTAAAAGGGAAAACCGTACCACCTGAATGCCCAGCTGTTTCAAAAACTAAAATCCTTCTTTTCTGTGCCTGAGACCCGGTATTTCTTTTCTTCTTTATGTCACGGTTACTTCATTCAATGCAGCCATTTTTCCTAGTCTAGAAAATGAATGCAAGTGGTGCTTCGATAGTAATGACTGAAAATGAACTACTGAAAATACCTCTATGGGACACACTTTTGTGTGAATCCAAACCCATTCCTTAATATTTGTGAGCTGCTTAAGTACTTGAGAATTATTTTTGCATAAATTCTTAGATTGCTTGAGACAAGAAAACTCAAATGAAGCATTAAATAACAGTTTTTCTTAAAATGACAGTGTTCCCAACCATTTGACCTCATCTTGTTTGTAAACCACACAGCCACTAGTCCATTTGAAATGTGTTACTCAGAACCATGTGGTGCTTAATGAATTGATTTTTTTTTTTTCAGTGTATCTTTTTGTTATATTTTTGAATTTTGATTCCAGTTTCAGTCAGAAAGGGTAGGACTCAATCTGTCTCAATAATCACTTGATCTTCTGGGTAAAAATCCTATATGCCATATTTTTCATAAATGGTCCCTTTCAAGGTCATAAGGCAATGACATTACTATACATCTGAATGAAGTAAATTGTAAGTGTAAATTATCTTGTATTTGTTATCCAGCATTGTTTCCATTCCAAAATTCTTTCTAAATTTAGTACCATGTAGTCCTTCATAAGTAGCAGGAATTCATTGGTGTTGACATTTTCAGTTTTCTGTACTTCTGTTGACACAGATAGGAACAGTTCAGTGTATATATATATCCCCACCGTGTGATTTCACAGCAATGGCTCTCTTTCTACTTTGATAGCATAGTTCATTTCTCTTCTGAAGGATTTTATCTTCTCCTTCATCTTTCGCAGTTCCCATATTGACATAAGAATGTGTAGAAGACCTTGCTTGGATAGTCCTATTTACTAACACGTTATTTTTTATTTCTGATTGTTCAGATACAATGTTAATTTGATAGCTGCATTTTAATTCATAATATCTAAGTACATGATCTGTGGCTTTGTTGTTTTTCATTTGTTTGTGTTTGTGGGGGTCTTTGGTGTTGTTTGTTTGTTTGTTTTCCTTCTTATAAACCCTAGTATTTGAAAACACAGAACTCAGAATAGGCCACTACAGTGGGAAAAAATCAGGGTTGTTTTCCCTCTGACTTAAGTTCTTGCAGTTCAAACTACGTTTTAATATGGCTGACCTTCCCAGGTTCAGGGCTTCCAAAAAATGAATTGGAAGATAGTATTTAAATGTTGGAAAAGTCCGTGCTAAATCTATGTGAAGATGAGGCAAACGATACCAGTTAAACTACATTCTCCATCTCCAGACTTTCTGGGAATTGATGGGAAGGAAGATAAAAAAAGTTATTCAGCAGCTGGGATGTTGGGAGGTGATCCCTTTGTTCCACATGGTAATAAAACCATAATCCTTTCCAGGTCACCTGGAATAAAACTTCCAGAATCAGGAGTCTGTTTAGAGGAACAAAGGACTAGAACAACTAAAATTGCTTCTTTATGTGTTAATACATAGTTAATTTTGTGTCCAGCAAAACTAAATCTACAACAAAGAAATATTATTAAGTATTTTATTGCTGAACAATGTTCCCTTCATGTTTTCATCTCTCTCTTCTTTTTCAATTCTGTGTACATAACTGTTCAAAAATTAAAAAAGTCTGCTGGCAGTGCTGTCAGATAAAATTGCCCATTTTAATTGTCTAGTTTTGTTTTCCACCCCCTGATTTTAACAACCATTCCATGCTAGCTTAATTATATATCTCCAGTCTCCACGTTTGAATAGAATGTCAGTCCCTGTTCTTTGGCTTAGAAGAAAAAGCTAGTTTCTGGGTGTCTAGCATCTTTCATCTGGTCTCTAAATAAACATAGATATGAAAACTTCCTCCTAACCAAGCTTTCTAAACTGTTTAGATTTCTAACCTGGAAGAGGTTAATCTAAAATACAAAGTTGTAGATCATCAGTCTAGGTACCAGATAAACAGGAAAGTGTCTTCCAGGCTACTCAAGCCACTTGAAAAATAATGCATAAAATTTAGGTGCAATGAGTCGATATTTTTATGATTCCTTTTCATGGATTAGCATTATTGTTTAATATAAAACATTAAGAAATGGAACACTATGTAGTCTTGATGATGTCTTAGACCAAAGTATTGGATTTTTGCTGTTCAGAATTACTTACAAAAGGATTGTTTCAGAATGCCTGCTGTGGCATCATACTAATTTTCTAAGCATAGAATTTATTGATTTTTCTGTCTTTCTTTTCACGGTATTTAAACTCATAAAATGTAAATCAGATTGGATCTACATCACCTTTACTCACTGTAGACTTTAGTGCATTGCATTACATCTGTGCAACTGTAGAACATCTTGAGAGAAGAGGCTTGGTATGGATGCGACTGTTTTGATTTCCAGGGGTAGAATCAAATCTGAAGTGACAATCCCTAAAATCACTTAATTTTCCTATTATTGAAGGTTAGAAGCTGATCCAAGCTACTGAAAGACTAGTTATACTGGCTAATCATGATAGATCCTTTGCTGCTATCAGGCTACAAACAGATTTTGTAAAGACATTTGTCTCATCTCTTCATTCTGTTAGAAATTTTTCTTCGTTAAAATAATACATAGTTGGTGGAGCTATGTAATATTGTCTATTCTCTCTCCACTGCCAGACCACTAACAAGGTATAACATCAAATGATTTCTTTCCCTCTTTGCTTTTATTTACATTTGATAAAAATGTAAAATGAGTACCTTGGCTGGTTGCTTTTTCTTCTTACCAGTACATACCCTCAGTCTGCACACCTATATAAACAATATTCTTTCTTCTGTTTCCTTCTCCCCTCCTTCCCCCCTCTGAAGGGATAGTGCTGAAATGATGCTTTAAAGCCAGTTATGGATTTCAACAGGAAAGTACAAAAGGTAAAGTTCTTTCAAGTGTTGACTTAAGCTTACAGTTAGCAAAGTCATTGCTATTCTAACCTGGGCAGGTTTTTAGTAGCATGTCCTTCCACTCCTCTGGAATTTAAGGTCAGTAGTGTCTTTCAGACTTCCCTTATCCCCTGTCAGGAACCGTAGCGGATTCCTCTTCATTCACTGTGAATTTCAGCTCTAAGTTATTAAGCTGTTGAGCACCTGGATACTGTGATTGTCCTACATGGTTCATGCTTGATAGTGGTGCAAAAGTGAAGAAACGTTATTCCATCAGTGTCTCATTTAGAATATTTCCACAAATATATGATAAAAAAAATCATGCAGATGAGTTGAGCATAACTCTACTAAGCAGAATACTATTAGTCTAGTTATAGCAGTCGTGAAATCAGAGCATTACTGGGGTCGATAGGTGGACCTTGCAGCCTCTTCAAAGATTTGTGCAGCTGTGATGATATTACTTGCAAGACCCTGGGTAGCTGGCAGTTCACATCTGGAATGTGTAGGCTGCACTCGTTGCAGGAATGTGAAATATAGACACAGTCTTCATTCAGTCAGTCAATCCAGAAAGAATATGTAGCTTTCTTTTTTAGCTTTCTTTTCACTAAATAGGTTAAAGCAAGGGCTAAAACAAAAAGTGGGATGTTATCCACTAGACTGATCTTTTAGTTGTGGGGTTTTTGTTGGTTAGTGTGTTGGTTTTTTTCCTGTGGCACTTAAAATGTACCTAGCAAATCTGAAGAGTTGACATGGCTAATGAGAGCAGAGGAAGAAACTGATCTCAGTTGTCAATAAAGGTTATCTTGTTTTGTTGATTGCTGATGAAGGTTTTGCAGCTGAACAGTTAGGATTATCATTTTGCCTCCTACCTTTATAAACAGTAGGACTTTTCTAAAAGTATAATGTTATGATTTAAAGGTATTTTTTGTTATTGTTAGAATAACTTGGAAGCATCTGTTTAACTCCCAGGGTATAGATATTATTTAAACTAGTGGTAGTAAAATAATGCAGTTTCCTCATGCGAGAACTGAGATGTTAAACTTGGGGTTTTTTTGGCCTTAAAAGTACGAGATTACAGATATATAAAAAGAAATTGTACGCAGATGTAAATAATGTATTCAGAAGCAATAAAGTGACAAACTAGGGTTATATTAGAACATGTTGTTACAGTATGAAATATTCTAAATTACTAGAACTAATGTTACAGGCTTCATTTCAGATGTTGCAGTCAGGAAGACTGAAAAGTATTGGGTCATATTTTAAGAGGTTTATAGAGGTTTAAAGAGTGCTTATAATCCACTGTTTTTTCTTTTTTCTTTTTTCTTTCTGTCTTATGTGCTTTGGAAAAAATACCAGATTAGATGGATTTTTTAATCTAAAAGTCTCTGCTTCAAAATAATATGCAATTTTCCTGCATTTTTCTATTCACAGCTGTTCTTGGCCACTGTTGGCATTAATGGGTATTAAAAGGTTTGTGTCAGAAGAAATAGCCTATGCCACATCAAAACAGGGGAAACTAGTGTAATCAATCTTAATTTGAGATAATTTCTTACTCTGGAACCTCTGTTACTTTCGTGGGCAGAATCACATTTTTTACAAAGGTGGACCATTGATCTGTGACTTGAGAGTACAGTGACTCATAATGTTGCGTGATTAGTAAAAGCTAAATTAAGTGCAGAATACATACTACTTGCATCACAACAGTTACCAGACTTTGGTAACTAACAATTCTTTTGATGGTCATAAACTTTCCAGATTGCGGTGAAAAGACCTACAGAACTGGTTTGTTTACTTTAAGGGAGGTGGAAGTCTGTGGAAATCCTCCTGTCCAGGCTGAGCTAGGAGACTTCTAGATTTTATAGCTTACACTTAAGTTGGCAAGTATATTATCCAGATAAATTGAGAGATTTATGTTCACATTTAAATTCAGGTTCAAGTATTTCAAAGTTACAATTAAATTAATAAATCCAGTAAAGATACTGCTTTCCGTGAATGTTCTGTCTTTCAGATCACTTAGTCATCCTTTCTGACTGATAATTTAAATATAGAAATTATCTGGAGAACTTTCCAGTCATGTGATACAGGAATTCATTAAGTTGTAAGAGGGAATTATCTTATAGGATTACAATCACAGAAATACTTTTTCTGTAATCTTCTACTTAATAACTCCAGTTGCTTAATAAGGCTTTTGAATGGCTCTTTGAGAGGTCAGAAACCTTTTATCTGTTTAGTTCTTTTTAGCAGCAGTTTCCTCTTTTATGCAAAAGAGCTCCTAAACAAGGCTGTTAGCACAGCACCAATACACCTGAAAGGATGTGTAACAGTCACTTGGCAGGGAGGTGAGGGCATGAAAAAGGAGGGGAAGAACATGTTTGTCCTGTTGACCTTTATGATCAGCTGTTATGTTACAGTACTGATGGAAAGCCTTGGGCTCATGGTAGTCTAGGAACTGTAACTCTCTGGTAATGACGATTTGAACAAAGCAAATGTGCTCATTAAGGAGAGGCATCTTATGGAAGTGTGAAGTGCCACCATCAGTCAAAACTGATCAGTTTAAATATTCTGAATTTGAAATACCTAAGCTTCCTGAGTTAGAAGCCCAGATAGAGTTCACTTAGTCCTTTATTACTATTGTGGTGTTTCTGGTGGGTCATTCCAGACACAACTGTTCCTTGTTGTGAACAGTTTCTATGACAATTTTAGTGGAGGAAGAGACTTGCCTTCATGTCTTCAGTGCTGTGTTGCAGTAATGAACAGCTATTAATTATTATTTTTTATGGTATAATTCTTTCTCCTAACAAAATTTATTAGCCAGATTCAGCAATCAAAGCAATATGTGGGAGTCACCAGAGCTTTGAACAGCCTAGGGGAAACTTTCGAACTAGAGAAACTTGTAACTTCTTCCGTTTTCTAGGAAGTTGAATTCCCATCTGAACAAATGCCAGGTAAAGAATTTGAGCTTCCTGTGTTTGCTTTCTTCTTCCTGAAGTGTTGTTTTCAGTGATTAAGTATGGTTTGGAGGGTGGAGCAGGAGGTGGCTTTTGCAAAGTGTTTGCTAAAAAAGAGTGACTAATCAGATGCAAGAGATGTTCAAGCTGGTTTTTATTATTGACAGTAGCTGATCGAAACAGATGGGAGAAATGCGCACAGTTAGCGGAGACGACTTTCAGACATAAACATAGTCATACCAGTCCTGGGTGGCTAGGATGCTGCTGAAAGATTGCCTTTAAATGTATTGCTTCTAGGTTACCAGACCACATTTTCCCTGAGGACAGCTACTCTTGTACAGCCTGTCAGTCTCAGGCCAGACACTGCATTTGTCATTTGACACGTTCAAACCATTGCTCTTAACTGACTCCATTCTGACCTTGACCAGTTCTCACTCAGTCTTCTTCATTCTTACTCATGAGCTACAACTTTGTCAGCCTATGTGGTAACAGAAGTTGGTGATTTTGAATATGCTACTTAAATAGCCTTTGTGTAAATAAACAGATTGAATTTGTAGCAAACACAGAATTCTGTCACCTACCTGATTTAGAAGTGTGAATCTGTTGACAAATACACTGTGTTCCATGCCTCCATTGTAGCACATTAGCGTGTTGTTTCTCAGTAATAATTAATGCTACTTAATCAGAAGATCGATCAATGCTATTGACACAGTGACTGCAAGCAGTACCTTTGTTTAGAAAAATCCTGTGTTCTATCTTCAGGGTATGTTGCTACCTGATTCTCCTTCCCACCCTAAAAGAAATGTCAATACTTTGGTGAATTGAGTTCAAAACAAAACAACAAAAAAGTTGCATCTGGAGATGTGTAAACCCTTTGGCTTGCCTTACCAGGAAAAGATGAATTAGACTTTGTATTGGTTTTGGCTGAGTTGGAGCTCATTTTCTTCATAGCAGCCAGTAGAGTGCTGTATTCTAGACCTGTGATCAAAACTGTGTTGATAACATACCAGTGTTTTAGGTGAACAGTGCTTCCTTACACAGTGTCAAGGCCTTCTCAGTTTCTCATTCTGTCTGCTCCCAGCAAGTAGGCTGGGAGGGAACACAAGTAGCCTGGAAGCTGAGCCAAATTGACCAAGATGATACTCCATGCCAGGTAACAGCTTGCTCAGCAGTAAGAACTGGGCAGGGAGGAAGGGGGTTCCCAAGGAAGCCACTGCTCAGGGACCAGCTGAGCATTGGGCTGCTGGTGGTAAGTGATTGGTTTTGCATCACTTGGTTTTTGTTGTTTTTAATTCTTTCCCCTTCACTTATTAAACTGTTTTTATCTCAGCCTTTGAGTTTTCTTGCTTTTGCCCTTCTGGTTCTCTTCCCTCATCCCACTGGGTGGGAGCAAGCAAGCAGCTGGGTGGGAGCTTACCTGCTGACAAGGGTCAACTCACCACAGGCTTTCATTCAAAATCAGATGTTTTTCATATTAAGTATAACTCTACTTAGTAGTGCTGTCTTTTTATCATATATGAAATATGTTTCCTACTGAATATTCCTTACAGAAAAATATTCTGATTTAGAATAGAATTTGATTGGATATTTCATCTTGTGGTCATGAAGAAATGTAAGAAATACAGGATTTCGCCTACTGGCAGAAATGGCTGAAAGGTTTCAAACAAAAACACCATACTTCCTCTTTATAGGATGATATCAATGTCAATAAAAATCCACATGGAAGTTATCCCATTTCCAGTGATTTTACCACTCAGCTGATCAAAAAGCAGCAAAGCTCTCAAGCTTTTTTGGTATTCACAACTATCCACATGTGGCCCCAGCAGAACTGCACGTAAGATAAATGTTTAAATTTGGCATCTCATTCTAAAACAGAAGCTTGCCATGGTGTGTAGCTGCTGTTCTTTGATTTAATTGCACATTCTTCTGCTTGTCAGGTCAGCTGTAATAGTTGCATTGCTTGAGATCCAGAACTTTTCCAGAGTAAGCCCCTTTAACTCATAATTGTCATAATGGGCAAATATCACTACTCAGTATGATTTTTAGACTTTATTGGTTTTATCATCCCCAAGAAAATTACTATTTTTAGAGAACACATTAAGCTTTCTTTCTGCAAGGTTTTCAGAGTTATTACATACAACTGTCTCTTCCACCTTGGCTCTTCAGATACGAAGTTTTTCCCGAAAGTGCAAATTTCTGTGTATTTGGCCTCTATTTGATATACTGGGTTAATAATCTTGACTATTTATCATTAATATAAGCACTAATTAACTATCACCATTAAATGTTATTTAATGATGGTTTTCATTTTTCAGGATTTATCTGTAAGAAGGTATTTACTTAAAATGTAGTAAAACTAACAGCATAATAACCCCCCAAGGATTAACAACATTTTGAGCAAAGTAAAGATAAGAGACAAATTCCTACAGTAAATTGAAGCAAAGATATGTTAAATGATTTTTTTCTAACTTTACTGTTTGAAATTTGAATCAGTAGTTTGATCAGATTAGTCTCGTCATGCCTAGTGCAGGCATTCTTAACAAAAACTTTTCATATGCAGAGTTTTTCTTCCTTTTCTTGGTTTTTGTCAGATTTTTCTGTGGAGAAAATATTTTTTGACCCTTTTTCTACACCTTTGAATCTGGTCCTACTTAGGTGACCCAACTTGTAAAGCTTTAGATAATACATTATTTCACATATCATCTATGCAACATAGCTTTCTTTTAATATTTCTAAGGACATTTATCTTTTCAGTTAACACAAATAATCTGTGCTTATAAAAGCATTTCCATTAGTTTAACTGTTCAAAAGTATGAATAATTTACTTGACACCATTGCTATGGAGTACTGAATTAAACAGAAGGGAATCTCAGTAGATCAGGAGGTATTCTCATTATCAAGATATCTCATCAATGAAAAACCTTTTATTTTACTCTAATGACCCCTGTGTTGTTTAATGTCCCTATTTTAAATAAAAGGGCACTACCATCAGAGATAATACTTCCATTTTCTTCTAACTGGCAAGAAAGCTTATCATACTCATCTGTATGTGGAGGGGATTATTATAGTTCCTTGCAGAACCATAAAAAGAGTTGTTTTTTTGCAGTACAACTATTTCTAAATCTAAGATTTTGCAAGCCATATTGAGAAATTTGGATACACCTTGCTTGTTAGAAATAAAAATACTGAACTGTTGTACCCTTAAGGTGATTTTTTTTTTTTAAGACCTTATCTTCTCCGCTTGATTAAATTTTATTGCCTGTGCTCTGCAGAAGCCATTCTGTTCGTGTGCTGCTTTCAGGTTTTGGTCAGCTTAACAGTCTGCTGTGTTTCATGCTACCTGATTTTTTTTATTTTTTTTTTTAATTTATATAGTTCTGGTTAGGATATGTTGAAATATGGGAGTTAAGTAGCAGGGATATCCAGATGCATATATTTGGAAATAATATTATTTGGCCAGCTAAAAGGAAGTCAGTTCTTTTCTTAGAGCAGTTTATGAAAATAATTCAGTCAAGATGATATGTGCAAAGATACTGTTTGTCTTATGAAATCCTCAAAGCCACAAATAGCTGTAGACTTGGCAAATATACTAGGTAAGTGTCACTATATGTTTACCTTGCTCTAAAACTTTTTGAAAGCATCTGCTGGTTCTTGTAATTTTCTTAGATGTCCATCAATTGTTGTTAAACATCTTCAGGAGTTTTCTTGGAACATAATGAACATGCAAACCAGATCAGAGTAAAATCTATTTAGCCTAGTATTTTGTCTTTGATAGCAGTGATCTCCTTAATTCATTATTTGCAAACAAAATTGCCAATTTCTAATGCTTTTGGGGAGAGGGGGAACACATCCTAAAGGGAAGGTTTAGAGCATTTAAACAGGTTAAAGCATGGGTGTCTGAAGGAGATCAAACTGGCTTCAATACAGTTCCTATGTGTAGCTAGACTGATTAAAGTGAAAGTAAAATTAAATAATAATATGGGCATAAGATGTGTTACTACTGGCAAACACTACTAACTGTAACTCAGGATTGAGACTTTCTGTAACTTGATCTGGCTGTTGTGAATCCAAAGTAATGTTGCAGGAATCATCCAATTTCTGCTATGTTCAGAAACGCTTCAGTTTTTCTGTGGGGCAAATCCCAGCTCTCATCCTTAAGCGTGGAGGTAAGTTTTGCAATGGAGCTGCTTGTACTCTAGTAGATTTAGGAGAGATTTAGGGGAGATTTAGGGAAGCCTATGTCAGGAGTGTTCATGGGCTGCAGACTGCAGAGCCTGGTTACTCGCAAGCTGTTGATCAGCATTGCTGGTGGAGACATTTAGCTGGAACAAGTACAAATTTCAACACAGCAGCCCACACTAGAGGATTTCTTCCCCCTCAATTTCCTGCTGCTTTAGTTAAATTACCTTCAGGTTTAGCATAACAAACAAACATTATCTCTGCCAGAGAGAGAACCTGCCAGAAATAGAATGCTAAAATAGCAGCCTTTCACTGAGGGAAAGACACAAAAGGACATGATGTTAAAAAAAAAAAAAAGGTCTCATTGTGACTGGAGTGAGCTGTCATGCTGATAGATTTGAGAATTTTTTTCTCCAGCCTATTAGAAGTTTTTATAGTAGTGAATGAGTTTGGTATCAAGGAAATACTGTGGATCTTTGCTGTGCAGTAATTATGGGTAGGTGTTTTCCAAAACTTTTTATGAAAACTAAGATGGAGGTAGTTAAAAAAAAATTGACAATTCAAAAAAAAACTGCAAAAAACCCCAAAAAATCCCCCCCCCCCCAAAAAAAACCCACTTCTACTTTGAGACACGCAAATGACTGTAGTAATTTTTATCAGGCCTGGAATTTGAAAATTAATGCTTGACATTGACAACTAAGACAACATCCAACATGAATAGCCATATTATGGGTAAGACTGAAGATTAAATGAGGCTTTCATGAGTTTGAATTCTATTTGCATTTATAGAGAAGCTTTGGTATTTAACAGTTATGTGAACCCAGTGATATTTCTGTGCTGAAAACTTGAAATACATTTTTTTTACCTTTGTAAGGCTATTGAGCAAATCCTCTAGACACACAGAGGACAAGGAGTGCTGGAACCAGAGATTTGTTAAAAAAATCGTTCCTAACCAGCTTGTCTTCTGTGATGAAGTGACTGGCTTGGTGGATGAAGGAAGGGCAGCAGATGTCTCCTTCCTTGACTTCAGCAAGTCATTCAACACTGTCTCCTCTAGCATTGTCATAGCAAAGCTGGGGTAATAAGAGTGGATAGGTAGACAGCAAGGTGGGTGCACATCAGAGGTAATGGTCATCAGTTCAAAGTCCAAATGGTAGCCAGTTACTATTGTCATTCCTTTTAAGTCAGCACCAAGGCCCATGCTATTTAACAGCCTCGATGACAGCATGAAATGCTAAGAGAGACCTAAGAAATTACTTGTGGTTAAGAGAAAAATTTAACTTTATTATATTTCTGAAGTTCATTTAAAAAGAGATGTAATATCTTTAAAAATCACAGAAATACTTGACCTGAAATTACTGTTTATCTTGAGCATTTTTCCCATGCTCAATTAACTTGCCAGTAAGAGATTTGGAACACGTGAACACAAGATTAAAGTATTAGCAAACTGGCTCTTTTTCTTTGTAATTTTCTTTATATTTTAATCAATTTTTATATATGTATATGGAGTCTAATAATAATCATTGGTGTGAAGGGGTTAGAAAACTGCTGTAACTAAGCAAAGAATTTAAAGCTGGTCTGTTATGTAAGTCAAAAGGATCATCATTAATTTTACATGGAAATTAAAAAGGTGATTTATTTTCAAAATTCCCTTTTGAAGCCATATTCTGTCTTTATCTCATCAGTCCTTAAAAATGAAGGTGACAAACTGGAAAGTAATCTTAATTCCTAGCTATAATTAGAAATACAGTCTTAAGACTTCTTTCACTATTCTTTGTCAGGAAACTCAGAATTTATATTAACCTTTTCCCCTCTTTGCGTTTTTTATATTTGGCTTTTGTCAATTTAAACAGGTTTTTCAGCAGGTGTTTTGAAATAACTTAGGAAGAGAAATAATGCTATATTATATAGCTTCTTCCATGCCTTCAGACCACTTTCCCACTTAAAAAATGCATTTCTGTGATGCTGCCTTCTTTCACAAGGGATATATTCATTCTTAACTGTTCAGCATCTTTCTCTTCTCCTTAAAGTCCTTTAGTTTTATATTGATATTTTAATTGGTCAATGCTTTTGGTTCTTAAGTGATCACTTGAGTGTACAGGAAGTTAACAAAACACAAAATAGTAAGGAGAAAGTAGCCATTTTTTGTATTTACAATCAATGTTTCCAAACTTCTGTTGAACTTCTAGTGGCACCAGCATATCTGAGTGTAGACAGTATATGTAGGCATATAGAATAATTATGTTGTGATGGTGGTGGTCTTGCTAATGAAGTTGAACTGATTGTTACTATACTTTTAACCTTTATTCGGTGACACAGGTCCAGTTCTGTGCAGTTCAATGGGCATTGTAAATACCTGTTTTCTTTTAAAAGTGTGTGTCATAGATGGAACTTCTTAATTATAGCTAATTGCATTTATTTCCTTCTCAGGTAGTTGCTAAGTGCTGTGTTAGTGTATATACAACTAAAAAGTAAATGCTAGCATAAGACTGTAAAGTCTTATCACTAATGTACAGATAAATCCCTGCATTGAACTGAAATTCATTTGATGTGGCTAATAGAGAATGTGATTAACCTTTTACGAATGTGTGTTAAAACAAATCATGCAAACTGTCTCTAGAGACCAATTAGTTTCTTCAACAAATAGACTGGTTCCCATGCTGTTTGATGATAGTATCTCTATATCTTTCAGGTATGGTAGGTTAAGGATGTACTTTTCTCTTGTGCATGATAAAAGGCTTGAAGTAATGTCACTTCATTTCATGGACTGCAAGACTCTCTGATATAGCTTGTGATCATAAGAACCATAGATTTAAAAATCAGTCTGAGAGGAGCGGTGGTGCTTCCTGCAGGGTTCTTCAGTTTTTATGCCCATAAAAACCATACTTCATACTTCAACCATAAAACCCCATACTTCAAGGATCACTGGTCTAAAGCACTCGCCCAAGGCCCACTGCCCTTCTGTTTCTTCATCTTTGGGCCCCAATAATGTTACATATAATTATACAGGTCACTAATTGAATTTTCTAAGGGGAAAAGGGAGTTTAATTCCAATAGTTTATATTTTGCTACAGGAAATTCAAAATAAAATATTTAATTTGCTTAACAAATTGGATTACCAAGCTGTGTAGCTGTTGACTGGTTTGGAAATCTTCATGCTCCTTTCCTCTAGGTAGACAACCTCAGATAATAAGACAAAAAGCATTATAGAAGAAAAAGCTGTGTTGGAAGCGATCTTATTAAGCCATTTGTTTGAGTAACTGAAAATAAATTAGCAGTATGTTTCTGTGCTTTGAAATATGTAGCAAAGTTAAACTGAAGAAAAACACTGAATTAGGCTTGATTTGTTTAGTTTCAACTGAAGTTGGCCTAAACATATGTGTTTTGCTGATACTAGAAATTAATACTAACCTAATACTTTATAATAAGCTCAGTATAAATACGTATTTTCTCCATGTTATCTGGTAATATTTGCTCCACTTACTCAGTTAGTCTGCAAATACTGTTAGATAGTGAAAAGCTGTGTGCTTGCCCTTAATAGAAACTTCAGAAAATGCTGTTTAATAAAATTAAAAATTATGTGAACTTTCCTATTTTGCTTTCATGCTTATTTGAAAGAGAAAAGTCTGTAATCTCGACTCTGGGATCTGTTCTGCAGAGCTATAGAAAAATACATGCACTCCAAAAACGGGACGATCCATGTATACTTTAGAAAAAGCAGCAACACAAGCATGTGACTCTTTCTGCTCACAGTGAAGACTGTAGCCGTGCAAAATTTGAGGTCACGGGCCATTGGAGTTTGAACATCTTGGGAATAATGCGAGTGCTTTCCTACTAAAAGCAACTCAGAACATCAGCTGACCCATACCCATATTTTTATGGTGTTTATCTCATCTTGCAAGTGTTTTCTCTTTCCTAAGATGTATGTGAAAAGCTCTTGAAAGTCTTCCATTGAGGAGCTTATGTCTCTCACCTAATAGATAAGAAGTCCTGAAGTTCCTCAGACTCTTCATAGACCAGAAAAAACAAAACAAGGTGGTTAACAGCAGTTGTCACGTCTTTGGTTAAAAATTAAACAAAGATAGGAAACAGTATTTCCAGAAAGAGTTGTTGACTGTCATTTCTTTGATCTTTTCTTCAGTGGCTTAGTGCAGATGGTTGGCCTAAGTTTACACCTAAGTGGGTACAGCTCAGGCAGGTTTGTTGTTCAGTCATGGGACAGACTTCTCTGGAGATCATGAATTGTAGTAGTTACCTACTGAAGAGCAGCTTAAAAATTTTGCAGGTTGTAGGTGGTTTGTTCATAGGAATGATTCTCCACTACATCCAGTACAAGTGTTGCTATTCTTGCAGTGATACTAATATAAGGACAAGGCATAGTCAGTCATACCAGAAACCACCTACACATGCTCTAGAAATACACTGATGAAATTCAATAGACTACTGACACATGAGTTTGTGTTGCTCGTAGAGTGGATATTTTTATTTTGCTGACATTCCATTGGAAAAGATTATCCAAAAGTAGTTCTCTAAAACAGTCTCACTGCTCATAGAAGAATACAGAGAGAACACAATACCGTATTAGCTAGAAGGAAAAACAATTATTATTATTGTGCCAAACTTCCAAATTCTTTCTTTTCTGAAAACAGTGTGGAGAAATAAATATCAATCTTTGGCTACAAATCCTGATATTTTCAGGAATACAGAAAATACAGAATATTTTCATTCTGCAATTTCCTATTGACATTGACAGAAGGTCAGCAATCTGTGTTAACCTCTATTCCCCAACACATGTTAAGACTTCAGAAGATGCTTAGCTCTATAAAGGTCTCCGTGTACCCTGCTTCTCTTGAATTCAGCAACATTTGAGATGCTGTAAAGCAGCAACAGATTTAATTCAGTGTTGAGAGCTTTTAAAACTCTTATCTTAGAACACTAGCACTGATTCATACAAGAGGGTAAAACCTTTGGATCAAACCACCAGAAAAAGGGAAACTATGTGGTGTTGCCCAGTACCTGTGTTTATTGGAACAGAATCCAAAATAATCTCCTAAAAACTGGCTTTAAATGAGCAAATTATGAACAAAATAACAATTAACTGAAAAAATCTTGAATTAAGAAAGTGTACAATATTTAAAGTTGTTTGGTTTTATTATCAGACTCCTCAGTGTCTGAAGAGAGACCACTTGTAAAAATAGTTTCATTTCTGTCTGCAAATTCCAACTTACTGTATTCTCAGATATTCTCTTCAACATTAATGGCAATTGTTATTTTCCTTTTCTAAATATAGCGTCTTTGTTCCATGCAACAATAGAAAAAAAAAAAAGTAGCTGTTTCACATCCTATACATCCATTATTTTTTAATTGCTGATGTGAAAAATGTAACAATATTGGTATACAGGAGGCTATCGTGCTCTTTGCTTGGTATTTCTCATACTGATTCATCATATGTGAGTCATTGTGTGTGGGTTCTTGGGTCCCTCCCCCACTTCCATAGTTTTATACTAGTTGTGTTTTATTTAATAAAATTTTAAGGCAGTTTTTTATCTCAAGAGTTCCTACATGTGCAGCTTGTACTGTTGTTGCACAGGATACTTGGGGCAACCTTCAGTTTCACTCTTCATTGTTTGTTTGCTGTTTTTAAGGAAAGGAGTATTAGCTGTAAAATGAATCTGAATGGGTCTTTTGTTCTTTTTCCTGATGAAACTAATAGCAAAGTAACCCTTCAAATTAATGCTTGGGCTTTATTTTTTAATCTGGAAATATTTTTGAGGTAGACACACTTTTCAGATTAATGATAAAAGCAGTAGGTTTGTGTTTATTTTCATTTGTCTTTGTATGTCTGTAAGAACAGCAGACTTTGTTGTAACAGCGGATTTGCTGCAGTGCTCAGTTCAGCTTCATGTGTTGTGCTGGTTTCATACCTTTACCAGTGTAATTCATTTAAAAGTGTTACATATTGGGTTTTAATGCTGTGAAAAAAAAGGCTTTGTGTGATTACAATATTTGGGGCAGTTTAGAAAACCAGCAGTGACAGTGTGCCTCTAATGGTTAATACTCTGTATTGGCTTTCTGGCTCTCACATTGCCTTTGGATACATCTAGACAACAAATTTCTACGTAACAAATTCCCTGTAAGGTAGATTAAGTTCTAAAGTTTGTGCAAGACTCCAAGGGCCTACCAAAAAGCTGAATTTTTACTAGTCCTTTTGCTGAAAAGGTTAAAGGAGAAGACCTACATGTGTTTTAATACATACCAGTTCATAGCGATAATGTGTAACTTTGAAGAGTTTCCAGTTTGTACTGTGGTTCGTACTATAAACATTCATCAGCAGTTCATTTCCGAAAGAGGTCCCTTCTGTTGAGAAGCAGTATAGAAAGGAGTACTGAAAAGAGTGAGCATTTGAAAGGGAAAAACGTAGAGGAGAAATGCAGTTCTGATGAGAACTTGAAACTACTACATTTTGTGCCAGAGAAGAAACAGAGAAACCAGTAAGTTGATTTGGATGGTAAAGCTAAAGTCTTAGAAGACATTGAGCCTTGCTGGGACTTTAAATAGTAAGGTTTAAAGAAAGTGTGTTGTCGCATGAAACATGGCCAGTGCTGCATGTGGAGAAGGGTCAAAGGTAAAGAGATCAAAGCAGCATAAAATAACTGTAGTAATAGTGTTTTGGGTGCACTTGTAAATGAATTAATACTATAATAATTATAATATGGAAAAAAATGTTCAATTCGTACAGATGTGTCCTGCAGAGTCTATCATTTATTCTCTAGGGAAACAGTGTAACTTCCAAAGAAAGTTGATCTGTATGAACCATGAGAGTGTTGTGAAGAAGCTGTGTGCACTTGTGAATGGTTTCACTGATTTAGTAGCATAGCTTCATGAAATGATGTATGAGCATAAGGCTTAAAGAAATAACACGTAGCTGTTATATCCACTGCTTCCTTATGTTACCCAAGAATTATGTTGCAATATGGTACTTGTTTATAATTTGCTAAAAATACGGTTTGAGTGAGAAAACAGTAACTTACCTATTATCCAAAATGCAGCTAGAGGATAAACTAGCAGATAACACATCAGCTCTAGAACATTATAAATTAAAATAATTGTATTTAATACAAAGCTTATATATAGTTGGTTGTTTTAACAGTTTCTTTTGATATTGCAGGAAACAGCATACTGCATTCAGCAGCAGACAGTGTGACAAGTGCAGTACAGAAGGCAAGTCAGGCTTTGAATGAGCGTGGTGAAAGGCTAGGTCGAGCAGAAGAAAAGACAGAGGAACTGAAAAACAGTGCTCAGCAGTTTGCGGAAACTGCACACAAGGTAAGATTTTGGTGGGAGTAAAGCTCTCAGTAGGTCAGTGTCACACATTCCTTTATTGCAAGGGGAAGAAGCTCTAGAAAGAATTGCAGTCGGTCACTGTTTACAAACAGCTTGCTGTTTGCCTTGATATATATACTGTTCCTCACTTGGCAGTTTTTTGGTTTATAACTACTTCTGTGCATAGATCTGAGGTTTGCTTTGCCACTTGAATTGAAACTACTTATCTTCTCCTTCCTGGAGTATATTTCAAATCCATCTTCCCACTACTGTTTGGAACGATTCCTCATACTTTGTGCAGCAGTATAGTGAAATTGTTGTTAATCCTCATTGATAAGCAGTCGTAGGTCTGTGACTGTCTGTTTCTGAAGAGGTATCTTTTTATGTCTGGAAAAGTTATTTATGAGGGTTTTGAGGAATTGTTCAGTCTTGGTTATGCATGGACATTCTCTATGCTTGGTGAAAGATATTGATAGTACTATGCCTGTTGCGGCTGCATGTGCATAATGGTGCTGAGTTTCCATCTCTGTGACAGAAATTCTAGGCATCCACAGTGTTTGATTCAGTGGCTGTGTAGCACCTTCACACCAGAAAGTTTTCTGCACATGGGCAACCATTTTAGCATGCAAGTTTGATAGGTTTCCTGCTTAGGACATGCGTTAGGCTTTATCATGCTTATGCCAAACAGTGCCTGGCTACTGCATTAGCGCTAGAAATCCTGGATTGATGTCTTGCAGTTCTGTACAAGCCTCAGTTTTATGTAATCTTCAAAATTTCACAAAACATTTTAATTTTTACTGGGATAATTCTCTACTTTGTGGTCCATTTAGCGTGGTTCAGCTTAGTGGCATGAGTATGGAGTCTGCTCTTGGGTTCTTCCATCTAACACCACCTTCTTTCCCCACTCCCCTCCCCCAGTGATGATAACTATGCCAACTCAGAAAACCAGCCTTATACAGCAGCTGCCACTGCTTCTAGGATAGGGGGGGGGAATCAGGTTTGCTGCTTTCAAGTAAAGCATAGAGTGCTGCTTGGTAGGGAGTTCAAAAATGAAAAATGCCTCTGATAGTTGGGCTACTATGAATCTTGATTAAGATTTGAGTAAGTTTCATTAGTGTGTGTTGTCCTTTCATTGTCCACATATTCAGAACAGCAGTTCCACAGATGAAGACATGCTGTGAACAAAACCAAATCTTTTCAAACAGATTCTATTAGGGAAATCTTATGTCTAAAAAATCTCAGTATTTTAATGAAAATACCATCCTTGATAGCCTGTGCTGTACCATTTTTAGGATTTTGTAAACATTTATTTCCAATATAATAATTTAAAACAAATGTTGAGGGGAAACACAGCAGGAATGGTGGAGAAGCTAAAAACATCCACAATACAAATATTTTTTTAATCAAATAAAAAATATAGGGAAATTCTCAATAGGATATTGTACATAGTCATTTGAGTTTACGTGTGTCTATGGCAGAAAGAGAACAGTTTCTGCAAGAAACGTCTAGGTGATGCAGAATAGAAAAGGGTAATCTCCATTTGGACAGTGTGCTGGGCTGAGATTCTGAAACATTCCTGCCAGTCCTGTTATACAGATCACCAGTCTTCCTCAGATAAGTGTGAAGGGCCATGTGCTGTTGAAGCTATACCAGTTACCAGCTGGCTGAAACAGGAGTGTGACAGTCTTTCAGTTGATGATAGTTAAGGATTTGTAATAAATGCTTGGTTTTTGTGTTTTTAACAAGAAAATAGCATCTTTGTGTGTGAAGAAAACAAAATAGAGTTTAGGTCTTAAAGGACCATAAATGAACACTTGTCATCTTATTGGTCGTAAAGGTAATTTAGTAAAATGGGATTTAACAACATTTATTGGTACCCCAAGTCTGGAATTATATCTTAGAGGTGCAGTAGTCCTGCAATTCCTTTACTGTTATCACACAACAATGCACAGGGCAGCCATCGAAGGATGTATTAGGTTAGAGACGGTTGTTTTATGGTGGTGTGCTTTGGTTTTCAAAAAGTTTTGTTGGGGTTTTGGCGAAGCATTTAGGAATAAGTACAATATTGATATTGTGTAATATTCCTCTGGTTAAGTCTTTTAGGGGCAGCTGCTACTCAGACCTTAGAGGTTGTTTGTACAGAAAAGAAAACGTACTACTCCAGTGAAACCAGAAAATTGAGGTCCGGCTGAGTGTTGCTTAAATGGCAAAATCGTAACTTTCTGGCAAAACGGTGACTGAAGAGAAAGGCACAAATGTTGACTTATATTTGTGAACACTTTGTGCGGCAAAGCAGAGTTCCCATTTTGGTTCCTCTGTGGTTGCCTTCAGTGAAAGTACTTTGAATTATTGTCAGCCCATAATTAATTTTGCCACTATAGTATCATGACTGGATATGCTTAATTTGTATGTCTGCACATTGCTTTGGTTATATGTCAGGTTATTTTAAGATATAAAACACGTAATTGGAGACGGAAGATGCACAGCGTAGGAATACACTTTCTATCATCTTTAAAAAAAACCTTAGTCATCTATTTTAAAAAAATTTTTAAAAGCAACCAAAAACCAAACAAAAAATGACTCAGTTTGCACCAGAAACAGCAGCCCTCACAGAGTGCTTCTGTTTTGGCTATTGGAGTTTGTTGAATGAAAGCATATATCTATATTTAGTTGTGTAACAGCTGGAACTTAGCTCAGGGTATCTATCAAATCCACCTTATGACACCTTCTTCACTTTCTTTGTTTGCCTCTGAAATTTCTTTCCCTTGTTGGTGACTGCACAAGACTCAGAGTTATGGATTCTGTATAATAAAAACTTACTGTCAGAATTGCCTGCTAAAGACGAATATTTCTGAAAAAAAATCTTGTTGTTTGAGGTGAGAATGAAAAGTGTTGGAGTTTTTCCATGCTGAAATGCCTTTCCAGTATATCTCTCTAAATAATAGCTTTTTTAAATGGCATGTTTATGACCAGGTCCTTGATTGTCAAAGGCTTATGTCAATTAAATTCGAGTCATTTATTGGTCAGCATTTCACTGGTAGCAAATGAGGAAATTTTAACTGCCCTTACCAATTCTGGTTTCTAGGCAACTTCCTAGGGGGTTCACTCATCTCAGCTTTGTATAGCATGCTATTATCTGCAGATTCCAATTTTTTATTATACAGAGCCTAAAACTAAGTTCTCTGCTTGGCTTGCCAATGTCAGTTTGTCTAAACTTTTTATATAGGATTTAATTCACTTCAGCTCTTTCTTATCCCTCTCATTCCCAGTTTTAAGTCCATTTTTTTAATTATTTGAAATGGAAATAATCAATAATCACAAAGGTAGAAAGGCAATCAGTTCTTAATTTTTTCTCACTTGTAGTGGCAGTGCTGCTGAATAGGTGTTTTAAATTACTACTTTAGAATTTCTGATTATATTTAACAATCCAAATCATTCGGTCTAAATGACTGTACAATAAATAAGTAAATAAATAAAGCATGTATTTGTTTCTAGCATCTTGCTGTAGCCCCTTCTCACAGATAGCAAAATAATGGAACATTGGGAAACACAGCTATGAAAGCAGATAAATCCTACCTCGTCAGCATAGCAAAGGGAGACTTTGCATATCTGTCACAGCAAAGGGTACGACTGCATATCTGTGTGCAAAGAAGTTATGGATTTCAGGCATCTTTTGAAGAATTCAGTTTACAAGGTCTTCTGATCCAGACTAGCCCCGTTAGTTTGATCTAGCTATCATTACATGTGATCTCTCTTTAATTCATTTTTTCTTCATTTTTCAGCTTGCCATGAAGCACAAATGCTGAGATACTGCCCAAAGTTGAAATCTTCCCGAGAGAAACTGGAAAGGCTACATTCAGCAGTTCTTACAGGAGATCCAGGCTTCTGTGTGCTTTTTTTCTTCCAGTTCAGTGGAGATGCATTCTTTCAGTTTCTGTGCAGGAGTGTTGCATTTCTACCTTTTTTGACTTACTTTTGTTCCTTTTTTGTAATATTGCTACACGGTCCTGCAGTACTTTCTACCTGTATTTCAATTGTTACAGGAGTGAAAGCAAACAGGGGAACTGGACCAAATGACAAGCTGATCAAGATTAAAATAGTAATATTATTCCCTATTTGTACAGATAATTATTTAACTGGTTGTGGATGTATGTGTGGAAATAAAATCCAAAGAAGGGGTATACTTCATTTTATGTAGCATTAGCAGAATGTGAATGTTGGAATTAAACACCTGGGGTTGTAACTATAGTGGAGAATAGACTGCTTTGTCCTGGGAAACAGAAAAACTTGTTTCTTCTACCCAATGTAGGAAGTTTTGCATGTGCCATCACCAGCATTCAGAAGTGCATATCTGAATTTCGTAGGGGAATCTGTTACCAGTGCTGCATTTTGAATATTTCTATTTTCCCTTCCGTATTGGTTATTTGAATAGTATAATGAAACCTACAGAATGTATGCTTGAGGTTTCAAAATCGAGGAAAAAAAGTAGTTTTTACATCTGTACGCACATGGCTGTGCCTCAAACACGATCTTGAATTTACCAATCTGATATAAAACATTTCATTTTCTTTTTACCTGTGATTCTGTGGATAAAGTTTTATGTAAATGAGAATGCAGGGGCCTGAGAAAATGAGACTGCACCGTTTTCCAAGTCTTCTGTTTTTCATAAATTCTAGAGTAAGAAATTTTGGGAACACTTCAGAAATTTGTCTGATTAGAATGACTTTTGTGTTAGCTAGTTGTCTGATTTTTGAATAGAAGCTTTCAAAAAGCATGTCTTGGTACATTAGAACCATAACTTCTAGTTTGGGTCTCAGTTTTCAGTATATATTATCACTGGATGGGTGATTCCCTACTTCATTCTGTATTCACTACATGCAATATATGCACTGTATTCTCTTACAAAAATAAGTAGGTTATTCTTTTCCTTCACAACTGTGTTCTTAACATTTTTTAAGTGTTTTAATATGCTTCTAGAATGAAGGAAAAAAAAGGAAAAAGAAAAAAAAAAAAAGATGCTGCACTTTTTTTTTTTTACCGGTAAGCTAGAATCAGAAATCCTAGCAGAAGTTTCAGCCTTCATCTTCTGAAGATGTGTACTCTTCACTTCTGTCCTCATCTTACCAGAGAGCCAGAAAGCTGGCATTCTATGAATGTACTGTAGTTTTCATTTTCAATGTAGAATAAGATTTTTGCATTATTGATGACACTTTTAACAGTCTAAATCATCAGAGCAGTGCTTGCAGGAGAGAGAAAAAAGCTTCTGTAGTAATTGAGAATATTTTAGTTACTGCAAACTGAAGTAACTGAAATCTCTTGGAAATAACCATTTTGTAAAAAGATGCTTGGCTTTAGGAAAACATTCTCATTTGAACTAAGGACATGTCTTGTTAACTGATTACATTCAAACTTTACATCTGTTTTTCCTGTAATTTAAACTGTTTTGTATCAAGCCTTTTATTTAATCTCAGAGTGGGAATTAAGAGATAAATTTGTCATCTGCATAGTACCATACGATCATTTAGATCTATTTAGCATCAGCTCTAACAGTTAGTACATCCAGCACTGTCAACTGAAAAGGAATTTGGCCCCATCTGTTGTTAAGTCAGAACAGGCTCATTAACGACATGAGTTCTGAACACTCCATTGAGCTACGTACAATTAATGCTTGCCCTGGAAATGCCAGTAGCTTTCTGAGCGCTATTGTAATGACTATTGGTATTTCTGCAAATTAACTAGGAAAGCAGGCCCTCATTAGAAATGTCTTCTACTAGAGACAAAATGTTAGGCTATTATTTTAAAAATAGCTGCATTGGAAATTAGTCAGGGAGTACATTTTTGACCATATAGCTATCTTCTGTCATCATCTTTTCCACTCTTTCTTTAACTATATTCTGCTGCTAACCTCACAAGTCTTTCTCTTGAGAGAAGGAAGGAATAGAATAGGTTTTGAACTGCTGCCCTCTAACACGTCTTCTAAGTTTGTCAATAATTTAGAAGTGTCTAAACCCCAGATGAGATAGACCTGACAATAATTAGTTGTCTAAATTCAGATAAAAAGGCATGGGGTTTCAGGTGTTTACATAAATATCAACTGGACAGGACAAGGTCACAGTTGCACTGCTAAGTTCCAGACCTTTTGTGAGTTGAAGTGTTCTAAAACATTTCTTTGGTCCCACTGACAGTTTTTCAGCTTTTTTTTTTTTTTTTTTTTTTTAGATCCTCCAGTTAAGTGTATTGTGTTATGTATCATAACTCAGGACTTTTATCCAGCCATCAAAAGCCATTACTATGGGAAATCTGGGTAACCTAGTGTTACTGAATGAAGGAAAAGTTTTTTGTCTGTGTGTTTAATTTGTTCTTGCTGTTCATTAAATGACAAGATTTGGTAGTTTTTAGAGAAAAATCAGAGGTGTATAAATGTCTATCCAAAGGTAAATCATACAGCATTGCAATCTCATTCTGGAACTTAGCTTCTAGCTTATACAACCTAGTATTATTAGATAGTCATGTACATAACATATACTATAATTCAGGTTAATGTTTCATATGAAAGAATGTATTTGTAAATTGCAACATCAATAGTTTCTTTATCTTTTTAAAGTTCTGCAAAGAATAAAAATACTGTATTGCTAGATTTGACTGTGTACTGCAAACTCTGTCTTACAAGGCTACTTTTGTGTTTAGCAAAAGTTGTGCATTATGTGAAATATTAACAAAAATATGCTCTCTAAAAGTGATCTTAAAGGTAGGTAGGTTTTGCTATGATACACCAGAACTGTAATACTTGCGGGTATCTGTTGTAACCAATTTCTTGAAAGTTCTCAAAGATGTAGAAATTATTTTGTGCCATTCTGGGGGGAAAAAAAAAAAGTGGGACCTACTCTCGAGTCATTACTGGAAATCCTGATTTTGTCATTAAATACTTTAACTGTGATCAAAAGAAAACTGTCCTTGGATTATTTGTCTATTCAAAATATAAATGATTTGTAAATTATATTTTTATATTTCACTCTAGCAGAATTAATTTCACTCTAGCAAAACTGAATAAAAATTAACTTCCACTGTAATGGAACTGTAGTGGGTAGAGAGCCATCTGTAATTTTAGCAGCGAGTTCTAGCAAAATTTATTCAGGACAGTCCTGAGGGGCTTTAAACCTCTGTATAGAGAAATGTGAGTACCCTCGGTTTCTATCTTACCCATTCTTTTCTGTTGCTTCTCCATGTGCAGTTGTTCAGCATTTCAGACAAGCTGAAAACAGGTCTGTTAAAAGGCGGAGCACTCAAACTGCATGACAGGTACTATTCTTTACTGAGGCCGTGAACAATTGCGGAGTTGCCAGTGTCTGACTGAAATAATAGCTGTACATATAGGATCATTTGTAAGACAGATGGCTGAGAAAGGTACCATTTATCTGCCAGGCAAGGTTTCATAACTCTTAGCATCCATTCATGAGAAAAGCATCATTAACTGTTAGCTATTGCTAATTACCTCAACTTAGTAGGTGTTAGATTAAAATCCTTTTTTTTTTTTTTTTCTGAAATCTGTATTCTATATGGCAGTATCTACACTGAAAGAGGAAAAGTAGGTGGGAAGAAAGTGGTTATGTGTTCATGTTCTTTGACTGGATATGCTTCAGAGAATCTGTTCCTCTGTCTCTGTCTGGCACAGTAGATGGTGCAAAGTTATTTATGGCTTCCCCTACTACCCCAAGTGTCTTTCCTAGTTCCCACTTCTGTAGTACAGTCTTTCCATATTCAGTATCATGTTTTCCTCTCATTACTTACAAGTCCCTCATGCTAAGAAGTGGCTCCACAGCTGAACACTTGGGATTTTTAAGGTCAACATGAAGTATGATCTTTAGCCCTTGCCCTTTGGAGTTTGAACAGCTCCTGTTGATTTATTTATTGACTGCAGTTTGTTGCTGTTTGTAGATGAAGATGTAGACATGCACTGCACATAAAATGAGGATACTTCACATCAGAAGGGCAAAGTTGTAGTGGAGGTGTTTCAGCATGTCTGAAAGCATTTAGGACAAGATTTCATAGTCTGAAATTCATAGTGCTAGATCACCAACCGAGGTGTTTCTTCCTTAATCTTGCTAAGTTTTTCTTTAAAGTCTGTGCTGAAGCTGTAATAATAGAAGGTATTTATACTGAATTTAGTATTTTTCACCCTTCTGTAACAAGAATTCAAAGAGAAATACCAAATTTCTTTCATACAGGTATAAATTAAGGCATAGAAGTAAGTAATTTACAGTAAATTAATGGGCAGGAATAGAATGGAGATCTAAGAATATAGAACTCGGATCTCTTTATTCCTAGTACAAAATGTCAGGATTATAATGGAAATATTTTTACTTTCTTGTTTTGTTAGAAGCGTCAGAAACAAAAGTAGGCTTGTGACAAAGACTGTTTTTCCTTCCTGCTCTAGCAATATAGTATCTTTCATGGTGTGCAGTATACACTGCCTGCAAAGCCCAATCTGTTGTTGCAAAATGTTTCTGGAGAAAGAGAGGAACCAGAGGAAAGCTGGGCAAAGGCAGCAATAAAACCTCATTGCTTCTCTACTTGGATTTTACAAGCACTGCAAGAAGCTGTCGGCTTTCAGGCTGAACGCATTTGTATCAATGCCATGAAAGAACTCAGTTTAAGGTATTTGGGGGAATGCTGTGTGTGTATGCCTTTTGTCACAGGCTTCAGCATCTCTGAGGAAAAAATGTCTGTTGCCTTGTGCTCACACAGTTCTGACACTCTTTGGCTTGGTGTAAGGAACAAAAACATCTCTGTGTCAGTCACACAGAATGCCTTGTCCGTGTCAGCTTTCATTAAACTGCCCTTTTGAAACACACGAACCCTCCGTCCTCAAAGCATCAAAAAAAGTAACTCAAGGAAAAGAAGGTAAGTCCTAATAAAGCATCAGAAGTACTCCTATTCTGCAATGGTATTTGCTATAGGAATTCATATTGCAAACAGTATTTCAGGCAGCCAAACTTGAGCTGTTTTCTTAACTCAGCTGAATGAAATTAAAAAGCTCTTCAAAGTCTTTCCTGTCCCTGCTTTTGGAATTTAGAAATCAAGCATTGGAATTGTCAGTTGAAGTGAAAGGGATTGTATTACAAAATAACAATGTGGAATAGGATGAGAAGTACTTTTAGAAACAAGACTTACCACTACCCATGGATGGCACCCAGGAGGGGGGTCATGCAGGGAACACAGGAGGCACAGAAAGACCAAAAAGTCACAGTAAAGAAATGAGGATAGGCTGGACAGCCTTGATCCTCAAAGGGCAACAGAATTTGGCATTTCAGGGGAGAAGTGATAATCTGTGAAAAGCATGTGATTTGTGGTTGTCATGCAAGAAATAACCAGGACAGTCATGTAGAGTTAAATTTCATAAGATCATGTAGAGAATTTACAAATAGAAAAGTAGGCAGAATTTGTTTTTTAACCTCAAATAGTTTAGCTGTCTCTAATGAACAGCATGGGGTTTCATTTTAAGGTATGCTTATAATGAGTGTAACTCAACCATTTTCAAGTTTCATGCTGTAAGCTGTAAGCAACTTTATCATTCCTAATCAAATGCTAATGTAATGTCAGAGGGGCTTAGTTTAACCCAAATGAGACAAACAGATGTCTTAATTTTCATTCTAACTGATCAAAAAATAGAAGAAACTGTTCTTTGGCCATCCCTTCGATACAAAAAAGATCTTTGCAGTGTTGACTGTTTAATATTTCACCAGTTCTGCTAAGGTTCCTTGTCCTGTAGTGGGGTTAAGTGAAAACTTCTAGTATCTGTTGTCCTCAAATCTGGAATTTTTCAGTTCTGAGACTTGTAAAAATGTTACTACTAAAATGGCACAAAGTCTTTATCTCAATTTTGTTATTTTACAGCATAGTTTCTATCTGAAATGCATCACAGTGCGATTAGTGGCTGACAGCTCATGCTGTGACCTGCAATGACTCGTCAAACCAGTGTAGTGTTACCAAGTTCCAATCAAATTCTTTATACTGGGAAATATTAATTCTTACTAGTCTTACTAGAACTTGTATTAAAATCTGTCATACTTTTGACATTCCAAGGATTGTAAAGCAACAGAGTAGCATTTTGCCAGACAGGCAGTGATTCTCCAAGTCAGACTGCAAGTGCAGCTACTTGTGTCAGGTGAATTTGGAAATCTCTCCAAATAAAATAGCTTCAGGATTTTTCTTGCTAAGAAAGTCAATGTAAAACAACGATGGAAAGGCTTTTGGAATGGTAATAATAAGGTGGTTTATTTTCTTAAATTGAAGGGAATGAAGAGAAAGGCTGGCTGGAATCCCTAGAAAGCACAGAGCAGAGACTTTCTAGGAGGTGATGATAGTTTAGGGTTGTTTTGCATAAGCCAAGATCTAGGCTTGTTTGTATAATCATAGACTCCCTAGACAATTTTTGTGAGTTTTATGAGTTTCGGCACAGTTAAGTCAGAGTTAAGGCACTTCTGAGTGGGATGTATAGAAACCAGCATGCTGTCATATGATACATCTAAAACAAAGAGGACATGCAAGTACACTGTGTCTTTTCACAACATCTGGAACATATGTAGAGTCAAGTATTAAAAATATATTTAATGGAGCAAGTTAGCAAAATCACATTAGTATATGAAAATACTTATTTGCCAGACTTACCCAGGGTATTATAAAAACGTAATCATATGTAATCACTCATTATAAAAATGTAATCATATGTTCAAATGAAGAACATCTTCCAGTAAGAAGATGTAAATCCAATAGCTTTCATCCTATCAGCTGTATCTGGTCCCTAGAAAAATGTTATAGGCACATCAGAAGCAATTCAGATACTAGGGTTTAATGGGTTCCTCAGTTATGTTCTGACAACTAACTGGGTTCAGGCTTATCCAATAAAACAAACTTGCTTAAACTACTTTTGTAGTACGCAGCCTTTGTGTTTTAATCAAGCATGGTTTATTTCACAAATAGGAATTCTAAGAGAATCCACATGGCCAGTTTTTAAAGCTTGACTAGTGAGTTAAGCTTGCTTGACACAGTATGACAGAAGTCACATAGCCATAACTTAATTCTTCTCATTTTAGTTATTACAATTAGTTTGCATTATTGTTCTTTGTTCCTTTTCTGAATTTCTCCTTAGTGCAATGTTTCTGTAAGTGCAGTTGACAGATTTCCTGAGTTATGTATATTCTTTCTAGACACAAGTGTAATCAAAATAAATGCTTAGTTAGATGTTTTTGCTGCAGTAAACTCCATTTGTCTGTGTAACCCAGTATTTTTGTGGATTTTTCAAGACCCTCTCAGAAAAGTTTTGAAGAATGACATGAACTATGTTATGTGCAGGAAGTTTGCTGAACTGAAAAAAAAAGAATAACATAAGGAGAAAACAATTCTACTGTCAAAAGGCACTTACTAAGTTAATTAGCCTGCTTACAAAAGCTAAAAGGAAAATGCAATTTCTTACAATTCTTGTTAATTCTGTCATGCTGATTAATATGAGTGATAATGATAATGTGCCTTGTTTCTTGTCTATTGTGTAGGCAATGGAATCCTAGAGGAGATCCAGAAAAGAATTTAAATGTCTTGAAGACATAGAGCATACTGCCATAGTGACTTTTAATATCCTACATGAACTGTTGTGTACAGAAAAAAATAATCCTTCAATTACTAGTATTGAAAGCATGTGCCACTATAAGTTCTGAGAGTGTGGGAGGGATGTTTTAGATGTTTATAATTTATCAGAAGTTAAAAGTTATTTGAGCCAGCTGCATGCTAGAGTACAATTCTTTCATGTGAGAGGTATTGCTAAAGAAATTGACTATGTCCTTTATGAAGTATCAGGGAAACAGAAAAACTCTATGGTATTAAGAAATGGTATATGTTCTTTACTACTTTTTTAAGTTGCATTAAGATAATAGTCTCACTTTTTCTCTTGGTACTAATTTATCATCCTGATATTTGTCATTATGTAACAATATATACCATCAAGCGTGTGTGTCAGAATTAGTGCAAATTGTCTTCCTCTTCAACAAACATTTACACATTTTCAAATATTTTGTCTTCTTCAACATACATTTTCAAATATTTTCAAACTCTCTTTGAAAAGCAGTATCCTAATCTCATTGCTACTTCTGCTGTAGGCACTCATGTTCATAAAGAGAAATAATCTTAAAATAAATTTTCATTTATTACAGTATTTGTTTAATTGTTTTTTTGCTGCTCCCGTTCTCTGTGTCTTAAGCATATTTTGACAATCTTCTGTGTATAGCTTAATCATTGAGACATTAAGTGATGAATTTCACCCTAGGTCTGCCTTGAAGGACTATTTTGCTAAAGGACATGGAATTTTGTGATGGTCCTTTACATAATGTTGCAAGTTACATTCAGTGTTCTAGAAACTAACTTTCAATTTATTAATTTGGCCTCTTACATGTTGTAAATTACAAATACAGTACAGATTCCCATGAAATTGATTATTGTTGTAGGTGTTCTTAGCCTGATAGTTAAAATTGACTTATGGTCAAGGATACCCTTGACTGCCTCTGGATCTGAAATTTCAGTTTCTGGAGTGGAACATTATCTTGGATATATGTCTTGTGTTAGATAACAAGCTTTCCTTCTCCTCTGTTGCTTCCCCTTTGTTTCCCTCTCAAAGAATAAAACCAGGCCGTGTAGAATGGAAGTGAGCCACACACTTTGGAAGCCCTTTTGAGATAACTGGGGAAAAGAGAAGGTGGGATGTGTGGCACAGCACACTTTCCTTCAGTCTTGACAAACCAAAAAGATGAAGACTCCTCTGACCAATGTGATAAATTGAGTCATTTAGAGCTCCTTTGAAAAGGTTAAAAAGTTAATATTCTTTATGTCTCAAGGTGTGAATTACAGGAAGTAGGACCTGAGAAATAGATTACTTCTGTGAGCACCATAGGACGGCTTACCAACTGTAGGCAAGGAGTGCAAGAAGAAATAAAAAAATAAGTCTCTCTGGTCTCGGATTAAGATTTGAAAGATGAGGGATTACCACAGTGTATTTGTTGTAAGAGAAAAAAGGGACTTCCCAGGCTTTCTGAAGCATCTGTGGAAGAGACATGAAGAAACGTCCTTTCTTAATTGTGATATTTGTTAAAGCTAAAATTACAATGTTGACTTAAAATTAGGGCAACTAAAAATTCAACTTGTTGGTCAACGGAACTTTGGGTCACAACGGAGTTAGACAAGGCAATGCATGCACTGGGTCAGTTTGTCATGATCATTAATCCTTGTAGTCACTGGAGTCAGTTTCAATTTGCAATAAATTACATCTTTATTGATTTGCAAAGAAAACAGTGCTGCAATGACACTGGTTTGGGGGAGCCTCTGTTTTGGGGTTTAGTTTTGTTTTGGTTTAGACAAGTTTTTATCCCACTCTCCCTGGTTGTGTATTCACAGTTTTCTATGAAAATAATAACTGGTTTTTATGTAAACATTTATCTTTCAAGCACTGTCCCCAGAGTTTGGAATTGATTATGAACTTGTACAAAACTCCACAGCCAGCCAGTACTTATTCATAGCTCTGGAAAGGAAAGGAAAACAATTCACAGATGCACAAAGTGAATATACAGAAATTATATTGCACACGCACATGCAATACTCAAAACATACCCCCGATACATCATATTTGTAATTTGAAATATGACTGTATAATGTGACTCATTTTTCACATAAAAATCCTCCATTTTCTGAGGAGTTTTGCACCCCATATCCCAGGTTTTTTGTATCTTAGGAAGACAAAAGATGAGGTTGCCTGAAGTAGAAAACTGTCATAAAAGATTTTCTTAGGAAATTATTTCTGAAACAGTAAGGTATTTGTCTACTTGATAACAAATTATTAGCTATCATGAGATGAACAATTAATTCCACTACTTCCTGAGATTTCTAGAAGTCACTTCTAGTTGTAAATATCAATAATTAAGTAGTTGACAGTTAGCCTGAAAAATGGTGACTCGAAGACCAGAATTGTCAACTAATTTTTGTTCCTGCACAGTACAATTATATCTGGAGCTGCAGAGTAGAGATCATGATACTATAGTGTTTGAAATATGTGGTTAGTAAGATAATAATTATACAGGATTTACAGAAAAGGAAAAAGCAATTCATTGCATTTTTCTTCATAGTGCTTTTCTGTCACGAATTCAAGCATGACTATTTGCTCTGAAGTAGAGAAGTGTTCTCATCAATCATCCAAATGAAAAAGCAAAAGTAATATTACTGTAGTATTCTTTACTATTTTTCCTAAATTGGTGTATATGTGAATTTATACTTAGAGTTCTTAGACCATTACAGTTGTCACTTGAAGCAATTAAAACTGATAAACAGCTACACTGTGCTAGCAGTGATAATTATCGTGGCCTTTTAAAAAATCACCAAAACTATGTTAAACAGTTGTACTATACATTACACATGTCTGAAAAAGCAGTTTCTCTCTGAGTCCCCTATTTAATGTTCAAACTATTAAGAAAGTCACTAGTAGCAAAAAAAAAAAAAAAAAGAGAAAAATGTAAATAGGTTCCAATTTTAATGACCCTACCAGCTGAATTTATGGCTGTAGGTATCACCTCTTATTTCATGGTTGTTCTGCTTCAGATACAATTCTTTATATTATCACTTCTGGTTTAGCTTATGGTCTGCCATCTTCTCCATATAACAGGGATTGTTTTCTACAGTTCTTCTGATAACATTCTGCAAATTATACTAGGACTTCTTTTTCTTTTTCTCTGTTACAGTGGTTTCTTGTAAAACATGAAGAGATGCTCTTTTGTCAAGAAACAAGGAATCTGGGATTTTTCTTGCTAGATAGTTCTAACTCTCAAACAGTGGGCTGTGCTATTAATGTATTCATCTATTAAATAATTTTTGGTTGCCTATTATAGTAATATAAAGTTTGATTGAAAAAAGCTCTAAAATCTTAAATGCTCTGGAATACATTGTCTTATGCTTTAAGTACAATATATGAAATATTAGAATACAGTTAATGCATTACTAATTTAAAAAAAAAGTAGAAAAAATAGAACTGTTTCTTCAATAGAATATTTCCTCTTTCAAATATATTTCTGAACTACAATGTTGTATTAATTGTCCTTTAAACTGAGGAACCAGGTCAGGCTATATAGGAAATAATTATTTTTCCCTAAACATCCTTCACAAATAATGTGTCTTCTCACCTAACTACTTCTCACATAACTACTATTGATTATCTGCTCTCTGTTAAATTCTGCTTCCCTTCAGCACTGAAGGGTGCATACAGGAGTTCTGACAGATTGATCAGGATGTGCAGAATGCAGTTTAAGGAGATGATAGCTCTAACCTTCAACTGAGAAGCCAATCCAAGCTGCTGTGTAAAGTGTGTTCTTTACCCAATTCATTGGACTGATATTTTCTCTCACTTTAGAAATATATATATAATGTTTATGTAAGTTTCTTCAAAACCTGAATTTTGAAACTTTGAAGTTTCACTTTTGAAAAATGCAATTGCTAGAAATAATATAGGAATACAATGCAAAGGATCAGCAAAGCTATAATGAACTTGATTTGACAGTATTGCACTTCTGGCAAACAAGGCACCTGACTTACATCAAGTGGTAAAGAGAAGAAAAGAGTTAGTATTGTCTCTTGGAAGAATGTTCAGTATAACAAATCTCAAAATAACCCTGGGTTCAAAACCACAGATATTAAGATTGTATTTGGGAGTGAAACAGGCTAAAAAAGTGCCAAAAAAAAAAAAAGATATTAATGACACTTTCCAAGTAACATAATAAAGGGCAGAACCTGAATAATGTAACAGAAAAAACACTCAAAGCAAGTGTAGTATTTATTGAACTCAATGATATCTGAATATCTCACAAACAAAAATGACAATGTATATAGAGATATTTAACTTGACAGCTGTCAGCCAACCCTTACATGCCATGAAAATATGGTCATTAAGAAAGAGCAATAATAAGGGATTGGAAGTGGTTTAGTTACCTGCATTCTGAAAGTATCTTGGAAGTGTCTTTGATCTGTATGTCAGACTGAGGAAGAAAATCTTGAAGAGGATTGTCTTTTTGAAAAAATTGTGGTATCAATGTTGTGTTGTATACATCATAAGATAGCAGAGAACGGTAATGGTGGGACATCTGAGGCTTCTTTATGGAGAGAAAAAACAAAAAAAAAAAGGAGGACTCTCTCGGATGCGGTGATATGTTCTCATCTGGGTCTGTAACTTGGAGGTTAACAGGTGATTATAGCACCCCACCAAGACTGGAGATATGAGAAAGGAAAAATAAAAAGGAAAAAAGGCAAAAAACTCCACCCTGGTCAAAACTAGACCAAGATAAATTTAGAACCATTTCTGTACATTTATTGTATGTTTTGCTAGACTTCCTATTATCAAAATAATGTAAGATCCATAGAGAAGGACAAAGAAAAGAATATAACCAGAAGTCCTTGAACTATTTTCCTGCTTAGAATATGATGTGATTGTATCCTAGACCTCTGAAGACGTAAAAATGTTAAGATTGGTGTGCTCAGAATTTTTGTTTTGACATTAGAAGTTCAGAGAGTTTCAGAGATTTTTTTATCATTGTAGTGAAGAGAGAAGCATAGTAATAGTGTTTAACCTCCAGCAAGCGCTAACATAACAAATGATAGAAAAAAAGGTTCAGACACTGAGTGCTGAGACCTAATTGTGAGTAAAAGTCAGGTTACTGGCAAGCAAAACTTGGATATTGACTTACTGCATCCTGAGGTTATGCTGGCTTTTCTTGTTATATACAAACCTAAGCATGCGGGCAGTATTAGATGCTGTTGTTTTTACATCAATGCTAATTATTGTTGCTTTCAGTGTTGTAGACTACAGAATAAATGGTGTTATGATGAGAACAGTAACACCTACCATAATTTTTCCCCCTGTCCTTTGCAAGGGAGCAGCGTCTAACATTCAGCAGAATGTCATGACTCAGGGCTGAAACTGACTCCGGTTTAGGTCTCATTGTCAGCTATAATTTGCATTAATGGAAGAAACTTGCGTTAATGGAAGAAAGAGGTTGTCTGGTTTTTTTCCTGTCCTGTGCTGTCCATAAATTGTAAGAAAATTCAGATAATTTTTCTACACTAGATCACAACACTAGTGACAAGAGAAAGAAAGATCTCCTGCAGATGAGGAAGTTTTCTTTCCTCTACTCTGGTTCTTCTCTTCTCTGAGGACATCTGGCATCATTTTAAATCTGGAAGAATTCATTAGAGAACTCTTGGAGATGCTAGGAAAGAACCACTTGTGGCCATATTGGTCCTTCTACTGTGTGTGGCTAGAAAATACTGGATAGCTTTGGCATTGGTGTCTACATGAGAGATGTAAATATCCTCAGATGGGTATCTACATCAGACAGACCCAAAAGTGAGGCTTGGATGTTACTGTTACAGGTGGGAAGAGACAAATGAAAAAAGTACAAGTAATGATGTGGGAAATTAAGAGTGGAGACCACTTTCTTGTTGAAAAAATGTCTTGAAGTATATGCTGCATGAGCTGATACATGGCTGATGTTTAAAGATCTTTGATTCCAAGAAATGTGTATACTGAAACTGAAGTTCTTTACATATAAATCTTTACATTGTTTCACTGTTTTTTTTAGAAATGAATCTAAATTCTTGTAGGCTACAAAAACCACATCTGAATAGAATAATCAAGTTGCAAACTGAAAAATGCTGTGTGGGCTAGTTGCAGGGATATACATCCCTTGGCATCATTGCCATACTGTGATTGAAAAAACCCCTACACTATGTTAAGAGTGTAGACAATCATACCCTTATGGCCTGCATTATTTTTTTTTATCTCTTACCCCTTTTCAAGTATTTATCAGGTGGCTAACTTTCTGCTGTCTCCCATTAAAGCAAGGCTAAGCAGCAGGAAACCTCTGCAATTTGTTTTATTATTAGAAACCAATTACTGGCTGGTGTTATACTGTTGGAAAAGGTTATTTTTCTATGTCAGCAAATATGAAGTGAGGCATCTTGGTGAACGTACAGAGGAGGCAGGAATATTGCTGCGATGTAACTATTGTCTTGATCCAAGAAGCCTTCATATGCATGTAGATTGTCTGGTAAGCCAAAAGAACAAAGTGGCTAATGAAGTTATTAATCTTTTGCATTTTTGATAGTAGCCATATGGAAGGACCTGGGACACTGAACAGGGAATTTTGTTCAAGATATTGGATGCATATCAACTCTTCAAAATAACACCTTTCTAACACTCATCCAAACAGCCATCTTGTCTTAGTCAAATATTTTTTTCTTGAGCTTGCCATGAAAGTTTGTTTTTAATGAAGCAAAGCTGACCTTTGTGTTCTAAAAAACTGCCTCAGATATTTGACCAGCAAAAGAAAATATGGCTAGGAAGCACCATAGCTAAAGCCTCACTGTGACAACAAATCTGAAATAAAACCCATTTGGGGTATTTCTTACATTTGAACAACAATAGACTTCTTTTGCACAAAGCAACAAATTTATTTAGATAGATACCATTTCCTCTCAAATTAGTTCTGTTGGCTAATTTTTGACCTGCTTTGCTTGTTCCTTTTTCTGATATCTTAATTGACCAACTTTCTCTCCAGCAATAATTCAGGTTTTCTGGGACAGTTTCTTACACCCAGATGTATGCAACATTCAAACCATCAATGTCAGTGTGCTGCTACCTCATCCTGTCCTCATTTCTTCTGCTTAATACAGTTTTGGCATCCTTCTTTCCCCAGCACTCTTACTCTTCATCATTTCTCTATCACTAGAAAATGAACTGTAAAGTTGCTATGATTATTTTTTTTCTAGTCTTTGCCTTTCCAGACAAAAAAAAAAAATATCATTCACAAAGTCCCAAACCCTTTTGACTACTTCTGTTATGTGCAAGTAACAAATTGCCATATTGCTTGCATTCTTGTTGACTCTTCCACAGAGAGAGGTCTGACATGAGTGGAGAGTAGCCTGGAACTGAAGGGCAACAAAAATGATCTGCAAAGTGTTAAGCAAGGAGGAAAGTCTGAACACATTCAAGTCATTTAGCGTAGCAAAGACAGAGAACGCATGATGATGACTTACAAATATGTAAAAAGATAATAAGAACAAAGGATTAAAGAGGATTAAAGTGTTTCATAGCAGGTAGCTTAAGAAGCAATGGTATTACAACTGCAGGAAAGCAGATATAAGTTAGACAATAGAAAACATTTCTTAATGGTGTAAATATGTGTCCTGGTTTAGCTAGGATAGGGTTAAGTTTCCCCAGCAGTGGGGGGAAGCTCTAGCCAGGTTATTCATATACCATGCTGACGTCACATCCTGGCGCCATAGCGCGGGAAGATTCAGTGAGCACGTAGGTTTGTGCAGTCGGTCCTCTCACTGCTGTATTGGTACATACCTTGCTTTGTTCATTGTTATTACTGTTATTGTTATTGTTGTTGTTTGTTGTGTTGCTGTTGCACTGTTGTATTAAACCTCTCCTTATCTCAGCCCCGGGGCTTTGTATTTCACTCCCTTTGTAGGGGAGGGACAGCGGCCATGTGGTCTCAGACCCCGGCAGGGACTAAACCGCCACAATATGGTTGAATGGGAATCACTGAGAGTTCTGAAGACCAGAAATGATGGAGCTATGATTTATCTTCTCTTGGGGCAGGTAACCTCAGTATCCTTTTCATCCATATCATTAATGGTTCTGTGACTTCAGATCTCTTTTCTATTAGTGTTCACTAATTGAGTGTAGACTCAATCAAACTGCATTTCACATCATCGTTATCCTTGTACTGGCTCCCCAAATATACTCATTACATCATTAATTAAATTAGAATGTAAGTGACCTTTCCTTAAGGACCGCTTTAAAGTGTCAGTTCAGTACATGGCACAGTAGAAAAATCTATTGAGGTTACTCTGAAATACATATCTCTCTCTGCAGAGAAACTCTAAGGCTCCTTGGAAATTAGGAAGAATGAAAAGTATAAAGATCAAAGACAAGAAAAAAAAAAGTAAAATTGACTGGCTTGTCACACTTCTGAATAGTCTTGGACTATGTCACTGAACATTGTAAGCAGGATCTGAAGTTAACAGTTGCCCTTAATCAAAACTGGCTTGTTAAGATCTTTGTGAGTGTAACTGAACAGCCGTGTTGCAAAAGTACAAGGTCAATAGCATCGCATAACTACACAGAACCCAAAAATTCCATGGATATGTCTTCATGCCTAGCAGCATTGTATGTTATTTTTCTCTGTTTTCCTTTCTTATTTTGTTCACACTTAATAGTAGTGTAAAAACTTCAAATGTAAAAATTCCTAGAAAGGAATTGTTTAGACTGCTTTTTTCTACACTACCTGTAGAAGGTTTTAATAAATCAGTATTTTGGATTTTATCTCAAAAGATCAAGAGCAAAAGATAGAGATAAGAGTGAAGCTTATGCATTTATGTTAAATACCTTTAACTGTGTCCAGTGAAATACATGTCATGGTTCTAGGACTCCGCTTTGAATTAGATGTTTCACATGTAATTTGGGCGAATCAGTGTCTGATGTTGCCTAGTGGGCTGAAAGAAGTAAGCTAGCTATTTTGGTCCATGAGTTTTTCTCATGCCAGTTTTTTCCGAAGCCAGTGATGGTAAGGAATATCTCAGCACCTGATCTAGGGGTTGTCCCACTCCCAGCCATATTTTATCCTGTCAGTATGAGACCACATTATCTCAACTGATCTTGATAACACTGACAGGCCTTCAGAGGCTGAGATACAGACAGATTAGAAAATCTTCCATTGCTATTTCTAATCATGTATCTGCTCCTTCTTTCTGAACACCTGATGCACTATGATCATCCCTACTCACTTTTTAAAGTAAATACACAAAAGAAACTGGAAGTTTTACAGGCATTTGAGGCTTTTATACCATAGTTTCTGTGAAGTGTATGAAATGGTAATTTAAAATTACTTGTTTACATTCTAATCAATATTAGTATTTCTTTTTCTTTTTAAAATATGGTTCAGACCTCTTAAATCACATATATAATTTTTACTGTGTAATTGTTTGTTGATTATTTTAATTCAGACTTACAGACATCAATCTATATCTTGTCCATTTATTTCCTACAGTATTTTCTATCAAGCTTTAAATCTAGTTGATGATCTAATGTATACCTCCAATTATATTTCTGGTTAAGATAGATTAACCCTGAAATGAAACATGTGGTTCTAACCAGTGATCAAATACACCATATCGTTAACTCCAGTGAGTGGAAGTAAGGGGAGTTGCTAGTGAGTAACAAAAGACTAAGTTAAAAACATTTATCCAATTATTCTTAGCTTTATTTCACAAGAACAGAAGTGTTCAGAAATAAGTAATTTAGCAATTGTGATTTTTTTCACTTTCTGAGTGAAATATGTTTAATTGCCTGATAAAATATTGTATTAAACAATTATTCTTAAGTTTAAATTTCTTTCAATTTCTGCATTTTACTTAGCTATATTTTAACATAAGAATTACCTCAATATATTTTGCAGTTTTAAATAGAAGGACATGCTTGGTAAAGGTCTACTTTAAATCATGTCCATTAAAATAACTCCTACTGTTTTGCAAGTGATTGGAACAGTGGGTACGTTTGCTTAAATCTATTTTTCCTCTTTCTGTATGAAAGAGAACAGGAGTAAAAAAATAGTGTCCTTTCTACCAATGGGGTTCAAATTTAACAGGATAACACTTTAAAGCTATTTTTGGAAATATGCTTAAGGGGTTACATTTCTACTTGATACAGCTCTGTAGCTGATTGTGTGTGATTTTTGTCAGATAATACTTATTGAGATCATGGATTCTGGATTTTTATTTGTCAGTGGTAATCTGCTGTTTTCAGAAAGCAGATCCTGCATTTTAGGAGAAGGTGGTAATTCGAATCTGAAGGCGTAAATGACCTCTGTATTTATAGGACTAAGCCCACACTTTTAATTAACTACGTTCATCATTAAAACCACTTCCATATCATCTTCAGTGATGGGGTGACTGTGTTTGAACTAATGTACATGAGGGTAGAATTTGGCTTAGGATGCCTTGATTAACTGAACTTCGCCTTCCTAGTTGGCTGCGAGTGTGCACAAGCAGAAGAAAACTCTATAGCCGTATACTATATAAAATTGCAATTTTTATGTTATAGACCAAGAAGCAAATTCTGGCAGAAATTATTAATACATCCCCTTAAGATATAGTTCAAATGTTAAGCATAAACAATATGACAATTACCTTGCTTGCTCTGATTCTTTTAGGATTTTCCCACTCAATTACTTAACTTCACTGTAGTCAGATATTAATGGTAAGATATGTAGCATTTAGGCAGGAGGTTCAAGCTAGATTCTGTCCACTTTGTTCATTTGGGATCCCAGTGTGCATTTTGTAAAAGCAAGACTGTCATCTTGATCGTAATCCACAGTCATATTCTCTCTGATCAAAATCTCATTACAATTTCAATTGGATGTGATATTCTTTATTTTAAACTATATAAAAGATGCTGATACCAATAAACAAATGGTAATTATGTTAAAATTTCGAGTCTGTATTTTTTAAGTTTGAGATGCTTTTATGGGTATGCAAGTTTGATATAAATATGTAGATAATGTGTGCATGTGTGTAGCTATATACGTAAATATACACTAAATTTGCAAGATCAGTCATTTAAGAGTTAGGAAGGGCCAGTCTGTTTATGTACTGTCAACTTGAAACTGACTCTCCTAGGTTTATGATTCAGTATTTTGCAGTCATGTCACCAACTTTTTTTTTCTTCACAGATCTCTGGATTAATTTCAGGCAGAGGTAACAACCTGGTGGAACTTGCTTTAATCTTTTTTGCCCTTTTAGATATAGTGAATGAAGAATGAGAAAAGATGGCTGCAGAGTTCAGGCAGGTAAATGTTTCCTTGGGGAGTGGGATTCTGTCCCTGTTTCATCTGATGTGTTTCTTCCAGATGCCCTGAGTTGCACTTTCCCAAGTATATACAGATACAGCTGTGCTTCAACAGTAGGTGTTAGAAAATGTTTGGCTGCTCAAAAATTCAGCTCCAATACATGTTGCAATTCATCAATCTAAAACTAATAATGTTTTTTTTTTAGTTTACCTCTAAAGTGGGAAATAATGTTTCACACCATAGTAAGTATTGTGAAAATCAATACTAACTATTTGTGAACGACTTGGACTTTATACAGGGATAAGCACCACAGAGAAATTGTAGCCAAACTCATCACTCACTGTTCAGAATAGTGTTTGATGATGGATCACATACAAGGTATGGACTGACAGCCTAAACAATGACTTGAAAACAAAAATAAATTGCTTTATTACTTCCTTACATGTAATTAAATGCCAAATAGTACGTGTGCATTATTAAAAGTATAGAATACCAAAGATCTGCAAGGAAATACTTCTTGCAGTAATATGTGGTTTCTGGCAAAGTTTCACAGCAAAAAGCAATATGGCAGATTTTTTTTTCTTTCAGTTTCTATTGATGAAACGAAATCAATTTTTTTTATTCATTTATAATCCTTTTAATCTTCATCCCAATGAGGGATAAGTTGTTTCTTCTTAGGAGATGTATTCTCCTTTTTTTTCTTCTTTTTTTTTTTTCTCTTCTTCTTATTTTTACTTTCACTTTGTTGTTTGGATTTCCAGAAGATGCTGAATATCCCATGTTGGAGGACAGAATAGATGACTGAGCTGCTGAAGACTGCTAGTATGAACCCAGTACTAGCCCATAAGTCACGTAATTTAACTACTACTCTGTTTAACAGAGTAATAGAGTATTGTGGAAAAAATGAGTTTAAATATTTCTCTCTATTTTTTTATTGCACTATTAATAAGTTAAGATTAGGGCTTTCTGATTGCCACACTGCTTAATGATGCCAAGTTTTTGAAATGAAATTAAGGACAATAATTTGAAAGTTTAGCTTAAAATTGTCAAGATGCTAAAAATAATATATTTGACTTCTTTTTTTCAACTGGTTTTAGGCTGTCAGCATAAAATCAGGTCATATATACAAGTTTTTCTTCAACCATGGGTGTTAAGAAAAGCATATTTCTCAAGGAAAGCCAAAAGCCTTTCATAATCACAGATCTCCAGCAACTGGAATTTTAAGAGATGTATCAAAGATCTTGAAACCAGTAACATTATTACAAGAATTAATGACACTTTTCTTTTTTTTCAAAATAATAATCTTCATTTACATATTGTAAAGGAAACTGGTGTTGTCAGACCTGAACAGCACAGTTGGATTCTGAAAAATACCTGTATAGATGTGCAACTCTCATGATTTTCGTGTGGATCTACTAGCAGGGCCTACAAAGCATTCCTGTATATAGGCTAACATCTATATTGTTATTGTGCTATTAGTTACCAGACCAACTAAGATAGGTCTGTGTCCTGGTTTTGGCTGGGATAGAGTTAATTTTTATTTTTAGTAGCTAGAATAGTGCTGTGTTTTGGATTTGGTATGAGAAGAATGCTGATAATACACTGATGTTTACAGTTGTTGCTTAGAGATCAAGGACTCTCCAACTCCCCATGTTCTGTCCATGCATAGGTGTACAAGAAGCTGGGAGGGAGCACAGCCAGAGCACTGGACCCAAATTAGCCAATTAAATATTCCATATCATGTAATGTCATGCTCAGTATATAAAGGAGGGGCAGCCAGGACGGAGGGGGTTCTCTCTCACTTCTGGGATTGCAGTTGCCAGCTCTTAGTTTTTTTGGGATCACTGGGAATGGGCTGGGCATCAGTCGGTGGGTGGTGAGCAATCGCATTGTGAATTACCCATTTGTATGTTCTATTATTGTTATTGTCTTATTTTATTACAATTAGTAAACTGGTTTTTATCCCAACCTACATGTCTCCCTTTATCACTCCAATTTTCCCCTCTCATCCCCCGGGTGGCAGGAGGGTGAGTGAGCGGCTGCATAGTGTTTGGCTGCCAGCTGAGTTCAAACCACGACAGTCTGTGACAGTAAGCATTAAAAATGTTGTGTGGTCTATTCAATTTGTTTTTATACATAATTCCAGAAGTTCTTACAGTGGCCAAAGTTAACTAAAAGAATATTCAGAATAATTTTTTTTAAAAATGTACACCTTCATGTAAGTACATTCTTTTGGTCTCAACATTCTGGAAACATTGAATTGCTTGGTTTGCAGTCTGGATAACCTGTTTTAAAAAGAAAGAAATGGCTTTTTTAAAAGAAATCAGAGCTCAGAAATAAAAAAGTGGTGACCTTAAAAGTCCAACATTATAATAGGAAAGGTAGAGTTTGCCTCTCACTGAAGCTGGTGGGAGACACATCTGAGATTTTTCTATCCTGCTTTGGAGCTATAGTTCAGAAACTTGAGATACTGCTCTATATTTTAATACTTATTCCAAATACAATGAGTAAAGCAAAAGGCTAGCTGAATAGGGCTATTAATCTTTTTCTGCATGAAGAAAGAGTCAACTTCTGACCATACTTTTTATTATAAAAATACAGTCATAAGTCCTGAAGATTCTGAAATAAAGTCTACTTTGACATCCTGCTAATAGCTGTTCAAATTGAAAATTTTCTTGTGCCAGCACACCGCAGTCCAGCTGGTGCAAACGATAGATGCTTCCTATTTTCTTAAATTGGTTTCCTGGCTCTGGATTATTTGCTCTGCAAAGACTGCTATCCTATAAGGGTTCATGGAATCCTTTTAGAGACTGGATATGCTTGCATTAATTTCCTCCGTGCCTTTTTTTGTGAATTAAGCCTGGCACAATTGTGACTGTTCCCTTTTGACCAAACATTCCGGACAAGGACTGCAGTTCATTTACTACCTCTCAAGTAACCATGCCAAAGTGCATTATAGAGCATGATGTCTGAGGAGGTGTTGCTACTATCTGAACTAAGCAGGCACATTTGCAAATTCATGAGCTCTTTTTGAAATTCATGAGCCATCCTCTGCCCAGTTTTTCATTTTGTTTTCTACAATAGAATATTCAGAAGATTTGTCTTTTTCTTATTCTGAAAGCATATTACAGCATCTTTTAAAATATAAAGCCAACAAAAAAAATAAAATATGTATATAAATACAAGGTAGAACAAGCATATGTGAATGAATTATGGTCTTCCTTCTTAGCCACAATTTTTTCTTCATTCAATGCATTTCCAGCTGAAATCATGGGGCATATGCAATTTCCATTCAATTCATCAGCTTTCAGTTACCTGATTTTTTGTTGGTTTTTTTTTTATAGCAAAACATCCTCCTCCATGATATGTTCCAGTGACAAAGTACTTGTCTGTGCTCATACATTAGACACAGGAATTGCACCTGATTATGAACATAGGATGATGAATAAAAGTGTGCCTTTTTGTTCAGTCCCATTCCAGTGTCTGAGCATCTCTTCTGATAAATCCCATCTGGTTTTCACACTGGGAAGATTTCCTGGACTCAGGAGAAAGATGTATGGACAGCAGTAATCACCAAGATAATTTATTAGGTCCTTCTAACTATAGGGATGAGTTTTACATGGACATTTTGTGGACACCATGAAAATGCTTTTATCCTATGCATATCCTATGCTACTCACATTGTTAGGAGACAAGACAGAAGGGCAATGTAGATAACAGAATATACTCTAGGGGTTGGATGGAATTCATTGTATATAGGCATATGAATTTTTCATTTTTGACTCATTGAAAAATGCTTCTTGGTAACTTGATCTTTGTCAAAGACAATAACACATATTTGTGGAAATGAATACTAATGCTAATAAACTGCATTAATCTTTTATATATTGGCTACAATAGGCATTTGTATCAGGGTACATAGAGAACAAAATACAGAATGGTTAAAAGAGTTGGTAGAATAAAATGTAACATGATGACCTTCAGTACTACATGTCCTGATTTTTTTCGTTGTTGTTGACTGTTGTTGACTAAAGACACTGTTGACTGTCTTTAGTCTCACACTAAATTTCTTAGTTTCACTGAAAGTGAGATATGAACTGAATAAATACAAGAGATGACAAAGTTGTGGGAGAAACTATAGGAATCGCCCAGTTCTGTGTAACCCAGCATTAAATTAAGCATAGCCACAAAATATCAAAGAAAAAGAAAATGAGTGATGGGGCAGGGTTTTGAAATATCATTGACAGGGAAACATGAGAAAATTACACAAGCTCCTTAAATATAGAAATCCCTAAAAAAACATTCAAAGAGATATCCCTAGCAACTCCACTGGTTCCAAAGGGAGGGTTACTCTTCTATGACTGCAAATTTTGCACCAATGAGACAATACTCTATCAGAAGAAGTTGCAAATCTGAAACATCCTGTATCTGATATTAATTGAATTGGGTTTTTTTATAAATGTTAGAGATATTTTTGGCATTTTATAGCAACTATCCTATTTAAAAAAATAAGTCTGGTAAAGGTTGAAAAATATGTGGTTTTTATCTGCTGGAAAAAATTTTGATGTAAAAAACAAACAATTGCGTAAATTTATTTTCAAACAACTTTTTTCATGCTTTTCAGCCTTTTTCCACAGGAAAAAGTGATTGAAGCTTTCCTTTTTTTTTTTTTTTAACAACTTTTCCATTAACATCTTTTATTTTCTATTTCAATGTATATGGTAGTACTATGGTAAAGGCCCAGTCCTGTAGATGAGGTACAGACTGAATCAAAAAGTAAAGTCCAGAACCTTCCAATGTTAAGATAAGAAGGAGAATCAGAAGTGACCACGGCCTTGACTTGTACTGGTATCAGAAGTTAATCTTTCACCCAGTCAGTTCCCACACTTCACTATGTATTGGCCTATGTTAAACCCCTCTTTTTGAGGAAGAAATAAGATAGTCTCTTACAGTCTCCCATATCCAAACAGTTTTGAAGAATGATGTCCAGTGCAGAAAGATTTCCACTGCTCTGTGGAAACCTTACTGAAAAATTCATGGACCTCACAGTTTTCATGGACTGCTGGCTATCAAGGAAACACTTGTTGAGGTGGTTGCTCAGGCTAAGCAAGCTTTTTTTAAAAACTCTATGTTAGTGAACTGCCTGTGCCATGTGACTGAGGCATTTTCTGTTTGTCAATTCTGAATACACAGACCCCAGCAATGATATAATGCAAACAGCCAACAACCTTGAATTGCTTTGCAAATAGAAGAAGGCTGAATGTAAGTGAACTTTACAGAACTTTCCTACCAGTTATGCCTCACCCCTAACTATAGCAAAGTTCATCAGGAACCACTCAGTTTGGGGAATGAAACAGGGAATATTCTGCATCTCTTTAGCTGTTCTTTTTCCATTATTTGCAGAGCAAGGCAATCCGTGCAGATGCACTGAAATACTGATTTCAGACATATCAATATTAACCAGTGCCATTCTGCTTTTTGTAGGAGACATGGTAAATACAAATTTGAAATAATTTTGCTGTTTTCCTAGTTAAGTTCTTGCAGTGAATAGAATATTGACTACTTTTGAAAAAAACTAGTGGAGGCAGGGAGCGAATGGTTAGTTTGAAAATGTCTGAAACATTGGATAAATTGAGTAAAGTCACAAACTAAAGAAAATTGCTTCAAAGTAATACTCTTAAGCAGGAAAAGATAGCCTTATATGTAAAAAAGATGAGATTTTTGGAAACAGAAATAAAGAGATTTTTGTGTGTGTATCCATGCAATGTATATGCATTCAAATACTTTCAAGATGCTCTATCAAATCTTTGGACTGAGCCCAACACAAAATGAAAGGATGGCTCAGAAAACTCAGACTATAGCAGCCATAGTGAATTGACAGAAAAATTCTAAAGACAGGAGGGCTGAGTCCAAGTATCTCTCAGTTTTGTTCCAAGAACTAGGTCAGGCAATAAAGAATCATGACTGTAAAGTCAGATCCAAGACTCAAGAGCTGCTTTGGCTACCCAGGGAGATAGGTGTTACAGTTGGTATGAGTGCACCGTCTGAGCTACGAGTGGCACAGTTTATCCAAAAGGCACCAGTAGCTAATGGTAACTGAAAGTTTCAGTGCAATTCCATTGGGAACCTTCACAAAACAGAACCGGTCTACAGAGCTCTGTTGATGTTATCTGACATTGAGTCAAATTTCTTGCATGTGGGCTGCAGGGATGAGCCCAGAAACGTCTGGGCTCTGAGATTCCTCAGAGATCCTACTGCCCCCGCACTTTTCAAGACCTTGAGACTACTGTTGCCCTAGTGCCTTGGGGCTATCAATTCAGATAATTGTGAGGAGGAGGACTGTAAGTGGAACCTGGGAGCTGGGCAGTAGGACAATGTCAGCATTTCTGAAATATTTAATGTCAGAAGATTTAGTCTTGCAATAAAAAATGACATTAAAAAATGTATTCTCCAATATTACTTGCCCAATTACAAAATAATAGATGTTTCAAAGTGGTTCTGAAAAGATTTTAAAAGTTCACTAAATGTGAGATGTTTTAGTTATCTAACAATAGGTGCTTTATAATGTATGTGTGCAAAAAAGACAATTCTACAGGCAATTTTAAGTCAATACTTTAGAAATATGTGCTTGAGCTTTTACTCAGTCATAGTGTGTTAACATTTTCATGCCATCTAGCTGACTGATATTTACATTACAGTTATATCAAGCATTTGCAACTACTGTGTAAAAGATTAAATTTTGTATTGAATATTTTTGCACAATGAGCACATGATAGGATATTGTAGTTTTGTCTCTATTACAAATTGTGGTAGGTGGAGCTAAGATAAATGTTGCTAAATTTGCATCCAGAACATTTAAACACAAATTAATGTAAGGGAAGGAAACCTTGAGTGTGGGTTTTATTGGGTTTTCTCTCAGCTTGAGAATAGATCTTGAAAACTTAGAAGTGATCCTACTTTTGAATAGATCTTGAAAACTTAGAAGTGATCCTGTTTTCAGGTTTGTCAGAAACATATATGGTCTTGCACACCAGAAATTAACGTAAAACAGAATTCAAAGCAGTTTTGCTGAAGACAAAGAAATGAAGCACAGAAAAACTGCAATTCAGATTACCCAAAGCACCCCAAGTGGAGACTGCCCAGAGGATTCTACACTGGAAGTATGATATAAAGAAGTTGACAGTCTATGTATTGTATGGTAGATAATGTGATTAGAGTAAGAGTTCTCTTGGGCAAAAGGGTATCCTAGAAAAAAAATTCATTCACAGAATGATGTTTGAAAATGTTTGCAAATCAACAGCATGCAATCAATTAGAAGCACATAGAAATGAAAATTTTCAGTTTAATGTAAAATGTCACAGCATTACTTGTGTTTCAACTGGTGGTTGAGTTACATTTCTAAGCATTCAGAGACTGATTCCATTCATACAGCTTAAATGGGTTTTCAGCCCAGGTTGGAAATTTCCCAGCCCCTGGGAATGAAGTAGAAAATTTAAGAGAATAGCTTTTCAGCTTCATGGTATCTAAGAATGCAAGCTAATTCGCATTTTAAGCATATCTATTTGCTGGATGGTTTATTCTTTCTGTTTTGCAAGATGCTATGATATCAAATGAACAATATTAATTTGAGTGACTGCATCTGTCAGAATTACTTTACCAGCATAGGGGATTGATCCTCTGGAAAGGATTGCGTGGAAAGGAAGATTGTAACGCCAGTGTTCTTTCTTGCTGAAGAACATGTTTTCAAATATGTATTCAAATATATTTTCAAATTAGTGTTCCACAGGATACCCTTATTGAGGTTGCTGAGGATGTCTTGTGGCTGTACTACCTCCAGTCTGTTTTTGTAAGAGGGATTATAGACTCACACGGCTGAGACACATCAGAACTCATTTGGACTTTGCTTTTCCTTCCCCCTCCTCTTTGCCCTTCTCTCTGCTGAAAGTCTGGGGACAATATTATCTTGCTAAGAGAAAATTTGAACTGAAGAGTACAAAATAACAAATGGCTTGCACAACAGTAAAAGCATTAACTTTCTCAGGATTCCACATGCAATGAAGGGGGAAGCCTGAGGAAGAAGGTATTTTAAAAGTAAATTAGTGACATAGGATATTTTTTGTCTTTTTTTCCCCAGCATATAAATGCTCTACACTTCTGTAATGCTGCTTCTTTTAAAGTTTTTCTAATATAAAGAACTGGCTGCTTGTTCACTTTGCACACATGTTCCTTTATTTTTAAGCCAGTGTAAGTTTAGTGTACATTGAATAACAATATTGGAGTGAGCCAGACATTTTGGGAAGATATTATAGAGGCTTTCTCTCACTGCTGCTTTAATGCACCTGTATGTTGACCTGTAATATCCCAGTCACTGGCCCCAGCAGAAGACACTTAAAGACATGACAAGGAATGCTGATGCACTTTGCTAACTTGTGCTGTGGCAAAAGAGTTTACAAGAGGCTTTAAAATAATGAACTCTGACAGCATTCAAATATTGTTCTCCAGACCTGCAGCACAAACACATTCATTGTGAGTCCTAGCTCTTTTATACCATAAAAGTAGACACATTAAGAATGTCATTACCATACCACAGAGGTGTTCACAATATGTAAAACAGAACACTGCATAGACTACATGGTGATAATTGCATGGTTTTGTGTCTTAGGAGGCTTTAAAATGCAGTAAGGCCTAAATTAATTTGTCATATTGAATCACAGGCACAATGCAAAGTTATTTCATGGTCAGGTAAGTTAAAAAACTATCTGAATATTCATCACAGATCTTTCTTACATCTCCTGAAATTACACAGGATGAAAAACTCAATTCCAGGTTACTTTGGGTGGCAAAACACCAGCTTTTGGAAGGTCCTCTGCTGCTACTGAAAGGTGACCTTGAAGTATCAGAGCCAGCACTTGCTGCCGAGTCAATTGTGGCCATTATCATGCTTTGGCTGCAGCTTGCAGCAATGTTGTATTATTGTCACTCTTGGCAGAATTCCCTACATGCATTAGTATGAAATAGTATATACAAAGCCTGTATAGTCAATAAAGTTGTAAAGGCTGGAAAAATGTAGGAAAACATGTTTAATTTGCTCAGTTCCCTGGGCTCATTAAATTGGCTCAGTGACTGTATTTAAAATAACCAAGCTGATATATCAGGCCCAAATCATTTTTATGCCAGAAACAGCAGCATTGTACTCCAGTGCTAGATTTTCCTGTGACATACTGCCCTCTTGTGCATCAGTAGCTTTGTTATAAGGACAATCTAAGAGCGAGAAGCCCATTTACAGCCTGCCAAAATGTACGTCTGATATTGATACGAATATAACAGCTTGCAAAACATTCCACAGAGCATGAGGGACAGAAGGAATATGTAATAAAGAGAAGTCCTCATACCATCTTGTGATCTCTTTCGACATCTTCTATTTTTATCCAGAATGAAATATTCTTAGATAAATAAATTAAAAAATGATGTCTTCTTTGCAGATAATACCTAACCAATGGACAACTGTGATATACCTACGGGTAGGGCCATTCAGAGGGTTGCCAAGAGAATGAAGAAATGAGTTGACAGAAACCTTGTGAATTTCAGCAGAGACAAGTGCAAAATCCTGCGGGGAGAGGATAAGCCCATGCAACAGTGCAGGCTGAAGAGCGACCAGCTTTGCAGAAAAAACCCTAGGGGTCTTGAGGGATGACAAGGTGAACACTAGTCAGTGATTACTAACGGAGAAAAACCCCCTGCCTATCAGGCATGAGTATAGCCAGCAGGTCTGGAAAAATGTTCCTCCACTTGTGTTTGACACTTACAAGATTGCACCAGAAGTGCTGTGTCCAGTTCGGGGCTCCTCAGGACAATTATAGGTACTGATTTGCTACTGATTTGAGTAAAAAGGTGTCCTTCTCTTTTGCATTTATTAAACAGATGATTCTCAGCTTACTTCAAGTATCAGAGATTAAATGAACTATACATCTCACCAGTTAATGCCATAATAGCTTAGATGAGAGTTAAAGGTGCAGTTAGTTATGTTTGGCAAGGATTAGTTTAACTGAGGCAAGCCCTGTGGCAGAAATAAGAGGACATGAAAATTTCTGTATCTCAGTTTAGTATGTCAAGTTTGGCAGTAAGCATTTAAGCAGCCATGTTAGATACCTACATATTTTTGCTGATATAGGCCCCACTGTACTTCTGGAAAGAACTCTGTGTCTTTAGTGCTTTCGAAAAATGTTACACTTTCTTTGGATTCAAATTAGAAAACTATGTGGTAATTTAAAAATAAATCATACTTCCCTTACTCGTGGCAATGTTTGGCCCTTTATGAGAAAGGAAAAAATATCAATACAGCTATTCTACCATCAGTCATGTACCACATCTCTATGAAAGTGCCAGGTAATTTATTGGAGCTTTCAGAAACATGACAGTATAGATTTCTTATATAATAATAATTCTACTCTAAAGAAAACCTTCCTTGCCAACAGCAAATAGTGATTTGGAGAGGAAAGAAAATATTTTCTATGTAAACAATAATTATTCAAAATATAGAGCGGAAAACTTGCTCCTACACATTACATACTGTGTAGTATATACTATAAACAGCCATAGGAAACTTAGTAATGACAATTTACTAGGGACTCTGTTTTTACAACCTTAGAAGTGATTTAATGGCTCTGGATTAATTCATTGTTAGTCTAGTACCTTACATCTGTAACAGCACAAATCCTGCAAAATTAACATACAAACTATTACTTCCTTTCAGTCTTCTGGAAAAAAGGTCATTCACAATCCTTGCTCACCGATGCCATCACACTCTAGAACAATTTCCACTGATGGGAGAACATTTTTGGCTGCAAAGGCCTGCATCCATTTCATGAATCTGCCAGTTCAAAAAAATGTGTAATAAAAGGTGGAAAACTGGTGGTTAAGTCAGGGTGCCTGTGAGGTTACTGTCCCTGGACAAGAAACAGAGGTTATGTGAAACCAGAGGAAGGATTATCTCACTCAGCTTAAAGTGTGTGACAGGGCCATGTCTGGAATCTGTGGAGAAGAAACTTAAGAGCTGGAAGTCTTGTACTCCAGCCGTCTCCCTGGTTTTGACAGCGAAGGGACCAGACTCTGCCTGTCCCACAGTGCAGCTGTAGCAAAAAGGCTCTGAGTCATCCAGAAGATAATTCAGAGCAGAAGTCTTACTTCCTAATGTCTTTAAAAGAATCCTAGAGAAAACAGCTTTCTAATTTAAAGATCTTTGTTAGGTGCCTAAAATTTTACGAGTTGAACTTTATCAGCTTCTTAGCAAAATGAACTCTTGAAAGTTCATGCAACATGCCCCAGATCCTGGTTTATTCCAACGTAATATCATCAGCATTCATCAAGAGGGATTGGTGGTAAATTAAGTCCATTAATAAAAGTCTATGCAAAAGTTTTAAATCAGTGAATGTTATTTTCAGCAGCTACTTTAGCCATAATTTTGTTATTAGAAATAAACACAGACATCTCCAGTGTATTGCTCTTTTGCATGTTTAGCAGGGGATTTGTCACAAGTAATGCTATTCAATTTTAATCCATTTCAAGCTGCGCTTGGGGGAGAGCCAATATGAAACAAAATAAAGATTGTAAGCCCAGGAGTAATAAAATAAATCTCTGAAGTTGTGTCAAATTCTGATGTGTAAGTTGATATATCTCCAGTAGAGCTGGAATCACTGGGGATGAAATATTGAACAAAACCAAATAATAAAAGATGCTCTAGTATCTTAATTTTAAAAAAATCCTCAAAACTTGTCTGTTTACTTGAATTAAACAGCAGCTCAGTTATACTACTATAAAACAGTGAAAGCAAAGCTGACACTATTGTAGCTATTTTTAGTAAATTATGTTATTATGCAAATATTGTCTTTATTTTATGCATCTTATTTGGCCCAGCTCTGCAAAAAAACTGTGTCAGTGTTTAATTTTATCTTGTGTGTATAATCATACTGACTATTCTTTAGAATCAGAGTCACTGCACACAGCAGTATTTGGCTCTGTCCTGAAACTTTTCTAGGTACAATTTGGCAGCATCTTCTATTGTCACTGGTCTACTACTGCACTTGTTCTGCAAAGATATTATCTGGCCTGTGGGGTGAAATCTATTCAATAAGACTAAGTAATTGTTAAAATCACATTTTCTTCCTGCAGAACACATGGTGTTTCCAATTACAGAGCTTATTTACTGCCTGCTTTCTAAGCTACTTATTCTGACTATTAGTAATCTTGTGGTAGGTGCACATTTCAGTTATGCTAGGTTCCAAAAAAGTAGTCTACTCTAGCTGCCAAATTACAGTGGGTATTTACAGATCATGAAACTAACTTAATGACTTCTTGCCTTGGTCCAGATATACAAAAAGAAGAAGCAGTCAAGCTCAGAGAGCTAATATACATGAAGAATTTCTGGGGATAAGAGGTCTACAACCCACTACAACAGTATTTATATTTAGTATTATGGAGTGAAATATCTCGACTTATACCATGAAACTTGGTGAAACATGAGAGAGACCTTTGTGTTTAATTTCATGCAGCATGAGCAAATGTAATGCAAACACAGTTTAAAGAAACAGAGTATTTCTTATTTTTAAGATAGAGGGATATGTAGCAAAGAGAACTTTGCCGATGTGAATACAACCTAAATCTCCCCTGGAAAGTTTTTAAGTGCAATTTACCTTTTTATGATGAAGAATGATGATGATAATACATTCTTTGAAGAAAATACACAAAGGTTTGGAAACCATTTTATTAGTTTACAGAGTTATCATCTGGGATAACATTTTAACCTTGTGAGATTGAATACTCTCACCAAAATTTTAATAGAAAAATCTGACCTATATGTACCTATGACTTTGATTGCAAGTTAATAAATAATCAGATTTAAAATCTATCACTATCCTAATTTAGCCTCCATTACTTAAATTATGCTGAACAAAATTGAACAATGCCCTTATCCAATTAAAGTTACGATTACAATCAAATTAAATCCATTAGTAATACAGAATGAAGAGAGAAGGCAAACTGACTCATCAGAGAAGCTCAAAACAGGAAATTACACTATATTGGTCTCATTTTTAACATCTAAGCACTAACTAAGCTTCTTTATCTTTTTTAATTTGGATAGCAAGTCCCTCTGAATTACCATTTATTCAGTGACTTATAAGGAGTCCATATTCTGTTTAAATCCTCTATTTTGATATGGAATGGCTTATAATTCCCAATTGTTTTTGTATTGTAGAATACTTTTAGGTGAACACACTTCTAGAGCTGAAGAAAACATAATCTGATTCATGGTATTGTCTGCTAGATGGAAGGATAATATACATCTTATCAACTGAGCACCACACAGCCACTCACTCACTCCTTCCCCCTCTCTGCTGGGATGGGGAAAAGAAAATATAAGAAAAGGCTCAGGGATAGAGACAAGGACAGGGAGGGATGACTCACTAATTATGGTCATGGGCAAAACACAGACTCGACTTGGGAAGAAAAAGAACATCAATTTAATTTGAACACCACCACTAACTTACCAATAGTAAGAAATACAACCACATCTTAAAAACACCTTCTCCCCACCCTTCTCTTCTTCCCGGGCTCATCTTTGCTCCCAATTTTCTCTAATTCCTCCCTCCAAGCAGTGCAGGGTGACAGGGGACAGGGGTTGTGATCAGTTCGTCACCCATTGTCTCTGCCACTCCTTCCTCCTCAGGGGGAGCACTCCTCACGCTCTTCCCCTGCTCCAGCGTGGGGTCTTTTCCACAGGAGGCAGTCCTTCACTAAGTTCTCCAACATGAGTCCTTCTCACAGGGTTGCAGTTCTTCATGCACTGCTCCAGTGTGGATCCCTTCCACGGGCTGCAGTCCTCCCAGCAACAGACTGCTCCAGCACAGACTTCCCTCAGAGTCACAGCCGTCCTTGGGCTCAGTCGCCTGTGTCCTGGTTTTGGCCAGGATAGAGTTAGCTTTCCTTGGGCTGAGAGGGAGCACAGCTGAAGGGCTGGGTCCTGATCGATCACTGGAGCATTCCATGTCATGTGACATCAAAGCTCAGCATATAGGCGGGCGTGTGCTCTCTCATGTACATTGTTTTGTTTTCAGTTTAGGGATCAGCTGGGTGGAGTTCTCTGGTGCAGTCAGATTGCTGCTGGGGATGGACTCTGTACCGGTCACTGCTTGGTGAGCCATTACTGCATTTTACCCATTTTGGACCTCTATTATTACTGTTGGTTTTGCTAGTAATTTTTTTTTAATTTAACCTACAAATTTCTTCTTTTGTCCCTCCACTATTTCATGGGGGCGGGGGGGGTATGCGGGGAGTAAACAACTGGCCACGTGGCGATTTGTTACCGGCTGAGTTCAAACCTTAACAACCTGCTCCAGTGTGGAGTGCTCCACGGGCTACAGGTGGACATCTGCTCCACTGCTGACCTCCATGGGCTGCAGGGAGACAGTCTGCCCTCTCACCAGAGGCTGCAGGGGTGAATCTCTCCTCCAGCACAACTCCCCCTCTACCTCCTTTTTTCCACTGACCGTAGTGTTTGCATAGGTATTTCCCTCACTCCCCCTCCTCCTCTCAGGTTCCCCTTCTTAAATATGTTATCACTGAAGCACTACCACTATCACTGATTGACTTGGCCTTGGCCAGAGGCGGGTCTGTTGGAGGCAGGGAAGGTTCTAGAACCTTCAACAGGAGTCTGCTCTCTAGCCCCTCCTGTGCTAGCACCACCCCCACCCCCACCCCCCCCCCCCGCCCAAACCCAACACACACACACCTTCTCAAAGATTATGGAGAGCAACCTTGCAATGACACCATTGAGTGGATATTGTCAGGGCCCATCAATTTGTAGGGGTCAAGCTCCTGTAATATTTCACATATCAACTCTTCCTTCACTGACGGTGGGTCTGTGTTTGCATCACCCTGGATTTTTGTTCCCAAGGCCTGGGGCTCAACAGTGCTGGTAAAGACGGAGGTGAAGAAATTGTTGAGAACCTCTGCCTTTTCAGTGTTGGTGGTGACTAATTCACCTCTCCTGTTTAACAGCAGGCCAATATTTTCCTTCTGCTTCTGCTTGTTCTTTACGCACCTGAAAAACTCTTTCTTGTAGTTTTTGACATCTCTGGCCATTTTCAATTCAAGCTGAGCTTTTGTTTTTCTAACTGCATCTCTGCACACCCTGGTAATGCCCTTGTACTTCTCAACAGGTATTATTCTGCCTTTCCACCTCTGGTACACTTCTCTTTTGGTTTTAAGCAGACTCAGAAACTCACAGTTAAGCCAAGGTTGACTCTTGCTCTGCCTACTTCCCTTACCTTTAAAGGGGATGAACTATTTTTTTACTTCTGGGAGAAGGTTCTTGAAAAATTCCTAGCACTTGCTAGCATCTTTATCTTCCATAGAAGCTTCCCATAGAAACCCTCCCAACTGAGCTCTGAGTGAGCTGAAGTTTGCTCTTCTGAAATCTAAAACCTTTGTCTTAGTACTAGCCTTCAGCATGCTCACAGGATCCCAAACTCCACAATATTGTGATCACTGCAGACAAGGCTATCACTAACTGAGATATTGCAAGGCAGGTTTTCCTGGTTTGTGAGTAGCAAGTCCAGCAGTGCTTCATTCCTGGTTGGCACATCTAACATTTTTATGAGGAAGCAGTCCCCTATGCATTCCAGGAACCTGATGGATGACATGTGAGCTGCTGTATTGTTCTTCCAACAAATGCCTGGGTAGTTGAAGTCACTCATAAAAACCAGGTTCTGTTGACCTGAAGCTTGCTTAAGTGACCTAAATATTGCTTCTTTGGCCTTATCATCTTGGTTTGGATGTTGATAGAAGATGCCTACTCTAAGATCCCCCTTGGAGATCTTGACCCAGAGGCATTCGATAAGGCTTCCACAATCACTGTAGTTGACTACTATACATTCAAGATTCTCCTTAACATAGAGCACAGCTCCTCCTCCTCTTCTTCTCTGCCTGTCTTTACAGAACATCCTACAGCCAACCATTGCTATTCTCCAGTCATGTGAGTTGTCCCACCATGTTTCAGTTTCCTACGATATCATAACTTTCTGACTGGGTGTGGAGCTCCAGTTCTTCCTGTTTCTTCCCCAGGCTGCGTGCATGCATACATACACTTGAGGTGGTTGTTCTTCTGGTTCTCATCTTGCAAGGCAGCTAAGGAAGATCTGTTGCTGCTGTGGTTGGCCTGGCTTATCCCCCAGTTGGTTGCAATAGTGTGAGTATTGCCACTTTGGACCCCATCCCCCAGATCCTTCAGTTTAAAGCCCACCTCACCAAGTTAGCCAGCCTGCTGCCAAAGATTCCCTTACCTCTTCTAGAAAGGTAGATCCTATCCCTCCCTAACAAGCTATAGTCATAGAAGAATGTCCCATTGTCATAAAAGCCCAAATCCTCATGATGACACCAGCCATGAAGCCAGAAGGTGTTTTGCATTATACATCTATTTCTGGCTGCGCCCTTACCTCTAATTGGTAAAATGGAAGTAAAGATAACTTGGGCATCAATACTTTTTGCTTGCACCCCCAAGGCTTTGTCATCTTCCTTGATTGCGCCCAGGTTCTGGCTTGCAGTGTCGTTCATGTCCACATGAAAGAGTAGCAATGGATAGTAGTCTGTGCTCTTGATAAGTTTGGGCACCCTCTCAGCAACAGCTCTGACCTTAGCTCTGGGAAGGCAACATACCTATGGTGACTCACTGTCAGGCTGACAGATGGGCACCTCAGTCACCCACTATGAGCACTCGTCATTTCTTTTTGCGGTATTCACTGTGTTAGTGGTGTATTCTATATTCTATAAACAGACTAACTTTTTTAGTTTGATAATTATGCAAATTAATTCAGTTTTTCAAACATATTATAACTCAAAAATATTATTAATAATGACACATCTCCCAAATTAAATTTCTAAATCTGATTTGTGACTTGTATGGAGCATATATGCCAAGGCAGGGGGCAGCTGTATGTCCAGATTAAGTAGGCAGTTGCCTAAGGCAGCAGCAGAGAGACATGAAAATCACTGTGGTAGCAGAGCAGCTCCCCCAGGCACAACCTGGTGTGCTGAGATTGTACTATCTTAGTCTCAATAATGAGAAAATTTATCCCACTCCCTGGCCTTGGTTTTTCCCTCATCCTACTGGTGATAGACAAAGGAGGTCTGGAAACATACCAGCATGGAGCTGGAGGACAGCCCTTCCTTTCATCTCTCTTCTCTTAGGCAGTCATGCTACATTGGGTCAGAAAGTCTAAGCAAGTGTTTGCTATTTTATCCTCATTAATTTTGATTCACTGCTGTGAAACCTTGAGTCTGCCCATGACAAAATCATTATACTGATTTCTGTACCACTGTACTGGTTTTGGGTAGGATAGAGTTAATTTTGTTTGTTTTGTATAACTAGGTTATAAATACTGTGCCTTGCTGATAAAAATGGGAGCTAACTGTTAAATAGATTTTTAATTTTTTCTTTTCACTTTTTTTTTAAATCTAGAAGCTCTGTTAGAACTGCCTCTGAATACTTGATATACCTTGGGCATTCTCAAAGTTAGACATGCCTTAAAAACATAATATCAATGATATTTCTTGTTCTTTTTCTTCTCTGATAAGAAACTACACTGTTTGCAGTACATTATTTGCGTTTTCCCTTCAGAATCTGACCTCAAAAAATTCATGTCTGGACACAGGCAGCACAGCTTACAGCTAGGACACAGCCTTGTCTCTTGTTAGATAATTACAGCTTCCTGCATGAGACTGATGCTAACTACGTAAGCATGAAGTTCTCATGTTCCCTTCCATTTCAAAGTCAAAGAGGTCAGCTTAAGCCATCTGCTTGGCATACATCAGAACAAAGGAAAAAGAGCTCACTCTCCTCCAGGATGTGCATCTGCCTCCTTAGGCACCTTTCTATGGCTTCTCTTGTAGAAAGTAATCTTCTACCTCTCGGTAAAGCAGAATGAAGAACTGGTTTTACCTCCTCACTGAACATGGTATCAGCTGTGAGAAGTCAGTTTCTCGTCTTTCCCAGTTTATATGAGCTGTATGTGATCTACACCTGTTGAACTTTCTGCTGCTCTGTTCTAGAGCTCACTACGGTGTCTATTGATGGTCCATAAAGCTGATATTGCTCATACATAGGGAAGCTAATGGTACGCTATCTCTTATAATACGTTCTCAATCTCCAGATGCCCAAGCTCCTATTTACCACAGAGCAGCCATCTTTTGAGTCCAGGGACATACAGAGTCAATACAAATTCTAGGTAGGGGGACTTATCTGATTATAAGACCTCAACTGAATGACTGGAAGATGAGCTAGGACTGGAATCAATTCTCCCATCAGGCTAAATGCCCAAAGTTAGAATATTAGTGTTAGACTAAGAAGTATGACATTGACACATGCAATATAGCGTGGTAAATGTAGGAGCTTTCATTTGTACATTAGTTTATACTTGTATAAAGACAGTTAACTCTTCTGTTAACAGTAGAGTTACTTCCTGTTTTCAGTAAATGGGAAAACGTAATATTTTATGAGTTAATAAATGTAAATCTTTTTATTAGTGACAATGTACTTTTTTCACAGAGAGCACAATCTTAAATGTTGTTTTGTAAAGGAAAAATGATAGGAAAAGCAAACATTTACCTGCCACAGAAAGTCTTGATATCATAGAGAATTCAATTAATATTGTATTTGTAAAGGAGAGAAACTAGAGGATGACAGCTATGATGACAAAGTATCCTTTTCTAGTCTTACTGAAGTTTTTGCTCAAAAAGTCATTCTCCTTGGATTTCATACAACTCATGCTGGTAAATTTCACTTTCTACTTGGTGTGAGGAGTCTCTGTTGTTTAGCATTTAGAGGTGGTGACATGAGATGTCTGCATGCCTCTTAGTTGTCAAAGTCTAGTAGTCCGTTGCAGTTTGCATTCACTAGGGACCTACTCAGCTGCTGTCAAAGTTGATTTTTGCCTACTCGCCCTGCCTGTAGAGTCAGTATAATTGATAGTTGGAAGGAGCTGCTAATAGTTGCCTGGTCTGAATGCCCAGATTGTACCAGCTGCCTTGAGTGATACTTTCATGCCAATGAACTAGATTCTAACTATTTTGACTACTGATTCTTCAGAAAAACAATGCAGAGGAACAATTTTTTGCTTTTCTTTCCTTTTCTTCCATTTTTGTTGAGGATGAAAGGATAAATTGCTTTGGCAATGACATCCACAAAGGGCGTTCATGGTTGTGAATATTGCATTGGAGAAATAACTAGCTCTGGATAACATGGCCTACTTTTCTCTTTTGGGCATTTCATATTGGCTAGTCCCTGATAGTCTCTCTCTCTTTCTCTCCCTCAATCATTATAATATCATTGTGAATTGCACTAGGCAGCAGGACAGACAAAAAGAAACCAAGCAGTGCAGTGGTCAGCATCCCAGTACTCATATAAGCCTTGTGCATCCAGATTCACAGTCTAACAACTGAAAAAATTATGTGTTTCTGTAAAGCCGCTGACCACCAACTTTACACAAGGCTTTCCCAGCTGATTTTTAAAAGCTTAAGCAGAGCTGATATAGGGAACCATCATGAATTGTTATCAAGATTTGAAATTATCATCTTGAGTTGAACAAACAATTTCTGGTAGTGGGTGACTTGAAATTTTCTCCAGAGGAGTAAGGAGAATTATAGTAGGACTGGATATGTGCAAGAATTATACCAGTATTTCATTTGGAAAGTTCAAATGCTTAATTGTTATTACCCTGTGGTCTGATTTTCACCTCCATTGTTTCACGTGGGGAGTTTCTATATTCATACCCTTCTAAAATTAAGTTTTCATAAAGACTTCTGAGACCTGTACTTTATACATTTTGCCAACTTTGGTTTTGTTTCAACCTTCTTTGCAATTGGCTCTTTGGCAAAGTCATGAATATTTGTTGCTGGCAAAAAGAACCTCAGATTCCAACCCAGCTACATGCCCATCTATTTTTTGGGAACTTACTAATTGTTTAGGATTAGAGATTATATCATTATTTTAATTACATTTTTGTAATAATTATTATTTATATAAAATTATTGTTTATAATAATTATTTTAGTAATAGTAAGGAGTAGCACATTTGCTTTCTAAAGATTATGTGAAGGCTTATAGACTTAATGCAACCTACAGTGGAAAGCAATTTTCATTCATGAAGATGCTTAAAAAGGGAGATTTTGTAGTGACAATGATCTATTGCAGATCTTCATTGTATAGCTTGAAGATTTTCTTGTAACCTCACCTACTGTACAAACACATTCTTGGTTTTGTGCATCTTGTTCTGCATAATGAACAAAGGCAATCCTATCAGTTCTAAACAAGAGCAGTGTTTAGTAGGAAAAACAGTAATTTAGCTTGTGCTATACGTATATATATGAAGATGGTAAAATACAGAGTTATCGAATAGATCTGCACTTCTTAATTGAGAAGAGAGGTGAGATTGAGGAAAGACTGACGTAGGAAATACAGCAATATAACTACGTTATTTTTAGAAGTATCCAAACAACTCAGTCATAGAATCATAGAATGGTTTGGGTTGGAAGGGACCTTAAAGATCATCTACTACCAACCCCCCTGCCACAGTCAGGGACACTTTACGCTAGACCAGGTTGCTCAAAGCACCGTCCAACCTGGCCTTAAACACTTCCAGGGAGGGAGCATCCACAACTTCTCTGGGCAACCTGTTCCAGTGCCTCACCACCCTCATAGTGAAGAATATCTGCCTTATATCTAAGCTAAATCTACCCTCTTTTAGTTTAAAGCCATTACCTTTCATCCTATCACCTCTCTCCTTGATAAAGAGTCCTTCCCCATCTTTTCTGTAGCCCCCTTTAAGTACTGGAAGGCCACTATAAGATCTCCCTGGAGCCTTCTCTTCTCCAGGCTGAACAACCCCAACTCTCCCAGCCTGTCCACATAGGGGAGGTGCTCCAGCACCCTGATCATCTTTGTGGTCTCCTCTGGACCTGCTCGAGTGGGTCTGTGTCCTTCTTATGTTGGGGCCCCAGAGCTGGACATAGTAATCCAGGTGGGGTCTCATGAGAATGGAGTAGATGGGGAGAATCCGCTCCCTCGACCTGCTGGCCACACTTCTCTTAATGCAGCCCAGGATGCGGTTGGCTTTCTGGGCTGTGAGCATACATTGCTGGTTCATATTCAGTTTTCCATCCACTAATACTCCAAGTCCTTCTCTGCAGGGCTGCTCTCAATCCACTCATCCCCAGTGCTTAGCATTGCCCTGACCCATGTGCAGGACCTTGCACCTGGCCTTGTTGAACTCAATGACTGAGGACAGATCTGTAGATCTACAAATTAGCTAGCTGTTTGGGAAAAATCTGAAAAGACCACTTCCTTTTTTTTAAGGAAGTCAGTACCTTCTCACCCTAAATCATTGATCTAATTTCCAAAGGTGGAAGAGCTGAGGAGAAGTAAGGGAAGAACTATGACCCAGAAACCAATGACACATAAGACATCAACCCTATGTTGTGTTAGACAATCAGTCACACTGCAGCAGAAATCAAAGAATTCAGCATCAAATGAGAATCTGAAGACTAGACTTTTCCTTTGGCTTTGCCATTTATTTGAACTTGGGATTTCACTTCAAAGAAGAATGCTGCATCTTGGTTGCATACTTTTATTCAGATATCCGAGACTAGACTATCAGAATTATGAAATCGTGTTAAATTCTTATAGTCTTATTTAGAAGCTTCTAACACATTGTTCTGACTTTTCATCAATGATGATACCTTCGTGCCAGTTTTGTCTAAAAAAATCAAGGTTTCACTAATCAGGAATTCTATACCTAAGTAACTCATTAGACGTCCCTAAAAACAATGTGATTATGTGTAGTTAAAGATGGTCTCAAAATTTGAGTAAATTTTTATGAGGCCACTAGATGGTGCCACATGTTTTGTTATATACTTCAGAAAACAAAGTTCTGGGGAAAAACAAACAAACAAACAAACAAACAAAATGAACAAAATACCAAAACAAAGAAGACATAATACTGCTGCATAAAATAACAAGGATGTTTTTAGATATTATTTTTCATTTTCTTCATCCTGCCATTTCTCTCTACTACCTCAAATTGTACTGTTCTTTCTTTTATGCACTGGGTAAGATACACACTTCTTTTGTGCACTGGGTAAGATACACACTGGGTAAGATACATACTACACAAAGTGTAGCACTACAATTCACAGAATATGTGAGGCATTAATAGAATATGTGCAGGTTCAGCTTTTGATCAAGATTTACTGGAGACAAAAATCAACCAGAGCTTGATTATTTTTTCATGACAAATACAGTCAAGAAGGTAGTAAAGTAGTATAAATTTACTGTGTTCTAAAAGACTTCATGAAATCAGGCTGTTCACTTGTTGGTCTCCATCAGACTTGGTCAAGGCTGACATTGAATGGAAGACTTTCTCTGTGCTATATGAAAGTGATGAAGGAAGTGATTCATCTATGTATCGGGTTTGAGTGGCAAGGTTTTGGTAGGGGGTGAGGCTACTGGGGTGGCTTCTGTGAGAACCTGCTAGAAGCTTCCCCTATGTCCAATAGAGCCAATGCCAGCTGGCTCTAAGATGGATCCACCACTGGCCAAGGTGGAGGCCATCAACAACGGTGGTAGCACCTCTGTGATAACATATTTAAGAAGAGGAAAGAAAAGCTGTTCAACAGCAATTGCAGCCAGAGAGATGAGTGAGAATATGTGAGAGAAACAACTCTGCAGACATGAAGGGTAGTGAAGAAGGAGGGGGACAAGGTGCTCCAGATGCTGGAGCAGAGATTCCCTTGCAGCCCATGATGAAGACCATGGTGAGGCAGGTTCTCCCCCTGCAGCCCAGGGAGGACCCCATGCCGGAGCAGGTGGATGCCTGAAGGAGGCTGTGGCCCCATGGGAAACCCACGCTGGAGCAGGCTCCTGGCAGGACCTGTGGATCCATGGAGAGAGGAGTCCACACTGGAGTAGGTTTGCTGGCAGGACTTGTGACACTGTGGGGGACCCACACTAGAGCAGTCTGTTCCTGAAGCACTGCATCCCATGGGAGGGATCCATGCTGGAGCAGTTTGTGAAGGGCTGCAGCCCATGGGAAGGACCTACACTGGAGAAGTTCTTGGAGAACTGTCTCCTGTGGGAGGAACCCCATGCTGGAGCAGGAGAAGAGTGTGAGGCGTCCTCGCCCTGAGGAAGAAAGAGTGTCAGAGACAACATGTGATGAACTGATGGCAACCCCCATTCCCTGTCCCACTGTGCCACTGGGGGAGAGGAGTCAGAGAAAATTGAGAGTAAAGTAAAGCCCAGGAAAAAGGGAGGGGTGGGGGGAAAGTGTTTTTAAGATTTGGTTTTATTTCTGATTACCCTACTCTGATTTGATCTGTAATAAATTAAACTAATTTCCCCAAGTCAAGTCTGTTTTGCCAGTGACAGTAATTGGCGAGTGATCTCTCCCTGTCCTTATTTTGACCCACAAGGCTTTCATTGTGTTTTTCTCCCCTGCCCAGCTCAGAGTGATAGGGTGTCTTTAGTGGACACTTGGCATCCAGCCAGGGTCAACCCACCACAATCTAGTACCATTATTTCTAGCCCCATCTCAATACATTCTTACATGATGTTACCATGACTGATTGTTGTTGGATTATTTTGACAGAGCATGAAAGCCAGCCACATTTCCTCCCAATATCTCAGCAATCCCCAACTGAAGCAGTTACATATAATTTGTATATGAATTCAGTTAGGCATATTGAAGTGATGGAATAGAATTTTATTTTGCTTAAATAGGTAGCACAAGGCAGTCTTTGGTTGGAAGGCCTTACTGTCTAATTTAAGATAAGACGGTCAACTCTTTCCTTCCATCAGGAACAGTGTAGCTTTACTGTGGAACATGGACCACACCACCAGATGATATTTTCCTAGCAGATATAGCTAGGTACAAATTTAGATATTGTGCCTTAGGGATGAGACAGGATAGTAAAAAATGAAGTGAGAAGATATTTGCAGGAGATAAATATACTCATAGCCCTCATCTGGATGAAATATAAGGAAGCTGCACCTTTGCCAGTGAATTATAGTGCTGTAGACATATAAGTCACACCAAGAGCCCAGAGTTTTCATCCTCTGTCTTATAAATATGTGATCATGCATTTTACTTAAATATAGTTAACAATAAGTTGGAACATAAAAGCATAGACAAAGAAGATACATTTGCTGAAGCAGAGAAAAAGTTGTCAGCTGAAAGCTGTGAAGTATTATATCAACAATAATTCAGAGACTGTTAGATACAGAAGGCAAAACTGGAATGGTCCTACATACAGAAACCAGAGATCAAGTGCATTAAAATTATGTGAGCAGTCATAAAATTAATTTATATATATTTATGTCATTGGAAAGAGTTCCTCTTCCATAACTCTTGTTTTATTGCTAACAGCAGTGCTGCACAGTTTGTACTCTCCAAACCTTGAGGTGACTCCTGGTGCAAATACATTTGTCCAAACATTTTGAAAATTCTCCTTTACAGAACAGTCTTTCAGTTAACCCATCTGTCTCATTGTGTCATATCCAATCAGGAATGTGAGCTAAATGGACAAGTGTCAGGTCAGAGAGGACCTTCACCCTTTGATGCCTGACTGCAGTTGATTCATTAGCAGTGCTACTTAGTAAGTCTTAAGAGTATGAAGAAGCCATTCTTCTATTATATATATGCAAAGTGTTTGTATTCATTTATACTTCCAAAATTTGGGGAAACACAGAAACGAAGTACCAGTTCTTTTACTAATAATCCAAAAAACAGACTTGGTTTCGTTAGCAGAATCTCTACAACCCTCCTTTAGACAGACTTGGGAAGACTACAGCTTCTCCCCTCAGCCTTTTCCTTGGAGCTCAAGAAATCCAGTTCCTTCAGCTCCTTGTCAAAGAGCATGTGTTGCAGCCTCTTTCATCATCTCGGTGTCTCTCCAGAAGACTTTCTCTACTTTGTCCATATCTTTTTATTCTGAGGTCTCAGCTTGGACTGGGTACAGAAAAAATGGCCAAGCAAGCAGCAGGCAGCAGTCCCTTCCCTGGGCCTGTGGGCTGTGGTCCATCTCTGTGCCTGGCACACAGCTGGCCCTGTTGCCACAAGAGTACACTGCTGACTCATGTTCAAGAAAAATCAGCAAAATGATCCATTGAGATCCCCTCAGTTTGATCAGAGGTATAACTTTAAATAAGCAGGAAAGTTTCCAGGGAAATGTTTGTATTGTGGGCAGACCTTTCCTCACTGCAACTTCTGATGCAGCTGCACATCAAATGGGTATTGGCTGCTGCTGTGGTTTAACTCCAGCTGGCAACTAAGCACCATGCAGCCACTCGCTCACTCCCCCCACTCAGTGGGATGGGGAGGGAATCAGAAAAAAAAAGTAAAACTTGTGGGTTGAGATAAAGACAGTTTAATAGGACAGAAAAGGAAGAAAATAATAATAATAGTAATAATAATAATTTAAAAATAATTAGAATATACAAATCAAGAGATGCACAATGCAATTTCTCACCACTCACCAACCAATGCCCAGTCAGTTCCTGAGCAGCTGTGCCCAGCCAAATTTCACCCCAGTTTATATACTTGTTATGATGTCATATGGTATGGAATATCCCTTTGGCCAGTTTGGGTCAGCTGTCCTGGCTGTGTTCCCTCCCAACTTGTGCCCCTTCAGCTTCCTCAGTGGCGGGGCATGAGAAGCTGAAAAGTCCTTGACTTATTGTAACACTACTTGGCAACAGCTAAAAACATCAGTGTGTTATCAACATTATTCTCATACTAAATCCAAAACACAACACTGTACCAGCTGCTAGGAAGAAAATGAACTCTATCTCAACCAAAACCAGGACAGTTATCTGTTTATGTGCCAGTGACTATTTAGACTCCATGCACAAAACAGGACCTGTAAATCAAACCTGATGAGTAGTGTGCAGGAGATACCCCATGGAGTAAATATATTTTAATTTAGGCAAACCAAAAATATTTTCAGGATCAAACTTTTTGAAAGTAATTTTAAGGTGATCTGGAGATTTCCTGGGGTTTTTCTGCATGTAGGGACAGAAAGTTGATTTTTTCACTAGTCTTAGAATATACTGTAGCTTAATATATACACTGGTATCTTAGTATGAGGCCAAAGCCCAAAAGGAGCATCCTATGGCCAATGCCTGAGGCAGCTGTCTTAGCTAGAAACCATAAAGTTCCTCATTTTCTCAGGGCCTTCTATTTGTGGTCTCGCAAAATGGATTTTTTCTGCAAATCACTGCCTTTTTGGAAAGTCAGCTCTAAAGATAGACAGAAAATTAAGTTGAACAGATTTTCACTTGACCAGAGGTTATAACAATGACAAAAATATCTATTAAATTCAACAGCTATGAATCCAGAAGGTGAAAGTTCACTTTAAACCCCTAGTCTACTGAAGTGTTCCAAATACTTGGATTTGCTGCAAGCTATTCTCATTACAAACTGGCTGGTAGCTGCAAGATACTGTCCTGTGGGAGGTGACCTCTGGGTGAGGGTTAAAATTTTAAGCCTGGATGGGGCCATCAAGATTCAGCCATGTGTGACATGCTGAAAAAGGTCTGTGCAAACAAGACCTTTTACTCAAACAAAATATCCTACTTGCTGTCCTACATTTACTGCCAGTCATGTCTGCAATTTTTTTTCTCTTTTTTTTTTACTCTTTTTTTTTCAGAAAATCCAAGTATGTTTCACAAATTTTCATCCTGCTGGCAATAATGTGCCAGCTCTTTTTAGGACAAATACGTTATTTTGATTAGCCTGATACCATTCTAGAAATGTTGCTGTCCTCCAGGGTATAATGTAGTCTTGTTTATCTCAAGTGTTAAAAATGCTGAGCAGCATTTGGCCCATTCAAAGCCCTTGCTTTATGGCAACTTACTGAGCTTCATTAGAAAATTCTATTCAAGAGTCAGAAGAGTATGTCTCAGGCTGCCATCTTCACAGTTGTTACTTCCTCTGAGCTGTCTGTTTTACATCCAGTCTTAGGAGTTTTCCATCAGCTGATGACAAAAATATGCATTTTTTTACTATCATATAAAGCTATTCAACTCCTAGCTTATTCTGGATAATTTGTAAATATCTGCCTGTACATGCATTTTATTCCTGATCTTTATCACACAGTCAGCTAGACCAAAACTCATCTCTGTTTATTCCTAAATGATCTCAGGAATTGAAACCACTTTAAAATTACTGCTTCCCAGATTACCACCTAACAACTATGTAATTAAACAGAGAGAATTGTGCAAAAGTATTTCTGCATTTTGATATTATGGTTTAGCTAAAATTGCCGTGATAGTAAACAGGTTGTTTTGATGTCCAAGACCTCATAATAACACTAATTATGTAACAGTATGCAAATGGTCTTGATAAGCAAGCTACTTCATTTTGAACTCCCCCTATTTACACTTTCTGATGCAGAACATCTTCCTAGTCATTTCTTTCCAACATCACTCATGTATGATCTCTTCTATACAGAACAGCTTCCTCTAGTCTGAAAATGTCATTTCTCTTGTAACATTATTATCCAAACAAAACAGTTCCATGTCTGAGATTTCTACTCATTTATTACCAATGGGAAACATTGTCCTAGTTTGAGTGAGTGGCAGGGGTTTGTGGTAACAGGGGAGGGGGCTGCAGTGGTTGCCCCCTGTGAGAATCTTCTCGAAGCTCCCCCAGCTCTGAGTTGGACCCGCCTTTGCGCCAAGGCTAGGCCAGTTAGCTGCACCTCTGTGATAATGTATTTAAGAAGGGGAACCTGGGGGAGTTGTGAGGAGCAGTTACAAGGAGAACATCTGTGCGAACACCAGGGTCAGTGGAAGGAAGGAGGAGAAGGGGTGTAGGTGTGCCAGAGCAAATACTCCCCCGTATCCCATGGTGAGATGGCAGGGCTGCTCCTCCTGCCACACATGGAGGTCCACGGTGGAGCAGATGTCGATTTGTGGTCTGTGAGGGCCGCACACAGTGCCAGTTGTCTGTGCCCGAAGAAGTCTGGGACCCCATGGGAAGAAGCCCCTGCAGTTGTAGTTTGGTGCTGGGAGGACTGCAACACATGGGGGGGGACACACCCACACACCCACGGGAATGACTCATGTAGGAGTTGGTTTGTGAAGGACTGTCCCCTGTGTGAGAGGGGGACCGTGCTGGGACAGGGAAGGAATGCAAGAAGCTTCCCCCTTCCTGAGGTGGAAGAAGTGGCAGGACTGACTGCACCCCCCCATTCCCTGCCCCCTGCGCTGCTGGGGGAGAGTGGGGAGAGATGTCAGGAGCAAAGCTGAGGCTGGTAGGAAGGGAGGGTGCTGCAAGGTGTTTTCAAGATGTGGTAATGCTTCTCACAGCCCTAGTCTGTCTGTTAAAAGTGTTGTTGTTTTTAGGGTCTGTTTTAAATTTATGGTTTTTTCTTCCCCTAATGAACCTGGTTTTTGCCTGTACCTTAAAGGATGACATCATCCCTCCCTGTCCTTATCTCAAATTTCTGGGTCTTTTGCTTCCCTCCTTCTCAGCGCTGGGGGGCGAAGAGGGGAGCAGCTGCATGGTTCTCAGTTGCCCTCTGAGCTCAAACCACAACAAGCATAGGCAAAATATTTGCTGTAGGTGCTTGAAGAAAATTTTAAAACATGAAAGCCTACAAACTCTAATCTAGTTATATGGGACAGACATCATAGTTCTATGCATCCCCCTATTCCCAGCCTTGGTTGGACAAGTTGCTGGAGAGGAGATATGACACAGAAAGATCCAGGAAGCAAAATTTCACAGCAGCAAGGAGTAGCTCAGCATCTGAGCAGTGTGAGTTGATGCAAGAGCAGATAATGTTACCTCTTATCGTTGGTATCTTGGGGATAAGTCTAGAATTCATGAAGTCTTTCATTGAGTGCTTCTCTACTGCTGGTATTATAAAGGTGTGAGTAGCAGTTTTAGGATTTTGATGAAAAGCAAACAGTGGCACAAACTTTATTAGGAATGGGAGAAAGATATGTGGGAGTAAGCAGGTTTGGGATTACCATGGTTAAGCAGGATAAAGCCAGTGGAGTAAATTAAATCAATAGCTGAGGTGATGACAGACTGCACAAAACAGAGAGTAAGAGTAGCACTGTCACAAAGTCAAGAACATTTATAGTTTGAATGGACCTTGGAAGGCCATTACTGGGTGCTGAATGCATTTAGTCATGTACACACATTCCTAGCAATGTCATACAACTGTCATAACACAGTGTCAACCTTCTAATTTACAGTTATTTTGATAGTTGTCAATGCAGCAGCTTGCAAGAGTGAAGACCTTTATTCAAAATCAAACTGCAATCATATTACACCACACTATTGATCTTAAGTTGATGGAAATCAGATAAATACTTGTGGTTATTGTATTACTACATTGCATATTCTTCTCACACTTTAGCTCCTTAACGTTCAGAGCTGTGCTGCTCTTTTCTTCTGTACTTTTATTATCATACTTCATATCACAACTACATTATACTACTGCAGAGGGCACTAATGGTGCATATGAACAGCTGTTGAGCAAACCCACAATTTCAACTGCATCAAATCCATACAGTGGATGTCCACAAGTTTGTATTTATTTGCCATATTTGGCCTATTGATGCTAAGGACCTGGTTATGTGATCACACCTGACCAAATGATCTTAGACACAGAGAAAATAAGAATAAAAAATGATTCAAGTAAACAAATAGTTCTTGTATGTTTTAAAGTTATTAAATAGAATGTGGCGGAGGTTAAAAAAGCCCTTGCCATTTAAATTATGTTTAAACAGTTAATTTTAAATCTTTGTGCAGTTTTCTCTGAGGCATCTTAAGTTTTAGATGCAATCATTTGTGTGAACTCGTACCAAATCATGGTTTTAATATTTCAATGACAAATCAACTTTAAAAAACTTCACTTGTGCTTTAAATAGATATATTAAACCATAGAACACTCTTGATGCTTTCTCTGATGAACATTCAAAAAGAAGGTTTGTTTCTATTTCCAGATATGTTTCTGAACAGTACTTTGACTTTACACAAATGACTACTTAGTTCCTATATGGCTGTAAATTGGGTGTGATTGCTACTAAAATGATTTCTAATTTTTGGATGGAATGACTTTTATTAGTGTTAATATTTTTAGGAAAATATTTTGGCATCTATGGTCATTGAAATTTTTGCTGTTAGGCTGAATCTTGTTGTGTTTAGGATAGAGGTTTTGGATGGAAAATGGAGATTTGGACTCTTTGGAGAGTTTCACTATTCAAGTAATTTGTCTCCTGTTTCTTCCTGCAGAGACAAAGCAAGCAGCCAAAGCCACAAGTGTCCATCCTAGAGGCATTTTGCTGACACTAGATGTCTGTTATACCTACTTTCCTGATGTTTAAAGCTGGCCTTTACCATAACTGTGATAAAAAGAGTAGAAAAACATTCCTAGTAGGAAAAAGTTCTGGGAAATATCTGTTCCCACTAACTCTAAAAAATTTAGGGGACAATTTGATCATAGTGTCTAAACAGTAGATGGTACAGATTGAGTTCTCAGACTAGCCTGAAAAAGTGTGAAAGGATCCAGAGACTGGAAGTTGAAGACAGATAATTTCACAGTAGGTTTGTTTGCATTTTTAGAAATGTGAATAACTAGCTACTGGAATGACATGTCAAGATGTCTTCTCCATCATTATATTCACAAATGTATTTTTTTCATCTTTGAAAGATATGCTCTTCTAAGGTTAGAAACTCATTCAGGGAGATTTGGTACTGCTCTACCAAGATCAATCCCATCTAGATTCAGATCCAGACCTAGATCTGCCATATGAGCCTAAAGGAGGGAGCACAAAATATTTTACAAGTTTATTCCAAAGCTTCTATGTGGCTTATGTAAGGTTTATTTTATACGATTGGCTCCTGACAGCCATTCATAAAACTTGCAGCATTTGCTATCCAAATAGCTTCCAGCCACTGACATTATATCCTCTAGCATATCTGCTTACATTCTGCTGTTGTCCTACTTCCAGATACCATTCATCTTTGAGCACACAGTCTCACCAGATGCATCATTGCTTGCTCTGCTGATATCTTCATTGAAAGGACTCAGATATTACAAACAGCAGGTGCCATTTAAACAAAATAACCATGTGATTTGATATGTTAAAATCCTGCAGGTCTGTTCTAAACCTGCTAATCTTAAACATATGCATAAGATTGTTTATTCACTGATTTTTCATACTGCTTTTACCAGATTATTGTAAAACTATTTAAAAATTAGTTAACTTGAAGGAAAATTAACCAACAGCACTAAACATGCCCATATTAACCATTTTACAGTTCCACTGTTCGGGTGCTTGAGATGATCACTTTACAAACATTAAACCTTCATAAATCAGCATAGTCAAATAAGGGAGTGGACCCAACTGTGCATTCCTGCTTCTGTGCCTTCCCATCCCGTCTTACCTCCCTTCCCCACCCTTATGCCCTATGCCACATTTATAAGACTATAACTCTGAAGTTGGGGTGAGGGAACTGACCTGGGTTAAAACATATTCAGCACCAGATGTAGATAACTGAATGGTGCTTTCAATCTGTAGTTTCTCTGTACATTCACTATGCAGTTCCACAGTTATTCTGGTATTGAGGAATAAAGCAGCATAGGGATGAAAACAAGTATGAAGAACAGTCAGCATCTCTGTTGAGCAACTGCTCAGGCTCAAAGCATTTGTGAAACTTGTTTTGCAGTGCTTTAGACATCATTGCCTGCTGTGGCCTCAGCTTAAGGAATAATACAGCTGAAGTATTAGACATCTTCTTACCAAGGTACCACATCAATCAGCATTTTATATGTGCAGACTGTAAGGCTATTGTAATAATCTTGATTCCCTGAAAACTTCAACAAAGTACTTCCATTTGATATAGGAAAAGGACTTATGCAGCAGGAATTTTTTATGAAGCATATACAAATCTCTTCCAAGGTACTATTTCACATTAATTTCTTAACAGTGGGTGAGCAAATAAAGTTAGGATTATACATCAACTGAATTAATACCATTATTGACTTCACTGGCAGTGGTGTGAACATCAACATCTTGGAAAAAGAAATGCAAAGTTACATTACATTCAGTATAAATTTTTATTTGTATAAAGCCCAAAGAAGCTGCAAAGTAGAAGAAAATTATGTTTATATCTCCTTTAAGTCTTGTTTCTTTTTGAGTGATATAGAGTGTAAATCAGAATTTTGCCAAGAGGGATCCTGAACCACTGTTTTTTGTTGGAGATACTTATAAACTTCTTATACCTAACACTGTTATATTGTAATTTTACTTGGCAACCCTTGCACTATTTTTTTTCAAAGTAGGTTAAGTATGAGTCACATTGTTATAACACAATTGTATTGCTTTCCAGGCTAAGATGTTGAGCTTGCAGAACATGAATGAAAACTAGCTGGAAAGGAACAGTGAGTCACTTCATCTAATAAAACTTTTTTAAAGTGTTAGAAGAAAAAACCTCCAGCACATTAGAAGTATCTACAGAAAGGGTAGTGTTCAGTGGATAAATCACAAAGCTAGATAATCTGACACCAGAGTAGTTCTACCTTTGTGGCACATAATTGCAGTGTAACCTTAAAGTCCATCTGCATAGTACTTTCCATTGACTACCTATAACTGAGTAATTCATTTCACAACCTCAGCTGTCTAAAAGTTAGGTATCTGTTTTAAGTTACTTATCTGGACTGCATCTAACTCTTGTCAATACAGACATAAATACATCATTCAAATGCAATGAACCTTCCTTGGGATCCCTCTCTCCATCATCAGTAGAGAGAATGTAGCTTAAACCAGATGAATCCATTTAAGCTAGGTAAAGTTAGGTGAGCTAAAGATTACACTAGTAGCCCCTTGGTTAATACTCAGTTTCTTTCTGGATGGTTCCTCTAAGAAATTCATATGTCATTTAATTAGGACCATGAAGTAGCACTGGAATTTAGGCCAAGTACTTTGTCTTTAGGAACCTTTAACATCTCTCTTTTTTGTCTCTCCTGGTTGCAAGTAGAAATTCTGCCTACATTTGTAAAACAGATTCTTCTTCATACCTCCCTCTTTTGTAATATAAGCAATACATGCTAAATAAATTAAAAGCATAGGTGATTTAATTGACATGGAATTTCTTGACTATCAATTCTGCACTGATATTGAACTGTATATTGACAGTGACACACAGTAGTTACTGATGTGTTTTGTTGCTGTAAGTTCACAAAGGCTACATACTGCATTCTTAAAAATAGCCTGCGTTCCTATCCAGTCTAACTGAGATTTTGTCTAAGATTGCAATGCAGAATAGGTCCCCAGGTCTACATGCTTAGAATCATATGAATATTCGTTTGAAAAAAATGAAAGAAATGCACATGTGCTGAAAAACAAAAGCGTCGCTTCTAACTGAAATGAATCAGTTACTTTAGCAGCTCATCCCTTTGGGACGCCTAAAGGCAGTGGTTCATATTATGGACTAATGGGCTGCAAAATTTCAGTGTAATGACAGAATTTTGTTTCTGGCAGATTGACAGAATTTTCTTATTTTGGGGAAGGCTGTAGGGGTAACCATAGCATAAAAGTAAGGTCAACTCCAGTCAGACAATTTTTAGTAACTGGAAGATTGTGATGGTTGCCTGGCAACTAGAGCAGATATGAACTAGCATTTCCAGGTGACTTGGGAGACTTATGGCTTTTTCTCTTGGTATATTGAGAAGATTGCCTTTTAAAAGGGTCTGGCAGTCAGAAAGGTAAATTAATCATAGTTAACTTGGCCCATGGTAAAGGCAGAGACTGGCTGATCTGGGTTCTTCCCAGCACTTTTTTCCCATGTTTCCATGAAGTGTTAATATATTGTATAACTCTTGAAATTAAGACACACAGCCTTCATTGCTTTGCTGCATTTGTATAAACTAACAACATATGTGGGCTCAAAACATATCTCTAGCTTCCCAGCATCATCCCCTAAGCATTTCTCTCAGCCTGCAGGGAACACTCAACAGGTTCTAGGTGGGACCCACTTTATGCAGAACTCTGTCTTTATGCCATTTGTTATTCATCGGTACGAAATGATTACAGAAAGCAAAGCCTCCTCTTCTCACCAAGGAAAGATAAGAATAAGGAAGTGATTTAAATTTCAAAACTTCTCTAAGACCTTGCTGGATTAGCTCTAAAAGTACACAGAAGGTATTGATGGACCTCATTTGTTGTACCAAGTCACAACATATTGCTTTCTCTTCTGGGATCCTTTCATCCATCTGAAGAGCAACTCCTTTCAATTGTGATTTGCCACTGGGTGTTCTTGTTGCTGTCTCAGCTCCTCTAGGATGTTCAGACTGGCCATAAAGTAGTCGTGGATAAGGATTTAATCGTTTTCATGACTGATTCCCATAAATGTTGTCATTCCCATGTGGAGGATAACTTATCTGGGGAAAAATTCACTGCATCCACCTTCAATAGGATACAGTAGGCTACAGAATACAGGTTGCTTTGTAGTCAGTGGAAGATCACCACTACCTTTTACCTACCTTAGATACTTATGATACAATGGGTGTCCCGCTGACTGGTTCAGACTAACTACTTTCAGAAAGCTATGGCTAGGTGTAATGTATTCCATACTTGATGTTGCAAGCCCCAGTGTCCTGACAGTCTCACAGGCACCATAATCCTTTGTCCAAGACAAATTGCTTATTTTCACAGGGCATCTGGTAACAATTTCACAGATGATGCAGAAATAAGTATATGGAAAGGAATGTTACTGCATTAAGCAGTATCTGCTTTGTTTCTTTTCTCTTCTGCCTGTTGATCAGTATCTCAACCCTCACTTTCCCATTCCTTTCTCTACCCTGTCAGCCTAATCTAGGTATCAGCTCTTCTGAAAAATATTCTTTCTAGTCTTGTTTTCTAATAGTTTATCACTATCTATAGATAACAGTGTGTATCACTGAAAAAGGTGATGTTTCACCATTCCATGGTTCTAGCTGGTATTTTGTACTTCTTCTGAACCCTTTCTCTTAGGTATCTGTATTATACAATTTATAAGATACTATATATTTTTTAATAGAGCTCCAAACTCTCAGATGCTTAACTGCTTATAACTGAATGGTTTAAATACCTAAACCCATTTTTAGAGTCAGGTTGGACTTGTTGAATCTATTTCTTTAAGAAAAGAGTTTAAAAAGCTTGATTTTTTTTTTTTTTAATTTTGATAAGCCCTGTCAGTTTGTTTTGTTGTTCTGAAATGTTTGATCATTTCATTGGATTCCCTGTAAGATGCTCCAGAGTCCAGTAGTAGTATTATGAATTTTATAATAGCATTTTGCATAACATTTTCTGGAAAAGCTTGACTAAATATTGATTTCTCATTACAAGTGAGAGTTTCATTACACAGCAATTGTTGCAGGCTCAATGCAGATGTTTAATTGAAAATCGATTACCATAAAATAGTTTACCTTCAGTATAAATGAGTTCCTGGATTTTGATGGGGTTGTTCTTTATACTGTTTAATCAGCATGTGTAGAACAAGTAACATTTCGAAAGCAATAAACAAGCAATTATTCTCTGTATTAGACTACTACTCCTTGTGCATGATTTTCCTTCATGAATGAGATGCTGTGTCTTTTATAATTTCCTGCCATTTTTACTTTAGGAGTTCTGTCATCAAATCTGACAATTATTTATCGCTCATTGGTGAAGAATGGTAGGTAAAGTAGCAGCTACTCAAAGACCTGTATGCTGTTTCACTTGCCAGTGCATGTATTTTTTCATCAGAAGCATTTAGGATTTCCACAAGGAATTTCATTCATGCTGATCTCATTTTGTGCTAGAAATTGTCCATGTACATACATCTTAGGGGCAGCAGAACTGACATCCTCGACTTCCAAAGAGCTGACTTTTTCTTGTTTAAGCACCTGATTGACAGAATCCCTTGACGGTCCTGAAGGGTATAAGGGTCCAGGAAGGCTGGGCACTCTTTAAGAATAAAGTCTTAATGGCACAGGAGCAGGTTGTCCCCAGGTGCTGTAAGAGAAGCTGGTGGCATAGAAGGCCATCCTGGCTGAACAGGGAGCTTTGGCTGCAACTCAGGGAGAAAAGGAGAGTTTGCAGCCTTTGGAAGAAGGGGCTAGTGACTCACAATGATTACAAAGATGCCGTGAGGCTATGCAGGGCGGAAATCAGATGGTCTAAAGCCCAGCTAGAAATTAATCTGGCTTCAGCAATCAAGGATAACAAAAAGTGTTTCTATAAGTATGTCAACAGCAAAAGAAAGACCAGGGAGAGCCTCCATCCCCTGCTAGATGCAGGAGGAAACATGGTAACAAGTGATGAGGAAAAGGCTGAGGTGCTTAATGCCTTCTTTGCCTCAGTCTTTAATAACAAGACTAGTTGTACTGAGGGAATCCAGCCTCCTCAGCCAGAAGACAGAGACTGGGAGAACGACCCCCCCACAATCCAGGAGGAGATAGTCAGTGACCTACTGCATCACACACACAAGTCTATGGGACCAGATGGGATACACCTGAGGGTGCTGAAGGAGCTGGCTGGGGTGCTCGCCAAGCTGCTTGCCATCATTTACCAGCAGTCCTGGCTGACCGGGGAGGTCCCGACAGATTAGAAATTGGCCAATGGGATGCACATCTATAAGAAGGATCAGAAGGATGATCCAGGAAATTACAGGCCTGTCAGCTTGACTTCAGTGCCCAGGAAGCTGATGGAGCAGCTCATCCACAGTACCGTCATACAACACGTGCGGGACGACCAGATGATCAGGCCCAGTCAGCATGGGTTTATGAAAGGCAGGTCCTGCTTGACAAACCTGATCTCCTTCTACGACAGGGTGACCTGTTTATTGGATGAGGGAAAGGCTGTGGATGTAGTTTCCCTTGACTTCAGTAAGGCCTTTGACACCATTTCCCACAGCATTCTCCTGGCAAAACTGGCTGCTCGAGGCTTGGATGATCGCACGCTTTGCTGGGTAAAAAACTGGCTGGATGGCCGGGCCCAAAGAGTTGTGGTGAATGGAGTTAAATCTGGTTGGCAGCTGGTCATGAGTGGTGTCCCCCAGGGCTCGGTTTTGGGGCCACTCCTGTTTAACATCTTTATTGATGATCTAGATGAGGGGATCGAGTGCACCCTCAGTAAGTTTGCAGATGACACCAAGTTGGGTGGGAGTGTTGATCTGCTCGAGGGTAGGGAGGCTCTGCAGAGAGATCTGGACAGGCTGGAGCGATGGGCTAAGGCCAAATGTAGGAGTTTCAATAAGGCCAAATGCCGGGTGCTGCACTTGGGCCACAACAACCCCCAGCAGCGCTACAGGCTTGGGGAGGAGTGGCTGGAGAGCTGCCAGTCAGAGAGGGACCTGGGGGTGTTGATTGACAGCTGGCTGAACATGAGCCAGCAGTGTGCCCAGGTGACCAAGAAGGCCAATGGTATCCTGGCTTGTATCAGAAAGAGTGTGGCCAGCAGGGACAGGGAAGTGATCTTACCCCTGTACTTGGCACTGCTGAGGCTGCACCTCGATGACTGTGTTCAGTTTTGGGCCCCTCACTACAAAAATGACATTGAATTACTCGAGCGTGTCCAGAGAAGGGCAATGAAGCTGGTGAAGGATCTGGAGCACATGTCATACAAGGAGCGGCTGAGGGAACTGGGGTTGTTTAGTCTGGAGAAGAGGAGGCTGAGGGGAGACCTCATCGCCCTCTACAACTACCTGAAAGGAGGTTGCAGAGGGATGGGGATGAGTCTCTTTAAGCAAGTAATAAGTGATAGGACAAGAGGGAATGGCCTCAAGCTGCACCAGGGAATGTTTAGACTGGATATTAGGAAGCATTTCTTCACAGAACGGGTTGTTAGGTGTTGGAACGGGCTGCCCAGGGCAGTGGTGGAGTCCCCATCCCTGGAGGTGTTTAAGAGTCGGGTTGACATAGCGCTGAGGGATATGGTGTAGTTGGGAACTGTTAATGTTGGGTTGATGGTTGGACTGGATGATCTTCAAGGTCTTTTCCAACCTAGACGATTCTATGATTCTGTGATTCTTTCTAGATATTCATCAAAAGAAGCCTGAGCACAAAACACACAGAATTGGTGGTTTGGTACTTGTACCTGGAATCCAGCTACACTGGTCTTGGGACAACACCCCTTGTTCTTTCTTTTCCAGCCTTCCATTCAGTATGGAGCAGCTATCATTCTAAGTCCTCTTTCACAGATAATCTCCCAGTCTGTCACACAGCTGATATTATCTGCCTCTAAGAAGAGAGATCTTTGCTAATAGTTTGACAATAAAAGAATATGACATTTTCTTGAAAACTCTATTGCTAGGCCACTTAAATATAATATTCCTGCAGTTGATGCCCTGCCTTTTTTTCCAATCTGAAGTTCACTGGTACCATTTGCTTAAAAACTAATTTAACTAATTTTAGCTCTCTGTCTGTAAACCTCTGTAAACAGACTGTGGTTTCTCAAAAGTAATTGTTCAAATAATTTGCCAAAGATTTTGTGTTTGTATATTTTTTCTCTCAGTAATTAAATAACATTGTATAGTTTTCAGTATCAGTGTACACATTTAGTTTCCTCCTCCATCTACAAAATAACTCTTCTAAGACAAGACAAATAGGTAAAAAAATTATGTCAAATGGTAACTCTGACTGACCTCTCACAAACACTACTCTGAGTTAAGGGACAAATTGAGCGACACCTAAGTTTTTCTATGAAAAATACTTTAAAAACATCATACTCTATAAATAGTGTGCTTACTTAAACCAGCTGACCTAACCCTATTTAACATAGTCATAGATATAAACTCAGTCACTTTTTGTTAACTTCAAACCTCTGGCTACTCCCTCAGATTGTCTCATGACTATCTGAGAGCCTCAAGCCAGAGCCATGGAACTGACAAACATTGTGAGCGCTGAGTGTCAAAGGATGCTTTTTGTCTACACAGAGGCAAGCACCAAGGATGCTGCAGATTTAGACTGAAAAATATGTATCTGGAGTAATAATTTGTAATCTAGACAAAATCTTCTCTACTATTGACATAGGTATTCTTGTGCCAAGGTGTTAAAGATTTATGAAGGCTTTTAAGGAGATATGTTGATTTTCCTAAGGCTTTTGAAAGTAGGTGTTATCAGGATACATCAATAGGTTTTCTCTGTTTATAGTTTAGGAAACATATTGTGCTTTTCACCCCAGATCACCTTGCAGTTCTCACATTCATCCCTATGTGACATAATGCAGCTGAAACCAGGCCTGGAGCTATTATGCAATGCTAATGCCTTTTTTGTTTATAGTGGAAATCAGCCATTTTCTGTGCAGTCTGGATGTTACCGTTCTGAAGTGTCCTACAAAATGACATAGACGTTTTCTTTGTCCATTCTAACAGCCTTATAAATCCAGTTTCACAGAAACTCAAAAAGAAGGGGTTATCCTAATTAATGCTTCTGGGTTTTTTTAAACTAATTATAGTTAATAATTTGTTCTTTTATGTTTGAGGTTATAGCTTCTGTACTTGGAAATAGCAATAAAACTGGTATGCAGACTATTTTGTTTGAGTATTTGTTGAATGACTGGTAAAAAAGTAGTTCTTTTAGAAACATAAAAAATTTTATGATGATGCTAGAAAGCTAGAAGCCTATGGTAAGAAGAAGCTAAAACTAGATTTTGCAGTTCTTTGCTCTTACTGAAAATCAAGGGGACTTTTACCCTGGACTGCAGCAGAAAGGAAGGTAGGCCACCAACAAAATCCTTTTGCAGATCTCCATCACGTGTTTCAGGGAAACCTACAAGGAAGGTAAAAAGAACAACACTCTGCACATGAATGAGCAGATTAATTATTTGCCTTAGAATGGAAAAAGCTATTCCTAAAACATTAATCACCCACATTCCTTTTCTAAGGGTTGTTGCAGTGATATTACTGAACATCTTTAAGTGGTGTGTGTCTGGGCTATTGCAGCAGCCCAGAGAGAAACAATTATCGCAATGAATTTTTTTCTTCAATAAGGAGTAGGCTTGCTGAGAATATACTGGAAAGAATAAAAATGCCTGCTGTTCTTCTCCTTTCATGATAAAATACTTCTTTTGTCGTCATTTTCCCAAACTAGTCTGAGTTACTGGACTCCATCTGCCGTGTAAGCGGTATATTATTTTAGGTATGATGTGTTACTGTATCTGCCTTTACACTCAGCTGGAACATGATCCTCCATTCAGAGTATGGGGAGAGCACAGGTAAAATGTCTTTCCTGACAACACAGCATTACAGAGAAAGGTATAGACAGAGAATTTTTTTAATTAATTGTTGCCTATTATACAAGAGTTCAATTTAGTCAAGAAGCAGCTGTTCGAATTCTCTGAGTAGGACTTATTTTATGCAAATTGTATAAATCTTTACTCTCAGATAAATCTATAACTATATTCATTTAGCTAAATAATTTATTTTAAAATGTTTTCATTGTTGTGTGACAGTTATTTCATTATTTTGAACTTTGGTGTTTGCATGTATACATTTTTTCTGTAGAAATTTGTAATTTTAATAACTGTATATGTGCTTTGAGAGTTTTGCAAGAGAACGTATGAATTTGTCCTGTGAAGTCTTCATTCATGTTATACCACAGGCAATATACAGCACTGTACACATCATGATTTCATCATCTGTTCATTTGAAAGGAATTTTTAAAAAGGGCTTTAAGACAGCACAGGGAACAGCATCTAGATGGAAAATTTTACTAAAATGTTTTCTATTTTATCCACAAATGTAATCTAATTCTTAAAAACAGATTTTTGTTATTGTCATTGCTAATCATCTGGGCAATTGTCCCCTTCTTCAGACAACACATTAACGTTTTACTTTGCCTGTAAAAGTCTTGGGCACTCTAGCAATAGGCTAGAAGGCTGTATTTTCCAAATTGTCATCCATTAGTCGTGGTTTCTGACTGACAAAAGCATGAAATCTAGACACTTTATGATCACTTAAACTTGCTTTAACTCTCCAAGATTTCAAGAAGTGATAGAGGTTGACAAAGAATACAGAGAAAAAAAGCCACAGGATGGTGAGCCCACAGGATGTTAAGACATATGTGCCTTCATTTCCATCTGCTTTTAATCATCTAGAGTTAAACTAAAGAGCAGGAGTGGTCTTTCAGACATGGGATTTGTTGATTCTGAAATATTGTACAAATTAATTTTTATTGCCAGTTGATTCTTTACTGTGTTATTTATAGTAGCTCTTTGGGTCTACATTAGCCTGTTTAATAGGTTGGCAATTCATGAAGATTGGTTACAAAAAATGTTAAACTTCCTGTTAGGTTGGAAGCAACATAAAATTAATTTTTACAGTGACAGGTTTATAGTTTTGCTGCTAGTAGACAAATAGCCTTTAATGTATCAGTTGCTACGCTAGAGGTATTGCCTATAATTCCATGTTAAACCAAAATATCCAAAGAACAGAATGAGAGAACAGGGATATTGAACAGTCTTCATGGTTATCTTAGTAGTGGGCAGTATTTGCCTGCCTTTATATAGGTAGTAGAAATGTTATTTAGGTTCACATGATACGTTTTTACAAATTAATATCAGGTGTACATATTTAACATTAATAAATATGAAATTTATTTAAGAAAATTGAGTCACTCAACGGCATAAGCATTGACTACAGATTTAAGCGTATTAGAGTATGCAGTTCTGTGTAGCAGATAATTTTTCTACAAACCTTCTCTAAGACTTGGTCACTCATTAAAATTAATTGAAGGCTTTCTATGAAATCAGAGTGACATTGGATCATTAGATGTGGACAAAGATCTTACTCTTTACTCAAAAGGCTTTAATAAAATTAATTAAATGTAAGATATCTCCACTTTCACATATTTTATGCTTTGCATTTTCTTCAATAAGGAGATCTCCAAAGAACCTTACCTACTGCAAAAGGTAAAGTAAATACTGTTTGTGCAGGACTAAGAGAGATCAGCGAAAGCAATGGGAAACATAAAGAATTTAGAAACTGCATGTATGGGACTGTTAGGTTGGTTTGTTTACATGGAATGATAAGGAAGATAAGTGGTGTAACTGAGTTTAGAGAGAGATCACTGAGGAGAAAATGTTTTACATGGAGTGGCCACAAATGTTATGTTCTGAGGAACAAAATAAATCTGGCTTTTTTTCTCCTATGCTTTGTGATTGTTATTACAATACAAGGTCCCATAATTCCGAAATTCTAACATATTTATTTTTATTATTTCTAAAGTGAAGAGAAATACTAGCAGTTATTATATCTCCATGTTTCTAATAATCTGATTTGTTCCTAGGCAGAAAATAGCAGTAGTTCATGATTGGGGGTGTGAGGGGTCATGGAAGAGGGAGCTGTTTCTTTTTTCCATTTCCACTAACAGGGAGGAAAAAAAACAGCAGTGATAATGTTCAGATGTTTTTGAAGAGTTGTGAGTCATTTACAAGTGAATCAATTATTATTATCTGTAGGGAAATGAAATGGAAAAAAAAGCACCCCACCTTGCAGTGGCATTTTGGTCATATGACAAAAAGTGGAGTCAGCTCAGGTCATGGTGGTATAACAGAAAGAACCAAGAAACATTAATAACACAGGGAAAAATTTAAGGACTGCCATTAAGTTTGGATTATTCATAGTTTCTATTAGATAACTGATGCAAGATTATGAGATGTAAGAAGTATAATTTTTTTCCTCTGAAGAAAATGATAAATGATAAGTGATGTCAGCTGTTTTTGAAATAAAAGAATCTCTTTTATTTCAAAAATTATTTCACAATATGCCATCTTTCACTGAAGAACTTTTATCCAGCAACTGTTTATAAATTGCTGGGTTAATGCTTTTTTGTTACAAATTTTACACAGATTAGATTAGCTGAAGCGTAAAGGGACTATGACAGAGATACAGCCCAACCTTTTTACTGAGGAGACATAGCAGCTTTGTCTTGTCTTTTCTACATGGGTATGGAGGTGTTGCTGGCTCCTCTATAGGAGTCATATATCCCATCCAGCCGCCTCTCCGCTTACATGGAGAAAACTGTGGCAGCTCTTCTAAGGAAAAGGCAGCTGGCCAAGCAGAACCATCCCATGGACTACATCCAGCTCGCAAGATACTAGAGACCATCCTGGCCAGAGCTGCTCATGGCTGCATTAGTTTGAGCTCTGAGAATATCATGAACCTTGGTTAAGCCCAGGAACTTGAATTTTACAGAAGAATGTTCTTATCCTGATACTTGTTTGGAAAAAAAAAAAAAAAAAAAAAAGAAGAATTTCATGTTAATTCTTCTGAATTTTTAATTTGCCATTCCAGACTGCACAGCTCCTGTGAAAATTTGAGTAAGATGAGTACGTTTTGGAGGGGTTTCCTTTGCCAGTTATTACTAAGCATGTGTTTATTGTTTTTGGTTAATTGAGCAAATAATGCCCTTGATATCCCTTTCTTTTCACCATTGTCAAAGGCAAGGTAATTATTTAATTGCCAGAAGGGGTTGTTAACTGCTGGTAATGAACCACTACTGAGGAAATTACTACTACAGTACCATTAGATACTGCAAGCAAGCATGCGTGAAGGGGAGAAATACTGTTTCTGGTTTCTGATATTTCTGTACTTTTTCCTGCAAGGGAGTTGTAGCACATATATTGCTGAGAGATACAGAAAAAAAAAACAAAACAAAACAAAACAACCAAACAAACAAAAAAACCAACAAAAAACCACCAAAACAACAGGATGAAAACAATTACAATTTACAGAAAAAATTATCCCGCTGTTAAGAATGATTCTTCATGTGGCTAGTAAAGACATGAATTTTCAAGGTAATAGTTGGTAGCTGGGAAAGTGTTTTGGCTACCACTGAGCAGTGCTCGCACAGCATCAAGGCTGTCTCTCCAACATCCCCCCTCACCAGCAGGCTGGGGGTGGACAAGATTTGGGGAGGCGACGTAGCCAGGACAGCTGACCCAAATGGACCAAGGGGATATTCCATACCATATGACATCTGCTCAGCAATAAAAGCTAAGAGAAAGGAGAAGGAGGTGCAGAGGCGTTCATTATTACAACGTTTATGTGCTAGAGCAACCACTACACATACTGAAGTCCTGCTTCCCTGGAAGTGGCTGGACATCACTTTCTGATGGGAAGTAGAGAATAAATCTTTTGTTTTCCTTTGCTTCCATGCGTGGCCTTTGTTTTTGCTTTATTAAATTGCCTTTATCTTGACCCATGAGGGTTTTTTTCCACCTTATTTTCTCCCCCTTTCTGTCCTGCTGAGGAGAGAGTGATAGAGCAGCTTGGTGGACACCTAGCATCCAGCCAAGGTCAACCCACAACATATGAGAAGTTGTTAAAAGGCAATCACATTTATACTATGTCTGGGAACAAAAAATAGAAACCAGCAAGCTGTATGGCAGCCTCCACCTCTTCTGAGCAGTTCTATCTCTATGCAAACAATCCACAGATGTCTCTCCTTGTCTGAACAGGGCTTTGAGGTGAGTTTTACATGCCATACATATACTAGCACAGTCATCTACTAGCTATTCATGTCTGCTGTGTAAAGGATTATAATTTCCTTTTGCAAGAAGAAAATTCCTTCCTCTTGGAAAACAAAATGTTCAGAGTTGACAAAAACTGTGCCACCACATCAGAAAAAAGATTAGTAGAAAATTCAGTGAAATAGTAGCATTAATTATGAACTTCCTAGCAGGCTGCAACAATATAAGTAGTATGAGTTTCTACAAATCGGTATATATTACCAAAAATAGTACCTATTGTATCCTATTTATCTCTTCATCACAAATATGTTACTATTTATTAGTACTATATTACTATCTATCTAGTAGTATTAGAATTTTTATAGATTATATTGTTGCTAAAATTCAGGGAATATTTCCATTAGAGTTAATTTGTATAATTACTAGGTAACTGCAATTAATTGATGAATGTTTTCTCAGGATTAAAATTTAATATGTAAATTCTCAAAAATAAAGCATTTTAGTCACAGAAAAAAATGTGATACTTTTGGACAATATTGTTTGTCATGCTTGTTTTCTTTGCAGAATAACTCTGAAACAGAATTTAGCAAATAATTATGGAGGTAAAGTCAACCCCTGTGTTGACTCTTATGCAGGCAAGACACAAGAGAAGGCACAAAAAGAATGTATTATATTTTATATGGGTAGCGGATTACATATTAATTTACTACATGCCTTTAAAGGAAGGCAAAGAGACACTGGGAAGCAGAAATCGATGTATAGAAACTCAGAAACTAAATGGACTGTAACCAGATCTCCCATTTGTGATCTATTTCAGGCTACATAGACAACACCTACTTAAGGTATCTAAGTTCAAATACCTTATATCCGAGCACCCTGTTAAGTATGGAGGAGATTCAGAACAGCTAAGCAGAGACCTTGGACTGGCTGTGAATACTTCCCTGTATTCCTGTACAAGAAATTCCCTGTGTTTCTGTACAAGAAACATAACAGTTTCACTTGATTAACTCAGCATAGTCCCAAACCAGCAAGGAACATAAGCAAGTACTGAAATCTCAGTGTCTCAGTAGCTGCATTGGCACATGTTTTCTTTAGGTCCAAGCCTTTGGAAATAGCTATCCTCCCCCAACAGAAAATTTGCTCCCTACCTCTCCCACACAGCTTCACAAAGGAATTTAGATAGCACTTTAGCCCTCTAAATTTAGACTGCCACTTCATTTCTCTAAATCCAGCTGTGAGACCCTCAGAAAGCCCTGCTTAGCTGTTGCTTAACCTGAAAGGCACTGAAATTATCTCAGCATGGAAATACTCCACCAATAAATTATTCTAGATCCCCAAACTTCTGATGCTGGATAACAATATCTTGTGCATATCCTGAAGATGCCGAGCAGCTGCAAATGTGAGCATGGCAGATTCTCAAATTAAGCATTCTACTGCTTGGCTTGTCTGTTGGGACTAATCTCACAGACATCCTTATATGCCAACAATTGAATCAGATTTCAGGCGTTCTATTGCCAGAGGAAGGGATGTTACGTTACCTCTGAATAATTCACTTCTAGTTCATTTTTTGGGGAGGTGGGAGATCTACTTTCAAATTCCTCTTCCAAATCAGGCACAAAAAGGAGGTAAGAAGCTGAATCTTTTCACTGGGATGTCATATAAAAGACACATCATTTCTGCCTGTTTTATCAGAGAAAGGCCATTAGAAGCTAGGATTAATAATCTAAATACAAATTCCCCCATACTGCAGAAAGTAATTTCCTTCCAACTACCTTAGCAACACTGCTGTTCAGCAGCCTCTTCTATTTTATTCATTTGTCTGTCTTACAGAGTCGCTTGGGTGACTTTTTACTCTCCTAGTGCCTGCTATGGGTCCTCTTCTTAGGACTCTGCTGCTTTCCATGTGCAAGAATTCCTAAATCTGGACTGAGAAGTTCACTAGAGAATAAGTGCCTACCAATCTGTATTACTAAAGATAATCTCGCCTGCAAATTTAAATTCTTACTGCTTCATGTCCCATGTGTCTGAACTCTCAGTTCAGTGCTGCCTACTCTCAGTTTTACCTTGCTGTCTCACTGCAGTAAATCCAGTCCCTGCAACAGATAGGAGGTTTGTTCCTCTCCAATTTGAATTCAATACCAAATTCTCGCTGCTTTGAATGATATGGAATCAAATGTTGTTCAGAATCACAGTTCTCTGGGACTTGTCACAAAAAGAAACTGGGCAGGTGCAGAACTGTTTGCAAGCCCATGGACTCAGCTGTAATTTCCTTCAGACAAGTACTGTCTTTCATTTGCTTTCAACGTCTCATGCACACCTGCAGCACTTAAAATATTACAGTTGTAAGAAGATGGAGAAAACTATTAGAGGATGAAAGGAGTTTGTTAGGAGTGACCGTAAATAGTGAATTAAAAAAATATTCTGCTGGGCTTAACATGCCATACAGAAAATGGATTTAGCCTGGAAAATCAGCTTTTGTCAGGATTGTCTGGACAATTGGCATCCAGGTAAAGTGGAGTCCACTATACAGCCTCTGTAAAAATATCAAATCAAGGATTAGCCTTATCTGAGATTTCAAGTTGCTAGTGATCTAAAAAAGTTACTTCACAGAAAAGTTTTATACGTAATAGCATCTGGAAAGAAAGAAATTAAGATGACTCTATTCATTAGCCTTAGAAGTGTATAGGATTCTGCAGATTTTCTGTTTTAAAATGAATTTAGGAGAAAAATGTACATGTTTTATTTCCATAGCTGCAAGGACAAACCCACAGTTAAGAAAAATAATCATTCCTGTTACAGATTCTTAAGTTGTACACTTAAAGTGGGTGAACATGAAGTGGAGCACAAACAACTGAAAGCCAAATAAGATTTGGGCCATAACATTGACTCATAACAGCAAATGAGCGTAATTATTACAAGCCAATTTTGTTGAACAATATTTGGGGGGAAATAAAGGAAAACATTCGTTTAGAATAACTTTTGGATTTGGCAGTTTGCAATATTTAAAGCATGCTGGAATCTTATTTTATTTAAACTCTAACACATCCTCATAATAAAGAGAAAAGTTAAATTTGTTTCATTATACCTTTAACGTTTTAATAAATCTATAATTTCTTAAGATAATTATTTTTCAGAATTTATACACTTAGTTTCAGACCAGGAATTAGACTTTCTTATTTTTTTAAAAAAAATAGGTCTACCAATCTTTTGATATACATAAACTGATCTAGAGCTATCATATTTCTTTGCAGTTCCCAGTGAGATAGAATAGACAAAACATATTTCAAGATGAAATAATGAATAGAAGGATTTTATGAGAAATGTTTTAAGCTCTTGCTGCAGACTTTGACAGTTTTGTTTTCATCTAGGGTTTGACAGATCATTTCTTGTTGATTTCATCCTTTAGAAGAGAAATTACTTAAATATTTCCATATTGTGTCATGGGAAAGATCTACAACTCAACTCCAGATTGGCAAGTAATGTAGCTGACTTTAGTGCCATGCATTAACTGAGATAATTAGGCTGCTTTAAAGGCCCAGCCTATTAGACTGGACACAGAACCATAGTATGACAGCTGTATTGTTTTCAAATATTAGCTGATAGCTCTGTAGTAGCTATAGCTATGCATTTTGCCGAAGGACCATATCAACAAGCCTGGAGCTACCTCAGAAGTATTCAGAATGAGACCACACATTACTCTGGTTTGCCCTAGTGGAGAGCACAGCAGGTTTAGTGAACATGTGGGAGTTAATCTAGCCAAGTTCTTTAATTTTCCTAGAGAACTTATAGCTATAGGAAAAATCTGTAACATACATTATTACCACTATCTAAATTGATGCTTTTATTCTCTGTATTTTCCTTATATAATTTCAGCAACATGTTACAAGCCCTTTGCCAAACAGTAGGATCATTTTGAGAAGAAGGTGATTTTATTTGATCTGGACAAAGTGTAATCTTCACAGAAATAATATGCCATGAGTTTTGAATGTGTTTACTATTTCATCCAGGGTTCATTCCTGTTCTAGTTCAGTTTAATAACAAGATGCTATTAAATTCAAAAGGATGAGAAAGAGACAAGTATAAGCAGCGATGCTCTATTAAAAACCTTGAAGGCAAGCAAATGATTTCTGTAGGGAATTTGTTACTCCCCATTACAAAATTATATTAGGCCTATGGAAAATGTCCTATACATTATTCTGCATTTTATGTTGAGGAAAGAAAAGTCTTTCAGTAATTGGTTTCCATTATGCAAGTAAAGCTTCAGTGGCATGTGCTGGCAATAATAGTGATATCTGTGTTGTGAACACATACAAAGAAGCATGGCATTTGAAGAAGATAATTTTGCACTATAAATATCATCATTGTGCATAGCTTGTGAAATCTAAAGAAAAAAAAAAAGCAATTAAAAAAGTCAGAGAAATGTTCCAAAGATGGAATGGTTTTGTCCAGTTTATATTACCTAAAGATTAAGTAGGTTTGAGGTTCCTGAATAATAAGTGGCTATTATTCAGTCCTTCAGCATTGTCAGGATTGATATCTAGTACTCTACGACACTGCAGAACAAGAAATGCAAGCTGCATGCTGCTAGAAATGGGAGGGAACCCAGCTTTTAACCCTGGGGTGTTATATAAGAACTGCATCACTGTGCCTGTTTGAGCTGCGTTGGCATCAGCTGAAATGCTGCAGGAGGAGTTACCCACCACTTTGACATCCCATGTGAATCCGCAGCTAACAGCAACCACCTCCAGAGTAAACAGGGCCACTTTGCCAAAAAGAAAGAATCAAAGCAGCCAAGAGTGGAAGTGGGACAAATGCATTTGATGATAGTTTATATTTAACAAACTGAATGTAGTGACTTTTTGCCTTAAAATTTAGCTGGTCTTAGACTCATCACTTCTGTATTTAATTTTTCTCAGGTTTTGACCTTCTAGAAAATGTCAGTAACTTTGCAGATGATATTTTGTTGACAATGTTATTAACCTTGAACGTTTTCATCAGAATAATTGCATATGGTAAGTATGGGGAGGTCTCTCTGGTTTCTAGTGTTGCTGTTATTATAGGTCAGCTGTTAGATTCTAGAGAAATGTTAATATTAATTTATTTACTAACCGCTTAATGTATCAGTGTATTTTTAAGAAAACATCTGTGTCATCTTATGTGAGTATGAGAAATTATCAGAGCAATAATTTGTCCCATTGCCTGCTATTTTTACTATTATGCTTTTACCTACCATGCACTTCCAATTTATAAGAAGCAAAATGAGTGCGCATAAAAAAAAGTTACATATCAAGACTTCCATTCTGTTGTGAATAACAGAAGATATTTGAATCTTGGAACAAATACAGTACTGAGAGAACTGTATTTGCATATTAAAGCAAGGGGTTATTAAAACTGTGCAGAGAAAGACAGGAAGACTGATGAGTTTTTTAAACTGTGTTCTAAAATATAGGGAAGTGAATAACAATAAAACAGAAAAAGTGTCCTGCTGAAAAGAAAATATCTTTAATGTTGAAAGAAGAACAGCAAGCTTAGTTTTATTTGATTATGACCAGGAACTCACCAGCTTTGCTTATAGATCTGAGAAGCTAAAAATTGGGATAGCACTGATAAGTACTGTAATGTTAGTAAACCATGTTGATGTTAAAAACATCTTGGCTAAGCTAACATACATAGAAAGTATTTTGTGGGTACAACTATATCACTGAGATTTAACTATTTATTTTTGTCTGAAATTTACAAGTTCTCCAAAGAAATGGTTCTCCAAAACCACAGATTATGGATGAAAAACACATGTTTCAGGCTTGCTGTTTGCCATATATCATTTAAGCCAGTGATAAATGACAGTCAGTAGAAGCTGTTCAACCAGAAATCCAAGAGTACCACATGTTGTCGCATTGTTTGCTTTCCTGGAGAACAGAAATTACTAAACTGGAAATCCAGAAGTAGGCTTAATCATATACAGCATTCAAATGTCGTGAGACCAAAAGGTATCCATCTCCATAAGTAGTATCATGCAGGTGAGAAGCAACAAGTATTTTTAGACTGAGATAGAAATTAAATCATCAGATTAAGGGTTAGACTAGGAGCTTGAGTCACACATGACAATACAGGCTCTTCTTAGTTGTAATAGTGTCTCTGCTAAAGAACTGCACTGATCATTGATCTTTGATATTTGGATTAGAATAAATATTCAAAGTGTATGTATGTTGTTCCAGACTTCCCCCTTGGCCTCTGATCCCTACAGTGTGTCAGTGTACTCCATACTGATTTGTTGTAAGAAGGAAAGTATGATTTGAATCATTGCCCAAACAAAAGGTGAAACAGTGAATCTTCTTCTAATCGTGCCAGTATTGTTCCTGAGGAACTGCAGTATAAAATTTATCACAGACTTGGTGGCTGCCAAGGCTAAGGAAGATGGAAAATTTAGTGGTAAACCAAATTTTAGATGAATAAAGGGCAGCCCTTGGATAAGATCTAGTATACTGGCCAGAGGCTATAGCACCAATTTTATTTAAATTTTGAGTGATTAATATACAGAAAGGCAGTTTACTAATGCTTTACCCATTTGTAGATTAAACAAAGGCTCATTAACTCACATGAGACAGTTCAGTTTTATTTTTAGCTACAGTATGGCTGGTGCAATGCCTCTTCTTTTAACATTTTCATTTTGCATTGACTTCAGTCCTGACATGAAAGTTAACATTAATCTGCCAACTCATTCTGATTGGATTGCTTTGGAAGTCACTCCAAAGTCACAATGGCTAAATGGGATGAAGCTGTAAGACAGAAATGCATTGCAGTTAATACCTCTGCAGTACTGAAGCTAAGCCAGTGCCAGCCCTAATTCCTGAAAGAAAACAAATCCACAATAATCCATCCCTTAATTCTGAACAGAGTGGCACAATGCCAAAATATATAAAACATGTATTCCATACTAAAACACTGTATCTTATTCCACCATGATTTCTCTTGGCCTTTTATTGATGTAGTTTGAGGTCAACGAGCAGCATACATGTGAAGGTGTTATCTGTACTGACACTTACAGCATTCCAGTGTTCTTCTGAAGTAAGAGGACTTGGGGAGAGAATGGTTGTTGAAACAAATAATTTCAGTTTCTGCTGCAGCAATAAGAAGGCAAAAATTAAGATACCTCCCAATCCCACAGACACTCCTACCCAGAAATCTGAGAATATTTTCAGTCATTTAATTTTGTTTTTTCATAATCTGGGTCATATTTTGGTTCTGCAAAAAGCAACGATGATCCCATTCATGTCTAATTAGTATCAGTTTGGAGATTTTGATTAGGAGCATGCTGATTTTAGCCCAAACCTAGACTGTGTTATTTAGAATCTATTCTCCCTAAAGTGCTTTTGTGATGATAACTTAGTGTGACAAAAAGAACCAGTTTAGATGTTTCTATCTTCATCCAAAAACGTGTCCTCATGAAGAAATAAGCCTTAAAAATATCTTACTAACATGAAATGTCCCACAGAAACAGATAAGCATGTTGGAATGAGTTATATGGCTAGCAAGTATTTCTAGAGATCAGGCCTAATTAGAATCCCTTAGGATTCCATTGCAATAGTCTTTTTGTAATGTAAGCCTCATACTTTATTAAAATATATTTTTTAAGACTTATGTTAAATCAAACTATGAAAGAAATTTTGTTCATTACCCGGCCAGAGCTGAAAAACAAGAACAAAGTGGCAAAGTGCCCCATTTATTTCAGGGTTGGCAGGCCTTACTGTGAATGAAATCCTTGTAACTACTCTAAGGCCCTTAAGATACATATCTATAAAAAGAGTGGAAATATTTCAAGAAATTCACTTTAAGGTGCCTAATAAAATATTAAAAACAATTCTGTTTTCAAGCACTATATACACACATATATGTATTTGTGCATTATTCTTTATGAATCCAATTTGAGTCCCTTTCTCCTTCATTTTGTCAACTTTGTGGTTTTTCCACTACTTTTGGTAAAATGTCAGATTGTCGTTTTTATCTTTGCAGCAAAAAAAAATCTGTGTGGCCTACAGAAATTGTTAATTTATAAATGAAGAAGAGTACTTACTGCAAACATTTCAGAAGCCCAGAAGAGACAAGGAGGCAAAACATCTTGCTTTCATCCTCTGGCATGGCTTCTCAAATGAAGGTGCAGAAGGCTGTATAGACAAAAATGAGCTTTCCCCTCCTGCCACATTTTAATGATTTCGGTGCCATTGTCAGTAAGTATATGGCTGGATGGCTAGACAGTGATGCAAAACAATAGGTAACCATGAGCCAGTCCTCCATAGCCTGACAGATCTTCATTCAGTGCTACGTGATGAAATGGCGTGATTTTGAAAAGCCCTAAAACTTCATGTACAAATCTACATTTGAAACAAGCATAATCAGCTCATCAGTACTGTGCTGATGCACCTGTTTGCTTCTGTTTGGATGTCTAGCTGTAGCTCTGTAGTAGACACTTACATATATATGCATGTAAGATAATATTCATGCCTATTGTTAACATCTATTTTTAAAGGTTGAAAACCCTGCTTACCTCTAGCAAATGCTGCAAACAATTGACTCACAAGTGAACTATAAATAATGTTTGCAGCACATAGCCCATGCAACATACTGCTCTAGCGTTACTGAATATTCAGAACCTGCTGCCTCTGGTAGCTATATACGTCATGTTCATGACAGGTTTAGACTTCAGTAGCCCAGAGCCTAAGATCCGGCATGTGTTTTGGAACTAGAGCATTTGCAGATTAGAGAATACTAGCCACAGGGCCAGGTATGATGTGGAAACTTGAAAATACAAAGTGTCTGTACTGACATACTGAGTATTACCACAATATAATATAAAATATAAAGTTTGGGATGAGATGAGGGGAATGACTGACAAATGCTGCCAAGCATAAAGCAATTTAAGCAGCTTCAGGGCCAGCCTCCATCATGTGCAAGGCTTCTGTTGTAGGCAGATTTTTGAAGGAACGACTGCAGGCATGGAAAATGGTATGAAACTGGGTTTAACAAGAATAGAACTTAGCAGACTAAGCTGATAAATAGTTGACCAGCATCAAAACAATTGTGGTAGAAGATGGGAGCAGCTCTGGAAGGGCAACTGCATGTTTCCATCATGCTGATTTGTCTCCCTTGGAGTTAGTAAAACAGCCCCTGTGCTGCTTGTCTGCACCCCAGGAAAGTGCAGAGCACTCAGCTTGTTGGTGGCACCAGGGGTGAAGGGAAGGAAAGGGAATGGATCTTCCACATATTGCCAGCCAGACTGATGCAGTAAATCTGCAGCATCCCCATCAGAACAGGACAGCCCTGCAGTCAGTTCCCTATTTGGCAGGAATAGAGTAAGAGGAAATGAAACACATAGGTTAAAAGAAAGGATCCAGGCTACCACAGCTTAGTGTACGCAGCGTCAGCTCAGTGCCTGTGTTCAACGCTGCATTATACCCCATTCCAAGAAGATTTATTGTCTTGAAGGCAGGAGGATAGGAGCTCATGGAGGCAAGAGTCTAGTAGCAGTATGGCTAGCTCCTTACTGTGCTGCATCTCACATAGAATATTCAACCAGAACCTGAAATGTCATGGTGCACACACATACCAGCTGCCTTTACATAAAAGTCAGCTTGTGTTTGGCCATACCCAGCAGCTCAAGATCTGTGTGATGAGAATGTGGCTACTTCTACAGATACTGAAACAAAATCACTGCATTTGTACTGTGTCTCTTGACAGCAGGCTTGCCAGACCAAAGCAGGCTATGCTGAGCTATCTTGGAGTCTGTGCACCTGCATCATGAATTATGCACTAACAGTCTAGTTGACTAAGTTAATGTATATCTCTGTGTATATCAAAGAGCTAACTCTGGTGTTAAAATGTCAATACATAAATCAAGCTACAGATTAAATATTTGGGTTTTGAGCATTTTTTCTGAGAGATTAAATGAATGAAACAGATATCCTATTTCTGATCATTCTATTCTTTTAATATTTGCCCAGGCAAAGCTCTCTTGAAGATCACTCAGACATTGCTGTCAAAACAGAAGGTTATAGTAATTTTTACATCTAATGATAAATGATATCTTTGCTCTATGGGAAAGGATAGTTGCTTATAGAAACACTGTAATCTTGAGTTGCAATTGGTCAAAAAATTCAGCTATTGGAGTCCATAGCAAATTTTTAAAATGTTTTCACTTTCTTGTTGTGCTGTGAAAATCCCTCCATATGTACTTGTGGGAAAATGCTGAAGTTGATTAAACAGAAATGCCATCAAATGCATAAAGGCCTGAACTGCATTATTTTGATATAAATCCCAAACAAATATAAGTGCATTCTTTGGCTGCCCTGACATAGCACTTGTAATTGAAATTCAAGGTCTGTATTCTGGACTGTTTTCCAGCTCTGCAGTAAGGTCAAGAGGTTTGAACAAAGATAGAGTACTGACTTGACCCATTACCCCCTGCCTTACCACATTCTACTCATTATTCTCTTTCAATCTGCCATTAAAGGATTCTTCCATCAGCTTTCAGATAGCTGAACATTACACATAGAATTGTGTAAGTTCAAACAATATTCATCTCCAATGTTCTGCTTTGTTTCTAATGTACTAGTTGCTTGCAGAGGAAAATAATGTTTGAGCTGTTCTTAGTCAGTGAAAAGCATTAAAGATTCTCCCCTGAGATTTGTCACTTGTGGGGTTAACATTTTCAGCAGAAGATTTAAAATCTCTCTGATTCTGACTGACAAAGGATTACTACATGGTCTTTTCACAGAAATACTGTAGATTGTTCATGTTCTTTGGCTTTTTTAGGACATGGTTGAGGAATCCTAAACCTGTTGTTTCTTACAGGATATTGAATTTTGTTAAATTATGGCTTCACCAAGGGCTTTTGAGGTATTTTTAGCAGAAATGAAAGAAAAAAAGGTTATTAAAAGGGCAACTAGCAGATGATTTGGCAGCATTACACATAAAGCATAAATACTGTCTTCTTCCACAGTCACTTCTTGCTGTTTATGTTCCTCTAACCTAAACATGCCTGATATTTGCCACTGGTTCATTTAATGTCATGGAAGGAAAAGGAAAGGAAAGGGGAAAGACCAATATCTTTGGAAACAAACACATTTCTTCACATAAATTCTTATTAAAAATTTGATTACAAACAACATGTAGACCTCCTTAGCACCCCACATGGCTATCACTGAGATGCAGATAAGTGACTGAAAAGCAATTACTGCTAGTTCAAACTGCACAGACCCAGAGAAAGGCTTAAAGAAGCTTGATAATATCTGGGAAATCAATAGAAAAAAAAAGGGTTTCAGTATTACCTGGCAGATTTCTTTTTCTTTGGTGAAATTTCAGACTCTGTTCTTTAAGAGGATATAGGATTAGCTATGGTAAAAATCACATAAAAACCCTATATCAAAGTTTTAGCTGTCAATTTAATGGTATCAATTAATGTAAATGCTAAAACCTGTAACAGGTGTTTTTTCTTTTTTCATGTAACCTGATGGATGCAGAAAATTAAATTAGAAGGTAATCAGATAAATTAAAGAGTTGGTTTGCAGTACAAATTAGGAATTGGATACAAACTACCAGAAAATGCATCCGACTAATTGTTTCTTAGCAAAGATTTTTTGCATCATCAGTAGCGTGGCCAGCAGGGACAGGGAAGTGATCTTACCACTGTACTCGGCACTGGTGAGGCCGCACCTCGATGACTGTGTTCAGTTTTGGGCCCCTCACTACAAAAAGGACATTGAATGACTCGAGCGTGTCCAGAGAAGGGCAATGAAGCTGGTGAAGGGTCTGGAGCACATGTCATACGAGGAGCGGCTGAGGGAACTGGGGTTGTTTAGTCTGGAGAAGAGGAGGCTGAGGGGAGACCTCATCGCCCTCTACAACTACCTGAAAGGAGGTTGCAGAGAACTGGGGATGAGTCTCTTTAAGCAAGTAATAAGTGATAGGACAAGAGGGAATGGCCTCAAGTTGCACCAGGGAAGGTTTAGACTAGATATTAGGAAGCATTTCTTTACAGAACGGGTTGTTAGGTGTTGGAATGGGCTGCCCAGGGCAGTGGTGGAGTGCCCATCCCTGGAGGTGTTTAAGAGTCGGGTTGACATAGCGCTGAGGGATATGGTGTAGTTGGGAACTGTTAATGTTGGGTTGATGGTTGGACTGGATGATCTTCAAGGTCTTTTCCAATCTAGATGATTCTGTGATTCTGTGATTAATCTGTCTAAGTTTTGGATGACCACCTTTACAAAGGTGTTAAGTGTTATTTTGAGAAAACAAAAGTATGCTTGATTTCCTCTTTCTGAACTCAGTTTTCATTTTATTTCCTGTCATTAATATACTTTAAACCTTTTATAAAGAATAATGGGCCTAAACAAAGGCTTTTAATGTTATTTACCATAAGGAGAGAAAACTGTCATTACGCTCTTGTGTTTTCAAATTTGAAAATAATGCATGCTTTCAGTGCTACAGAAAGGTATGTTACAAATTCAGGTCCTCCCAACACCAGAAAAATTTAGGGGTACTAGGAGGACCAGTAACAAAACAATAAAAGAGAGACAAAACTGAGAAAATGTTATTTATTAACGTTGCTTCAAATGTTGGTTTTGTTGTTGTTAAGTGTTATTCTAAAATGCCTATTAGATATAATAATAACTGACCACTTCACTTAATGTTCAGAATTTTCCCTGTACACAATGCTATATCATTCAACTCTCTATGAGAAAGGGGAGTAAAAAAATGGACATTCCTAAAGTTCCTAATGACAAAATCCTTTAGGAAAAAAAAAAAAAAAAAATCCAAGCTTCTTTGTATACCCTAATGATATACAAAAAAGAACCTCCCATGACTCCAGTCTTTTTCTCTTCTGAAAACTTTTTTTTTGTGAACAGAAAACACAGTAAACATTTATGCTTCTTTTGTCCCCCTTTGTTTCTTTTTTTATCCTACATGATGGTAAACCTAGATCTGGATTCATTCCTGATGCCTTAAAATCCCCGATAAATCTTGTTGCAGCACCAGAAGATGCCAACTAGCTTTGCTGGAAATGGCATCTTGTGCAGCTGTCTAACCATGGGGAGGGCCAGGATTTTCAGAAGTGACTAATGATTCTGTTGCCCACATGAAACCTCTTCATGTGTCAGGCAGTGGGTACAGGCATATCTTAAAAATCAATATCTAAATGTGCCTGAAGTAGTATACCTAACATCTTTGGCAAGTCTTAGCTTATCTTTTAGGACAAGGAGTGAACTGTTAGGCAATGATAAAGCAGGTGAACCATGTGAGGAATGTTTGCCAAGTTCCTCAATCAGATATTACTCTTCTTGTACCACAAAATTATTTGAAAATGCATTGTGAGGTTTCATATCTTGGAAAAGATCCCGTACAGCCAGCTTTTTGAATTCATCTTGTGGAAAGAAACATTGATTCTTTCACTTACTTTGAGTGAAGAGGTTTGAAAATGTATTTCCTTTCCTTCTGTGTCAATATGATACTGTAGGAAAATACTGAACAGCTGAAGTGAATGGATGTAAAAATCAGCTCGGGGCTGTTCAGTCATAACTGTATGTCTGATTTCCACTCTAGGAAAAAAAAATAATTCTGTGATTCTGTGAAAATCTGAACATTTTTTTCAGGAACAGTATTGCATTTTGTTATACGTTTCATAGAATATTTGCACAGAGTATTTTGTAAAATGTGGCAAATTCAGTGCAAGCAAACATGGAATCACTTATCACTCACTTCTTCCAAGCCAATCTAACAGACAACATATGCCAAACAATCCTTCTGTGTAATGTGAAAAAAAAATTGCTCTGTGTACTCCTAAACATTATAATTCAGATGTCTAGTAAGCAGGAAAAGTGCTTTTGTAGAAAACCAACAATAACAACAAAACTCCAATAACTTCATGTGCTTTAATGTCAACTTTTTCTGTGCAAATCCAGTAAGCCAGCTAGGGAAGAAAAAACTTGTAGGAAAGGCACAGGCTATTTCATACAGAGGCTACACTTTCAACTCACAGAAAAAATTTTATTTCAGAAAAGAATATTTGATGTATTAAAGAATTAGAAATGGATTCAGGAATGAGATCGTGCAGTAGGACACTCCCACTTGTCCTACATAACTACATTAGGAAATGTCTGCCACTTAGGTGAAAGGCAGAATAACATGTCAGATACTTTTCAGACCCAGTTGTTCAACAATTGTGGGAAAAATCTTCATTGCTCCACAGCTTTTAGCCTCTTTGTAGGACCACATGTTTTTAAACAGCACTGACAATCTCAGGTTTTTTAAGGAAAAATAACAATCCAGCATAGCAAGTCAGCAACTCACAAGTGCTTCTGGTCAGCAACAAGCCATATGTAATGTTTAGATATGCCTAACCTTTCAAGTATGTAAACTTCTGTAGGACATAATGTTCCAGGACACTGATGTATTTTCCAAAGTAAATCTGGTGAAAAACTCTCTGATTATTAATAAGCATAAATCCTAGGAATAAATGTATAAAGATATTGTGCAATTAGTGACATATGTTCTTAACCAGTTTATTTGGAAAAATGAACACAAGTTCAGTTTTCCAAAAACGGTTTTGGAAAGCTGAAAAGAATACAAAAACTACAAAAATGGAAAAAGAAACCATTTGTGTCAGTATCTATAACTCTAGTCTCCATTCTGCAGTACAGAATGATGATGTTCTTTCCCAGCTGATCTAAAAGTTTATGATTACTAATGAGATGGAAATTATGGCCTTTAGTAGGCCTTCATTTTTAAATCGAAACTGTGGTTACTGAGGGTGCAGTTGTGTCCTTGAGGAATGACTCTGGGAAGTGCAAAGTAGAAGATCCTTTGTGTGCACAGCCTGGTTTTCTTTCACCATTCTTTTGAGCAATAACATTTGTTTATTACTAAATATATAGCCCAAATCTTCAGATTAGATTAGATTACACCAGGTTTTAGAATGGCATATAGCTTTATCTCCTCTTTACACTCCAAAAGGTGTTTGTTTTGTTTCCTCTATCATAGAGGACCCAAAATCTAACCAGACTCATCACCTGTGTGCATAGTTACTGGATTTGCTGTTCAATAACTTGACTGTTCCTTTTCTTGCACCAAACTGGCTGTGCTTACTTGATGAAATTGGAGGAAAGACACACTGGGAATCTGCTGCTAGAAATCACTTGATGTCAAAGCAAGTGAAGGAGGTGCTCAAAAGTAACCTCTCTTACAAAGAAAAGAAAAAGGGAGGAATCTGGCACAACACTGTGGAGGAAGAGTCTAAACTCATGATGGTCTTGTGCCACCCCCAGTAACGAGCAGCAGTGGGATGGATAATATGTGTGGTAGGCTTTGGGAAATCTTTACTGACTACTTAAGGAATCTACTGATCTTCAGATTGAAGAGAATCCTGAGGAAGGGCAAGATGAAGAAGTCAGCAGCATTGCAACTCTTTATTATGCTATAACAGCTGTTGCTATCAGACTGAAACCATTTCCATTCCTCTTATTCCCATTTGAGACTGAGCCTAATCCTACTGGCTAGCCAAAAGTAAATAGTGCACAGATCAGACAGATTTTATCACAGCACTTTTAATAGAGGGCACTTGTGTGCATTACATTTCTTGAAATGTCCATGAAAATAATTCATCTTCCTTAATTTCCTATAATGATCTACTGGTTTGACTAATGATTTTTTGTGAGGAAAGTCTTCTCTTGCCTTACACCATAAAATCACCATAAAAATGTTCTCATCTTGGAGTACTACCCTATACATCTTACAAAAATATTCTCCACCAGTATAAATAAAGGCTTTAAACATGTCACTCCTTATTAATATCACCACATTAAAAATCAGACACAAAAGGGAGGAAGGCAAAATTGTTGTTGCTTTATTTAGAAACAAAATACATGAGGAAAAAAATGTCTCACCAGTTACAAGGCACATGGCGATGTCACATTCCACAAAGATTTTGGTGCAAGGAGCATAACAGTCTGTATCTGTTAATTTTTATAACACTTAACACTAACTGGAGCAGAAGGAAAATACAGTATGTTCTTTTACTGCCATTGTTTATGGCTAAATATAGGAATCCTATGGAGCCTGTAGGTAAATTCTTGTTATCTAAGGAATCGTTCATTACTCAGTCAAGTCTACACAGGAAGACTGCTGAGATGCCTAATTGTTGCTCGAGAGTGTTTAGAAAAGTCTGACCTGAGTTCATTCTTAAGGTAAGTTGTCTTCTTCAGTGTGTTCACAGCTAAATCACTGCCTGCATCGCAGCTGTATGACAAATGGTTCCATAAACAGAATGGTACCTGTATGCACATCATGCCCTCACACATCCTTCTTTCTTTTATAATGACATTTGAATGTTCAGAGAGGAAAAGAGCAGCAGTGTAATCCAATGTTTTCCACAGTGTGGCTGAGGACCGGAGCTGCAGAAGTAGCCAGACACCCTGTCATGTAAGTGCAGCCAAACAGTGGTACGGGAATCTCAATGGACTAAATTGTTGTGTATATAATAGTGTGTAATCTTATGTGACATGATTACTCAGAGGGGAGGGTATGTTATAGATTTGAGTTATAAAAATTCTGGCATACCATGATGTTGACAAGATAAGCATTTCTGTACCCAGATTGTATGCATACACCCATCATATGCACTTTTTTAGTCATAAGGCTACTAGTTTTTGCATAAGAAATTTAGAATTAAATGTTTTGTGGCTTGCTTGTTTTACCTTGCCAGAGGTATACTAGCATTATTTATAATAGCATTTTTGAAATAACTTAATAAAAGTTAATTTGACAGTCACGTATGTAGCAGGTATGAGAACAGAAGAATTAACACCTTCAGACACTGGTATTTAAATTATCAGTGCTTTTAAAAAATTATTTATTCTGACAGTTCATAAAAAATATGATAGCAGCTGCTGATACCAGGAAGCAGAATGGTATCCAATGCATGCATGCATACAAAATATGCAGGGCAGAAAGTTCTGTTTAGGTGGAATCTAGTTCAGCTGTTTTGAAACATGAGCATGAAGTCGTAAACAGACTAAGTAGTGTATAATCTACTTCACTGTTTGCAGTTCATGACTGATAAATGTTCCTTAATAATCATAAAAGCTGACAAACACTTGAAACATAACACACAATTTTCACTGTGTTCTCTCTGATTTGTCAAGATTCTTCAAGTAGCCAAGATTCAGTCTTGCATTTGAAAGCATACACTATGACCTCTGCATCCAGCATCTTCAAAACCATCAGAATTCCATGTGAGTCCAGTTATTAGCTCCTGGATAATATCACTTGCAGGTTAATCAAAGTGTTTCATGAAATGCTCTTTCTTGTGTAGTTTCTGGAAGGGTACCATACCAAGCCTGCTGAACTTCAAGGTTAGATGTTGTAGAAAGATGTATGGTATGAACATTTTAGAGACCAGACCATTCAAAAATCCTATCAGTCTGAAAGAAAGGTGTGACAAGGAGGCCGCATTTGGGTTTTGGGCTGCATTTTTTAGATGAAGGACAACAGTTCTCTGAAGACTGGCATAGCGAGGCTGACTGTGCTGAGTATAGCTAGACAATGAAGCCTGGTTTTGTGTCAGAGAGATCAAGACACTATAAACAGAAGCACAAAGCAGAACACTATAAAAAGTTAAAGTTCAGTCTGTGGCCAGTGAAAGCAAAGAAGGAAGCAATGATTTCTAAGCTGTCATGTTAGTCCAGAGGATTTGGGGTTTTGATGCATTTGATAGATACTCAACGACAAACCTCATCCTACCCTGGGCACAGCTGCATAAACACCTATACAAGTGTTTAATATTACATGGATGCTATTGATATTTGTAGGATTTTAACAAATACATATGTTTGCTTTCCCATTTCTATATCAGAAACTGGACACAAACATTGACTATCAAACCTTCTGACAACAGTTCATAGACTGCACATCCTAGGATTTAAATGTCTCAAGTAAAAATGTTTCCCAGTCCTCAGAAGAACTGTATATGTTAACAATTTCTCATTCCATGATGCATCCAAGGACTGAAATGTCCGGGCTCAGTTTTCCCCAGCTGCATACACTTCTGTGTGAGTGATGATGGGCTCAGCCATTCATGTGATGCAGAGGGAGCGAGCGCTCGTGTTACTCTGCCACAAATGTGTTGTATCCTCATGCCTTGTGGAAGGGGGGGAATGTGGTAACTGAAGCTCCTCATAACTAAAAGCTGACTGCCATGCAAACCACTCGTTATGCACTTCAATTTCTTCAGACGTGCTGAAGTCCTAATGAGGATACTGATTGCTACAACAGGCATTTTAGAGATGCTTTCTATGCTGGAGTTTTGGGGAAGCTGCTGAGAAAGAAGGTACCCAACACTTTCCAACATTTTAAGTGCTGTCTTGGATCAATCTTTCCTCTTGACTGGGGAGGCTCAAATGCACCTTTAGTGAGTGTTACATGTGCAGTAAAGGCATTGATGCTTTGGTGATGATTGGTGCCAGTTAATTTACTGATTCGTAGAAGGAGAATAATGAGAATATGGTAAAAGCCCAGCTATAGGAGTGAGATGAATGTGTTCTATTTTTATCTCTTTACATTAATTTAAATTTCTCTCTTCCATTTGTACACAGAAAGTGGTACTTTTAGTTTACATATGTCCCAATATTTAAAGCACTGGGTTTTTTTTTAAAGAGGGTATTTTGGTCTTTGTATAAACACTGTTATGAAAATAGTTTAACAAGTTATTTTCATTATGAATTAATACTGTTCAGTCAAACCCCATTTATTAACAGATTTTGCAAACTTTTGTTCTGTACTTTTTAAGGGAACAGTAAAAAAAAAATCTAAACTTGATCTTTGCCTTAACCTCTCCAGGTAGAGAAAAATCATGCAAAAAACATGACACTTGGGTTGCTGTAAAGTGGGGTTCATAACTATATATTATAAAAACTTGTAAGATCAAAGTGATCAAAGTTTGTGAGATTTCTATCCTCTTTGGTGTAAATCTTTTATTATTACTCTGTCTGTAATACTATTTCTGTCAGCTTGTTCCAGGTTTCTTCAGATTGGCTGTGACTTCTTGATGCATGTGAATACAGCCAGAAATTAGGTCCCATATGGTTCTGGACACAACCCAATACTAAAATCAGAAGGGTTGCTTCTAATCTGGGAGTTTAAATCCACCCCGTACTCAGAAATCTGAAAGCACTCAGATTTAAAGTTCTTTTTTGGCTGGGCTCTACTTAACATCAAAGTTCTAAATGTAATGTACATGACATGAGGAAGACAATGCAGAGAGAGGAAAGAGTGAGCAGGCAGAATTCCACTCTCTAAGGCCAGGAATAGATTTGCCATTGTTAGCAGATCTGCCACTAAACACAGTGCACAATGCTGTAAATATCACATGGCACTATCTACATCTTATAAAAGATCACACCAGGGCAATAGTGATGTGGTCTCCTCTACTATATACAGCTTTAGCATTAAAAGGCAGGAGGGTGCCATCATGCCCATACATTTCATGCTGTGAAAAGAATGCGAGAAATTTTTATAGCTGTCTGGGTTCCCTCTTTTCCTTTGGGTGTCTTTCTTCAGGCAGCCTTCCAAATGCAAGGCCATTATACAAGCAAAATAAATAAATAAAATAATTAGATTAACATTGAACATACAACACATAGGAATTTTAAAGGAACAGGTTAGAAACATGGTTTTGCATGGCTTGCAGTCTGAAAGGTCAGAGGGCAGATAAAAACTGACAGCTAATCTCCAGTGATCACTGAGAATGTTCTAAACCTGCCTTTTAATGCTTTACTTTTTAAAGGCATATAAAATAGTCAATAATGACTATAAATTTTGGGAACTTGAAACTGCTTGCTTATTTTCCTTTTTTCTTTAGTGACACTTCATTCAGGATCAAGCTATTCTAATCCACACGTTTTGCAGGCACATGGAGTGAAACAGTTCCACAAAGCTCTCCAAAACAAAATATATACAAATGAAATGATAGACATCATTGACCATGATGGAAGCCCATTGTCATTGGCCAGATTATTTTTAACAGAATTAGATCCAAGGAAGAATTTTAGAGGCCAAAACCAGCATTTCTTCAAGCACAGATTTCCTGGGAAGGCTGCACTGTTCTGGGAACACCAGAAGTATTGCCAGCACTAGGACTAGGATAGACGGCAATTATTAAGGTGAGCTGTTTCAATGTAGGATTTCCACTCTCATCACATCTCTGAACACAGGCGTGTGCTCTTTTCGCAAGGCTCACAAGGTTCATGTGAGGGACAGTATCCCAATCCCATTTATCCTTAGGTTATATTGCTGTGACTAAAGACAGGATTCTCACTAATATAAGGCAACATTAAGATGTGGGGTTTTTTTTTCCTGAAGCAATAAAAAGAACCAGTTAGCTAAAATATGATCTTTGTAAAGACAGTGGGAATATAGAAGGAACCTCCAACATGAAGAGATAGGTGAGCAGTCGACAGAAATAAACTACTGTATTAAGCTAGAATGGGAAGTGGAATGGTAATAGTACTAGAAAAGTGGATGATTTGGATATATATGACAAGAAATGAAGAGTGTGTGCCTTAGGAAGGCCAGAGAAAGGGAGATGCTAGCATTTAAGATGCCATCACTAAAGGAAAATTCTGGAAACTCTTTCTGATAGGTATGAAGAGAAATCAGAGGGAAAGAATAAGTGTAACTGGAAAGGAAAATCCAAGAAAGCTAAATATTTCTAGAAATCCTTTATTATTGTTCAAGGTACTTGAGTTGCAGATGTTAATGCTATAAAATGAATCCTATTTTGCATCTTTCTTTGCTTTTCATCTCTCATCATGTAGAACCTTTTTGGTACTCAATACTTCATTATGGCACTGGGAAAAAATGAACACACATTTTGCTGCTGATCCAAATCCCTTCAGTTATATTGACTATTGTCAATTTTTGCATTTATGCACTGCTGTACAGCCTTACCAGAAACTTCATGATAAACTCATGCAGAAATCTCATGGTAAACTCAAGCAACATGCAGATCTAGTAGTATCCCTTGTGTGAGGTATTATTCATTTGATGAAGGAGACTTGTTATTCTTTTTCCTTCCATAGAACTCTGCATCATATGTACCCTGAAAACTTGGGACTTGCATGTTTCCACATACACATATCTAACAAGGCCTGTCTGACTGAGGCAAGAAAGGAAGCAATGAGGATCCAATGTTTGAGTCCTGGTAGATAGACTTTGTCTGTTCTACAAGAATGACCAACTTGTTTCTTGAAGAGCAAAAGGTCATGAACAAACAGAAGATGAATGTAGAAGAAGGTTAGAAGACAGAGTCAGCAATTTAAAACATGAACACACATCAGAGGAACTACACAAGTAGTATTTCTTCACCAAGAGAGAGAGGAAGAAACATAGGTAGATTCAAGACTTTCTGCAGAAGCATTCATCAAGCTGGAAACACAAATGGAGAGAGTGGATGGTCTTGCAGAGTGCAGAGTGAGAGAACACACAACTGAGGGAGACAATAAGAGGAATAACGTGTGTTGGTAGATTAAAGAGTACAGAACTGATTAATTAAGTGGAACTTGTAATATTGCACAATGACATTACTGCAGGCAAAATACAAAGGAAAGAGCAATTTCTTGAAGGGTGTGATCAGCAAGTTGGGATTTTCTCAGGTTTTTAACTTAAAAAGTATTATATTATTCTTGTGTTAGGGAAGACAGCATGGAGCATAGTTGCACCATCCTCAGTAAAATAGTGTAAGATACTGTGCCCAAGTGTTGTGGGTTCACCCTAGGGGGCAGCTCAGCCCCACACAGCTGCTTGCTCACTTACCCCAGTGGGATAGAGGAGAGAATCAGAAGGGTAAAAGTGAGAAAACATGTGTGTTGACATAAAGACAGTTTAATAGGGAAAGCAAAAGCTGTGTACGCAAGCAAAGCAAATTAAGGAATTAATTCACTACTTCCTAACAGCAGGCAGGTGTTTAGTCATTTCCAAGAAAGCAGGCCTTCATCATGCACAACAGTTACATGGGAAGACAAATGCAATAACTCCAAATGTCCCCCCATTCCGCCTTCGTTTCCCAGCTTTTATTACTGAGCACAATGTCATATGACATGAAATACTCCTTTGGTCAGTCGGGATCAGCTGTCCTGGCTGTATCCTGTTCCAACTTCTTGCTCACCCTATACCTAATTTCTGTCAGGGTCAGCAAGAGAAACAGAGAAGGTCTAGATGCTGTGTAAGCACTGTTCAGTAGTAGCTAGAACACTGGTGTGTTACAAACACTGTTTTGGTCACAAATGCAAAACATAGCACCATACCAGCTACTATGAAGAAAATTAACTCTATCCCAGCCAAAATCAGTACACCGAGGAAATGCAGTACTTCCTGGAATGAAATAATGTGCCTGAAAAGTAGTGACATCCTGTCTTCATTTAACATGATAAGCGATTTTCTTTACACTGCCTCAACTCTGTGGAAAAAAAGGAGTCTCTCCATGTTATCTTTTTACCATGAGATATGGGAGTTTATTGAGATTTAACTAAGCAAATAAAAGATGAGGAGAGCAAACTTAAACATCTGCCTGTGCAAGTAAGGACTGACAACAGTCTGCCCTTATTTTCTGAGCATGTTTTTTTGGATATCTGTGGGGAGCTCTCAGCCAAAAAAATGGACCTTCCTTTTCGATATGAGTCTGAAACTGCTGCCATCAGTACTGCCAGCTTATGGGGCAGAGATTGTCACACAATGGGAGAAATAGCTGAAGCAAAACCGACCCCTTAGCAATTCTCCCCTCTGTGCTTGCCTTCAGGGCTGCCTTGGATGAGAGCTCAAAGATTATATAACCTGGCAGCAGCTCTTTAGGCTGGTTTGTGAGCCTACAATATCTGCTATAGCTTGTTTTGAATAAAACGGGTGCACTTGTTCAGAGTTATTTAAGTACTGCTGTCACAAATGTAGCCTCTCTCAGAAGTCAGGCATCATCAAAAGTTTACATTTTTTCTAATTAAAACAGTTTGCAATAATTAAATTTTATGTCTGTGTTTCTACTTCAAAAAGGCTAAATAGTTGGCAAGCCTCCGAAAGTAGGATTAGACTGCAGACCAGCTCAGACAATGCTTCCAGGCATCAAGGATGTACTGCAGAATCAGTTTAATAAAGTCTGATTAGATTACTTTCTCTGGTCAATTTGAAACACACTGGCCATGGGATAAATCATCTTTTTATCTCACTGCACTGCTCTTTTTGTTTGCTGAATCATATTTTAAAACATTAAACATATTTTTAAAATATCTATTTATTTACAGATGCAAAGAAGCATAACCTCATGAATTCCCTGTTGTCCCAGTGCAGTTTGGTATTAGGACTGACCCATTGCTTGAGAAGTCTATACTTAGTGGTTTCCCTTCTTAATACGTTATCATCTCCCTTTTTCCCCTGCATAAATGGCCTTGTTAGTATTACAAGAAAACAGTCTTGCATTTCGTATCTTGATCTGTCAAGATATGTACCAAAAACAGTGGTATCTGCCAAGATAACAGCTTATGTACTGAAAACAGTGATAAAGTTAGATGTTTCTGACAAGTTACTAGTTTAAGAGCGTTGAATTCTAGTCATTTGGGTTAACATGTACATGGATCTGAATATCTTTAAACTTGATTTGTTACATGCTGTGTAGAACAAATAAAGAGTTATTCAGAATGTCTGAGTCTAGAACTCCTTTGTTTAAGTTTTCAATGCTTACAGTAACAGAGCTTGCATTTTGCTAGTGTCCTACCTAATGCCACAACTAGTAGAAGAGGTATTTAAGTATTTAAGTCAACACAAAATATGCCTTTCTCTGTCCTCTTTTTATGATGCTGAGATATGCCAACAGACCTTAGCAGACAGCTCAGTTCCTTGAAAGTGCATTACTCCAGTCTGATTTGCCTTTCACCAGTCTGTGCCCAGTCACTTCTTCAAGCTCTTATCTGGTCTGAAGCTTCTCTGCTGATGATACACAAATTCTGTTGCATTTTGTACATTTGAATTTCATTTTCCATTGAAAAAAAGAAACATTTCACCTTCTTCTAAGGTTATTATTTCCATATAGTACCATATTAATAAATAAATGGGTGCAGGTGTTTCCTATGGACTCTAGAATAACATTCAATAAGACTATTTGTAGTACCTGGAGGTGATAAGAATATACAGTGTCCAACCCAGAGGACATCTTCTATGTCAAGGACCAACCCTATGAAAAGCTCCTCAAGATTCTGTTTCATTGTCTTAAGTTCCGAACAAGGATTTTCAGTGCTTTGCAGGCTCATTCAATAGAAATGGCCTAGCATGAGTTTCAAGGAAAAAAAATTTTTGCATTATAAATGACTACTGTCTCAAGAATGAAAAGTTGTGAAAAATAAAGGGGAAAAATAGAATAAAGTATTTCCAGAGTTCCATTTTAAATGTATGGTGACAGTATTTTTACAGCTGGTTGAAGTTTATTTCATTAAACTGATAATTTAAAACAGATTATGTCCATGAGGCCTGTCTGTTCATACATTCTTTTAGTTTATTCTCTTCTAATCTAATTAACATATAGAGACATTTCCCTCAGATTAGATTTATGCACTGTTTTCAAATAGCTGAACAATGTATGGATAGAGAAAAGAGGGGGAGAGAAAAAGAAGCAAAACCTTCCTCTTATATTTTCTGGGGAGGCTGCAAGCATTAGACAAGGAGCCCTGACACATCCTGTCAGACTGCTGTTAAAAATTCAAAGAAAAAGAGACTGCAGTACTCATGTGCTGGTTTTTTTTTAATAAGCTTTTTGCAAATTTCTCACTTGGCACTAATTGTGATTTATAGCTGGTGCACAGTAAATGCAAGATTTATCTCTAGCTTTCTACAGGGAGCTATAACGGCCCAGACATGTATAGTTTGAAAGCCTGAGCTACCTAGTCTGGCAAACCATGTTTCCTTGGTTTCCTCTGAGAAATTCCGTCTCCTGTGAAATCTTACAAAAATTGAACACTGATGCACTTTGGAGCCTGGATTGGTGGGGTTTGTCTACTTGTTAGTAAAATGTCACTAGATCCTGTTAAAACTTGGTTAAACCTTACAAACTAACTCACTCAGCAAACCATGTTAAAACAAACTGGATAGGAGACAGAAGAGATGAGACAGGATTATTTAAATCTAATATGTGTTAGAATACAGCTTAAGTCCTCTGACCCTAATCACTTTCCACCGGAGTACATCAAATTAGGATCCTGGGACAATTTATGTAGGAGTCTGAGTAAAGTACTACTAGCTTTGCCCTATAGAAGAATTCATGCCCTTTAATAATAAGCAAAAAAACATGGATGGCCTCATATTAGTTCCAGAGGCTATCTTTATGCATAAGAAAGCCCAGCATAGAAACTGCAGTGCTGGTTCTGGTTCTTAAGTACAAATACAGTGAATGATGAGATGTGCTGCACCCTCAGCAGCCTCTGTTGCTGCTCTTTTATACCTTAGCTCGTAAAGTTAACTCTGTATAACAAGAATTAGTGTATAGTTCATAAGCTTTTCTTTTCTTTGGTCATTCTCTTAGACTTCTGTTCGCCTTTGAATCTACTTTTCTCAGCGAATGCCCTGGAAACAGCTGAGGTGGGCTTGGATAACATGGTCCTGTCTGCAGCATTGTGCATTGTTAGAGAAATTTCAATCAAGCTAGTGAGCAGGTCATGGTAATGACATTGCCTTGATGAGGGAATTGAAATTCTCAGGAGAATTATGACATGGCAGTACTTAGAGAAGCTTTGGACCTCTCCCATTGCCTCTGTTACTGTGAATAGCTGGGATGCCTTGAAGTAACTAAAGATGATCATCAGTGCTGACACCTGGGATTGTTTATTTGGCATGGGTGTATTTGTTCCTATTTCGCTCAACATGATGGGGGTTATTAGGTGGGTCAGAGGTAAAGTAGGATATATGTTAATTTTTTTTCACTTTGCTTTACCTGATTTTCCAGCTTTTCATAATTTCATTATTTTTTCTTGGGGTGTTCAGAATAATCCAGTTCTCAAAGCGACTGTGTGCAGTTTGCCATCAAATCGCTTGTAAAGCACCACATTTCCAATCATTTCTGCCTTCAACTACATCCTTGGCTCTAAACTCAGTTCTTATTTTCATGAGGCTCAGAACAGCAGCACTAAGTGTGGTGACTATGAGTTTATTATGGAAATTTCATGCAGGAGTAGCAATTACTATCATATAGGTGCAAATAAACAGTCTTCAACATTTTGCTACATTTAAGAGAGACAGCCATGGAAAATTAGTCAGATAAGGTAGTAATTAGATTTACAGGAATAGATCCTTGGGTACTTCCTAGCTGGTTTTTGCCTGTTCTGTATCACAGGTGTCAATCCAGCTAGATTTTGCATACAGCTAGATTTTGCATAGTTAGGAATACTCTATGAAACACACAAAAATAACAAACCTGTTGAGATAGCCATTACCTGGATCTAATATATCTATTTAAGATTTACAAGTGTATAGTTAAAATAAATATAGAGTAGAACAGGGAGATTTGTCATTTATTTTGATACTGATAGAAAGAATTCAAGATGATTTTTAGTGTAATGAAGTCAACAACAAGAAATATATTCTTAGAAGACTAACATGTACATGACACTTTATGGTGGTGCTATTTTAAACTAGTAGCAGCCAAATGTTTCTGCAGTCTTTGACTCTTTCTGAATTAGATCAAGTTGTTCATCACTGACATGTTTTCTAAAAAACAGCTGCAGCTGTGACAGCCTGTTTTGTAAGTTAACATTTTCTGATTTTGTCTGAGTGAAGACTATTGCAGGGTAACAGAACTGTGGAAGCATTCTGCTCTCAAAGCAAAAATCCAAGAAACTCCTGGCTTTTCACCAGAACTGAAGCATTCTGAAAAGATTTTAACCTGAGATACTGCAGTGGCAGCATTTATTTTTGTGAATGAAAGTTACTATTTATACCTAGGAAGTAATCCCCATCAACCTGTACATTAAGGACCTTTAAAAAATGCTCCCCATCCCATCACAAAATCCTTCCATTTCTCAATAATTAAAGTAACTCATTTCTCAGTGATCTAAATAATATACTAGCGATGAATAAATTATTTGACCATAAGGCTACATTCAAATTTTTATTTATAGTCCCACAAGAGAGAAAAGTGTTTACCCTAATTGATATCTCCCATTCTTCAGCTGTTCTTACTAGGCATAGCTGAGGCTTTGACTTTAAACTGGCTCTAGATCCAAATTCGCATTTATTTTGGGACTTGAACTGGGATCCCTACTGGAATCAACCATAGTATCATAACCGTGAATGTAACTAATGTCAATCATCTTTTTCAGAATTCTGTCTCATTGCAACACAACTCCTCATCTGAAAGCAAGAATTCCTTCACAGACAATTAAATTAAACTTTGGTTACGTGCAATTCAGACCTGCGAATAACCATGGAAAGCTGCTGAATTTTCTGCTGCAGTTGCTGCTACAGTTCATCTCTAGACATTCAGAGTAATTCTTTTAGCAACTGTAAAAATAATACTGTAAGTATTTTACAGAGCCAAGTAAAGGCCCTTTCCAGGATTGTGGGGGGTTTTTTTGTCATTAATAATATGTACAAAAAAGCTCTCATAGGAAATAATTTTTACACTGTAGAAAGCTGTAAGGCTTATCAGGGACATTTTCAGATCTAGAATGATCAAACCCAAGAGATATCTTTAACAGTCAAGGTGTTAGGACTCTGACTGATCTGAGCTGTGAAATAATCTAAGTCCCTCATAACCCCAGCAGATTCCCAAACCAAGAGGTTATAACTTTCTCTCTTTCTTCCTCTCCCTTTCAGAATTCTTAGTTTATTAATTCCAAACAGAATAGGTCTGAATGGACTTGCTTAGGTTTACTGACTCTCTAGTGATGGTCTTTTTTTATCTCTCTGGTTCCTGTTTCAAAACTTCAGCCTCTTCCATCTCTTTACATCTTTGTGGTCAGTTTTATTCACAACTTTATCATTTTGCATGCATATGTAGAAATTGATTTTGTTTCTTACAAGTTTCATACGGTTCTTGCTGACTGTTGCTGTGTGTCTCCTTTGAAGTTCTGCTTTAAGTAGTTTAAAGGTTTAAAGGGGGACCTGGAACCTCAAGGTCCTGGTTATACATGGATAAGCAGAACTGGGGCCCAGTCTTATCTGATAATCATATATTGTAGCACTGGGAAGGAACTGGGAAGGAACATCTATAGCTGTATTGTTCCATTATTACCCTATATTTTAAAAACATAATTTCTATCTTATGGTAAAATTCTCGCTCGATAATTGAATTGCAGTGATTTAAATAAAGCAAATACAACATTTTGATGTAAGAAATACAACTTTTTTTTTTCTCCTCTGTTAATTGCTTGTATTTAGTAGGTGACATGTTCTAAATCTTCTAAACTCCCCATTGTCTATAAAGTCATCTTGGATGAATAAAGAAGGCAAAACAAACATTGTGTCCCAAAATATCAAATTGTCACAGGTGGAAAATGTTCATGGCTTCTCCTTAGCAGTGTAAAAAGACAGAGGAGAGGAGAGGAGAGGAGAGGAGAGGAGAGGAGAGGAGAGGAGAGGACAGGACAGGACAGGACAGGACAGGACAGGACAGGACAGGACAGGACAGGACAGGACAGGAGAGGGAAACATCAGTTTATTTATTCAAGCTGCTAGCTATCACAACCCCACTGCTTTCAGTCTGTCCCTTCCTTCAGTCAGAATGACTGGCAACTGTAAACACATATTCTTCCTTTCAAAAGTCAGATATGGGGACCCTGGCTAGAACTGCTTGCTGACATGTAGAAATTATCCAAGGATGTAATGTTATTTATCATGATATGTGCTTTGTGCTAAACATCTTAACGTTCTCAAGCCAAAGAGTGGAGTAACGGTATCAGAAGCACGTGTCAGAAATTGAAGCTTAATTTCAGGTCTTTAGATTTTTACTGTTTAATTGAAAACTGTTTTTCATAATTATTGAATGTTTTCAAAAAGCAGGGAAGTCAGTTGCAAGTATAAGGCATTTGTAAATGAATATGTGATTATTAACACAGTATATAGATTTAGCTTCAGTGTGCCTTAGAGTTAGACGCATGGATTAGAATTAAGCAAGTGTGCAGGTAATATGAACAAAGGCTACCACAACAGCACCTGCAGGACCGCAATACTTCAGTGAGATAAAGCCACTCAAAAGTAGGCATACCAAAATAGCACTAGTCTTCCTTAGCTGCAACTGTCACATTTTTAACAGTATACACTGTGGCAGGGAAGGATGGGAGGGGAAATTCTTTCTCCTATTTCTAATGCCTTTGCACCTTGCAATGCATTATAACCTATCACTAAGAATGTGTGCTTCTGAAAACTTCATTTGTCGGCTTTGTAGATGTCAGATAAATAACTCTGCTTACTGGCTGGGGACTTGCAGGAAGAGGAGAAGCAGGGAACAGGAAGAAAGTGCACACCTTTTTAGCCAATCACTTTTACTAATGCATGGTATGTTTAAGAAATCCTTTTACCATAAGCTTGCTTGACATAACCTTAAGACTTATTACTAATCCCTCTGAAGGATTTTTTCTTTGATTGTCTAAGGAAAGAACTCAAGTAAGTGTACTGAGCAAATTAAAAAATGAGGCAGACTGAGGGAAGCAGGCCAGAAAATCACTGATGAAATACAGGGGCTCAAGAGATTTTCAAGTGGAATGATTCACAAGGGTAGTGGAAATGGTTGTTTAAAGTATAAGAATAAAGATGGGTTATGCAACCCCATGTTTTATTACCCAAATGCAGCTACAGCACCATCTGTTCATAGTACTCTTTCTGCATTTGGAAGAGGACTACCTCTGGCTCCCAAAAACTGACCCATGTCCTCCTGTTCCAAATGTAAATTTCCACTTCTTTTTTCAGTTGAGCTACACTGATTTGGTTGTTTGAGAAGTTTCCACAGCCAGAGAGCTGAGAACCATATTCCTTCCTACATACAAAATCAGCACTATTGACTAATATATTCCAGCACCTCTCCCAGCACCATTAATACAAAATGTTGTTCCTTTGTAGTAATTAAAAACCATTCAGGCTATGAAGAGTGAGTATATTATTAATGGTTAATTATGGATGTGGGTTTGTCATACCTGCTAACAAAGCAAAGGAGATGGCTCAGGAAAGGAAGTCACAATTTTGAGTTTATACATTGTGATCCAAGTGACAAAAATGATCAAACCAGGGCAGTAAGACCTTACAACTCTAGGCTTTAAAGTTCACTTTTGCAGAATTGAAGGTGGATGAGGTTGAGCTACCACTAGATGATATAGCAGTGATATCTTATAAAAATGTCAAGACAAATTCAAAAAGGCTTGGGTGTATCTGAAAAATGTGCCACATGAGTAAATGTTAGTATGGACAGTATTCAAAGAAACTCTCTAGAATGCTGATTTCAATATTTGTTGTAGACTCAAGTTTAAAAAGTCAACAAAAAAACCACAATGGTTTTCTGTTTGCTTTCAGTCAATGCTAAAAATGAAAATCTGTACCTAAGTGTAGGTAATAAAATCAAAGAAGATGAGTTCACTGAAAGCACTGAAGATGCCTAGAGTACGACAGTTTAGAACTGCAGAAAAATGTAACTCCAGCCATGAGCGACACGCGGAAGATGGGCGTAATTAGTCCTAGTCTAAAACTTAAGGATTCATTTCTATTTTCTTCAGTGCTCTCAGATGCATCTGTTTTACACCGTTATTACCTCCTCATAGACTTCTTTCAGTCTTTGTGGGTCAGGCTTAGACTCATTTGCCATTTGTGACTTGCGTTTCTCTCTAAACTGTATCAGAAGTGATAGGGATGTAGGGGGTATGCTCAAAGATTCTCATGAGTTTATTTTAAAAGGAGGGACATTTTTCAAAAACAAACAAAAAAATCTTTGTTTCCTGTCTTTCGACACTTCTGTTGACATTTCCTATAGAAACAGGAAGAGTATAGATTTTTCAGGACACAGAACTTGAGGAAGTTGACAAGTACCATAAAAATGTAGAATTCTTTTTTTTGCATAAGAAACCTTCTGGAGAGACTGTGACTGACATGTTGGTTAAATCTAAATGTAGAAAAGGGCAATAGTGGGCAATGAGGTTAAGCAGAGATCTAAAGATTAGTAGAAGCAATAAACAGAAGGCTTTTAAACATGGAAAAATATTGAGAGTCTTGGAAGGAGAAAGATTTAAGAATTATAAAGTACAGAGAACAAAAAGGTGTATTGCAATTTGAGCTACAGATAATGCTTCAGTACATATTCATTAGTCATCAGAATACCCATTTTAAAACAAATAATAATAAAAGGCTCAAGAACTAGTAGCTGAGTAAAAGTAGGATCAATAAATACAGCATTTCATAAATTAATGCATTTGATGAAATCATTTTTATATTTAAAAGAATAAATGTAGTTAGTTATAAAAAAGCAGATCAACTTGAAGAGAATACAGAAAGTTAACACAGAATGATAATAAAGAATTGATAATATAAAAAATACTATTAAAAAAGAGTTATATGAGGTTTAAATAAAGTCCAGAAGTCTGATATTTCATAGAAGATTTAAGTGCAAGAAAATGAGGTCTAAAATATTTACAGCTTTAATTTCTGGTTTGTTTTGGGTTTTTTCTCTTTTAGATTATCTTGATTTTGAGCAATTTTTAATTCAGCAATTTAAGCTTCTAAAAAATACAGTTTATTCAAAATCAAAAACGTGTATAAAAGATGATACTTTTGCTGCAGAGAGCATTTCTTGAAGATTGCGGAACCAAATTTAGGTAAGTGAACTTATATTCTCTTCTTTTGTTTATTGTCTCTTTCATACCAGTATGCAAATGAGTTTTGCTCACAGAGAGAAGTATAAGAAAGTAAGAATACAGAAGAAGAATAGGAAAGAATGTTTATGTACTCAAACTGTGATAAGTGAACATTGATGCTAAATCAGTGAGCTGATTAAGTGGGTTCATTATATGCTCTTAAGAACCTTTCTTTAGGAGGTACAAATTGCAATGCTGTTTTTTACATCAGTCCTGTTTTGGAAATAAATACAAGATATTTTCACTAGTGTGAGTAGAAAGCATGCTTCTGAATCTGACACAAAAGAAAGGTTAAGAAAAGCAATCTTGCTGAGCATCACACACTGCTGCCAAGGCTGTTTCAAATCTATGACCTTGAATGATCAGCTTATGGCCTACTTTTCAACGTGTCCCTTCCTAATACAAATAAGAGTGTCGAGACTGTAAGAGCTTGATGACCTGTCCGTTTCTGTGCATGCATGTACATACACCCACACACTGAGTGGATGAAATTTTACTGTTCTGTAGAGACGTATATTTAACTGACCTAAGTGTTCTTCAAATGCATAATAGGGAATGTGGCCACAACTTTTTCATCTAAAGAAATAGCCACTAAAATAGGAGGCTCTTAATTTTTTGGAGGCAAGAGCTTGTGCCTAACTTAAATCATAGCCAATAAATTGAAGAATACTTTTAAAATAAACTTTTGTATTTTCCAGCTTTTTATTATTTCATAACTCAAAGTACAGAAATAGTGCTAGTATGAAAATTAACTTTCAACTTTATAGTGTATAAGAAAACAAAACTGTTCATAGAAGTACTTTCTCTGACTGACGACTGACCTAGAATTTTGTACCATTTAGCTATTAATATAGTTTATGAAGGGAACTTCTTTGTTTTCTCTCAGGTTGAGGACCAAATTCAAGTGAAATTCCCATGCAGTTCTACATGTGCTTCAGGCAGGTGCAGTTACACATACTCAAATGTAATCGAGTTGTCTGTATTTCTGGCTGAGTAAAGATGATGCAAAAGACCGTCTGCTCTTTACCATTTTACATTATGTGGAGTTGTGCAAGAATGTTCATAAGAACCCATAGCTTACAATCCTGGTGTGGCATCTACAGACTCTTCTCTTTTAGCCACTTGTTCTACTTTAATATCTTTTCACACCAACTGTCAGAGGGCCATGCAAAATTTGAAAAATTGCCTAGATTTGTGCTGGGCCTGAGAGCATAGTATCAATATTTAATTTCCACAAATCAATTCATTTCTCTGCTTTGGACAGCACAGTGGTTGATACTGTTTCATTCATGTTTAAAAGGCAATTCTTGTACCAATTCACTTCAAGGAAGGTTATATAAGAGGGTAAAAAATTACATGAAGAAAATAGATTTGGTCAGAAGTGAAAACTTGAAAACTAGGGCTCAGATGTAGCAGAAAGGGATATTGAAGGAATCAAGAATGGGAGTCTGAAGGACAGAGGGAGAAAGAACATGGTGAAACACTGTTCCAAGGGAAGCATGAGACACAGGAAGAATCCCAGCAGAGCAAGTGTGAAGACTTTAGAGGCATAAGCAATCAGCTTGGTTGAAGTCAATAATTAAACTGAAATGTCTGAGATATCTTACTGTTTATGCAAAAAACTGGTTAACAACATTGGTGATGTCAATTTCATTGACATGACAGAAGAGGGCAAAAATAATTTTGCTTCTGAAACTACCTATGTTTCACCGACATACATTTATGTAGTTAATATCGCTCCTATGGACATTTGATCAGTTTTAGAAACAGAACATACTACCTCACCTCTCAGCAAAGATTGAACAGAATGCTCTGGTACAAAGATTTCAATCTGATTACAAACCACTTACTATATTAAATTGCAAAATTATCAGAAATAATTAAGGGTAAAAAAATTATGTAATTAAATGAACAAAATTAATTACATATCTCTTGATTTCCTTTTACCCTATTTGTTCACCAAAGAAAACATATTTGTCCTCTTTTGAAAGGCAAAACTTAATGCAAGAATGAACAAATGTAATCTTTCTGCATTTCTCTCTGTTAATGTATAGCTCCTATCTAAATTAACATAAAGGGACCAACCCACAAATTCACAGAACACAATTCTAAACAAAATAGCTATAAGTTCTTTCATATATTTTGCTTTTCAGTAAAATGAGAACAGACAAAAAATGAGTAATTTTGACTTGGAAGGGGAAGGAACCCTGGTCCTACCAACTGGTGGAGATTTTGACCAAATCTCCTTTGATAGGAGTCAAACCTAACCTGTCCAATAGGAAAGAGCCAGACCTATATGGAAAATTGAAATTCTGAATAAATCCAAAGAAATCTTTCAGTGCATCAGCCTCAAACGTTCTCCCAAAAAAGATTGGAAAACATATTCTAAACAGCAAGCATTTGTTCTCCAACTGTAGATAGCTCTGTCTATTAAAAAGAACTTACTTGTTTCAGGTGTCCAATGTACAATGCAGCATCCTAAAATGGTTTTACTAGGAGTCATTCAGAACATATATGTGAGCTCATAATGACTCCAGCATAAAGGGGAGTTGGTATGTTGATTTGGGCACCTCTCTGGAATTATTCTGTCTGAAAATATCAGTTACTTATTCTGACATTACTTTGTAGAAACATAAAATCTTTCAATCTCAGCTAAACGGTGAGGACCTTCTGAGGATCTTCTGAGGTGCAAAAAAAATATTTTGTGTGAGCAAAGTTTTTTTCCAAAGTTTAATTTGGGAAGAAGCTGACAAATAAGACTTATTAGAGTCCATGTTAACATGAAGTGTGTGGGTGGGTGCCTGTGTATATGCACATGCACATACATACACACACAGAATAAGTCATACGGTGATTAAACATGTCCTTGCATGTCCCTTTCTAACATTTACTAGACTTTTTTTTCCAGTTTAAGTAAGCTTTTTAAAGCTGTCCCTCTATTTGACCCTCTGAGTTCACCAACATAAAATAACTTTGAATTATGGAAAACTGAAAACAAATTACTTGTTGTTAGCTTGAATATAATAATTAATTTATAGAAATATTTAACTTAAATTTACTGAAAGAGAACAGATGTCTGTCATCTATGATGTACTGCAAAGCCTTTCCAAACTATTTTCTAGACCATACAGTGTAGTTAAAGGTATCTATGGTGACCCTGGCTTGAAAAAGAGTTTAAACACAGTTAAGAAAGAATAATCACTTCAGAAAGAAATGGTTAGTCTGTGGCTACATTAAAACAATTTAGATTTTCATAGGACTAGATTTTAACATGTGATACTTAACCTATTTGAAAGTCTTTGGCCATTATATTAAAATTATCTGATTATATTCTTTGACTGTGAATTTTACTTTTATTATAAAACCCTTTTATTGAAAAGCTCTTGTCTTAAGGAATTATTTTCATATAAAAACTTAAAGAATAGCAAATAAAAATCAATTTTGAGGACTTGACTTTTGGGTCATTACTTAAGCTTTCGGATCATATAAAATTTTGGAATGCAGTGTGAAATACTTTTATGGTTCAGGAGGTTATCTAATGTATGTAGATGAGCATTCAATAAAATACATGCTATGTCATCAGCAAATACAGAAAACGGAAATCAAATATCAGAGAGAGGAGAAGAGTCTTTCCATAAGTCCACATAGGAAACATGTACCATCTTTGTTAAGGGTCTCTCACCTGACCTCAGAGGTAAAATAAATCTCATAGCAGGAAATGAAGACTTCTGTATAATGATCTGTAACTGATAAGAGTTCTTCTATGCTACTTGGTTCATTGTAACTCTTCTTTGGGAAAAATATCATTCAAACTGAAGGGTTTCCTTAATAGTTCCTGATGTCTGGAGTAATTAAAAGTACATCAAGTTTTAAGAAATATCAGTGCAAAATCCTTTACCAAAAAATCTTTGTTGGTGGTACAATAAATTTCATGTGACATTTTATATAAACAAACAAAAACAGGTAAAAAGAAAACTAAAAAATCAAACATGAACTTTTTCAGTATTCTATCCCAAAACTTTTCTGTTCACTCTTAGGTAGGGACATCAACTCTCACTGTAAAAACTGTTGTATTTGCTTTCATATAATCTCAATGATTTAGATTATAATTTTGAAGTGATGTTCATTTCTCTTAGGCAACGATCTCAGGATTTCACTTTTTTATAATAAAATTCTGCACATAAAAGTAGTGAGACAAGATGGCTGCATCTATACATTCATGTAATATGTAGTTCCCTAAACTGTCTTCGCCTAGCTGATTCAGTTTTATCCTGAGATTTTACAAACTGCTTTAGTATTCTTTTGCCAGTCCTGAAATGACAAGATATTTGCACCAAAAAATGGTTTGCAAAAAGGATGTGGAGAGCAACCCTAGTGTTCTTTTTTATGTCAGTGAAAAAATAGCACTCATTTCAGTGTTGTCAAAATAATGACGAAGTAAACAATATTTGAAAATTAAACAGTATTTTAATTAGATTTAAATCCAGAATGGTTAATTTCATTTAAAGCAGAATATGGTTAAAGTTATCTCTGGATGAGGACTTTATTCCATAGTAATCCATTCATAGATGTACCAATGCAATATATGGAACTAAAAACAAATAATAAAGGAATAAATCAGGAAATATCAAACAACAGCATTTGGTTTTTTTTAAAAAATAGTGATTCTTCAATGTTTCCTAATGTCCCAAAGCTAAACAAATGTTGATAATACTCTCAAGGACATTGAGACAGGAAAGCTTCAGAAAGGTGACTCAAAAAAAGGATTTTAATAATATTTAATCTGAAAAACTAGGATAAATTGAGCTTATCCCAATTTGTAAAATCATTTTAAATCTGATGCACTGAAAGAGGATAATTTAATTTCAAGAGGTCAGGAGATTGCCTAGATGTACACTCTGAGTGTATTAAATAGGTGACAAAGTTTGCATCAAAGGAAGTTTGCCCTTGTGTATTGTAGGATATTGTGGAATATTCCTGATAAGGCCCAGGGTTGAATACACAATTTTAGATGTAGTTTCGCTAAACTCGTACAGAGGGAAAATTCATGGCATGGTTTATGTTGCTTCAAAATACCTTAACCTTTTCCTGCAATTACATTTAATTGAGGTACAATTCTCAGTGGGTTTTGTGAAAGAGGTATCTGAGTAAAAGGTTTGGCCTCCTGAGAAGTGGGCTGTTCTTAGGGATGACTTCCTAGACTAGCATTACAGTCAAGGTCTCTGGCAAGATGTTATATAATCTCTTTCTTGGCATGTTCAAAACATATTAATCCTTTAAAGAAATATAACAGCTGGTGTTCTGAAGATGCCAGCAAAAACTAAGATTCAAAGAGTCAGTCTACACTTGAGCTGGACACATTTTATTTACAGCTGCTGCAGCAAAACAAAGGTGAACCCAAGTGAATCGAGGAGGTTGAATAACTGACAAACATGAAATTTTTACTTGATGTAAGACTGAGCTCATTTCAGATTTGTTCATAATTGGTTTTGATTAAACTCTGCTAACTTTCATAAACTTTTAAGGTAGAGATGAAAGGAAGACAGGTTTTCATTTCCAATACTGAGGTGGTTCTCTGTTCTGCTTTTAGAATGTATTTGTTAGTATTGTTTCTCTTAAATACTTATTTTCCATAAAAAAGGGAAAGGAGGGAAACTAGGGCATTGTTTTTAGTCAGGCAGAAGCTTTCTTAAATTCCCCAGAGTAACAGAGATCTGATTTTCATCCTGTATTTTTCTATGATGTAAGGCACTGCCTTTTGCCAAGTTCACTTTTTTCCTGATGACACTTAATCCTTATAACTTGTGGCAGAAATTCAAGATCTGAACACAGGTCTTAACAAACGGAAATGCCAATATGTATTTTTCTTCAATTCTTTGTTCAGACAGACCCCCATAGTAAATTCTGTCAGAGACAATAAATTTGCCATATTTCACTAGATCTTTTTCCTCAAATTCCCCCTCCCTTACCTGCAATACATAGCAGGTTCTCAGCTTGCAACAGCTTCTACCACACCAAAAGTTAATCAGAAAACTTATGTTACGTGTGCTATTGTAAGAAACAGAATTACTATGAGGGCCTTTCTACTTTTGCTGTCAGGCATAGGCTTAGATGAGATGATAGATTTGAAGTTGCTTAAACTTGCTACAGGCATTTTATCCCAACAGCTAGCATCTGTTTCCAGTGAACCATTTTATCAAGGTAATATTTCACTGGAGTGTGAAGTGGCAGAAGTTATCCTCATACAAGCTCTTCAGTTGTAAATGTTAGTTATGCTTATGCTGTTACTGATGTTTGTTTATTTTAAGCATAATTACAAGTTAAAATATCTAACATCTACATCACAGAATTTTTACAATTTGTTCCCTACAAAGTTATGAAAAACCTTGTCTTGATGGAAGAAGCATAGCTTGATGGAATTATCCAGATTTTAAATTTTGAGATATTCTTCCAAAAGTGCCGATACGCAAACTACCTACTAAAGAAGGGACTACATTTTCAGGAAAGATTTGATTTATTGGATGTTAAGTGCAGAACAGATGACTTTTTTTTTTTTTTTTTTAAGAAGACTAGATGTGTTTCTAGAAGTGTTACTAGGCAAAAAGAAGTTCTGAGCAGGAGGCAATTTCTTAATTTGAAATGTTGCTCCTTGAACACAAAGAAATACAGATGTGAAAGGATCAGAAGCAAGACACACAAACATGCAAACTCTTTTTATAGTCCATACCAAAAACCCCAGTGCTCTAGTTTACTTGCATAATGTTTCCTTTTCAATTACAGTGCAGTCAAGAAAAGCCAGTCGTAACTATATTCACACACACAATAATAGGTGGCTTTACTCACCAACAGAAAAAAATACATGCTTTTCATCTGACAAAGCTGTCTTCTGAAATTTCCTGTTCTGAGACTGAAAAAAGTGGTGTTATGAATGTACAGAAAAATCCTCTATGACACCTTTTAAAAAATTTCTTAATTACAAGAGGAAATTCATAATTTCTGCTTCTCTCAGCTGTCTGGAATTCTCATGTTTAATATTCAGCTGTGATTTTGCCTTTAAACATTACTTGTATCAGATGCAACAAAGCTTAACTTTTTTCCTAGTGCTATCCTGTTAAAGTGTGTACAGTCACAGTGGAGTCCAGCACACAGATGGCATTTCATCAAGTAGATGTTCACTGTGCATGAGCTGGTGGTGCAGACCATTAAAAGTCTGGGTCAAGTCATATTAGAGCCTGCATTATGGAGAGATAGTGCTGCTTGTTGATGACACATCGTGAATGCCCCTTGGAAAGAGGGAAAAAAGCTATCTAAATACCTTAAGTGTCTAGGGAAGGAAGTTAATGTCACTAAACTTTCTATACATGGAAAAAAAGTACATGTAGGCTCTTACAGAGTAAGATCTGGAGTATGTTCTTAACATTGTTCATGTCGAAATATGAGTCCAAAATAAGTCGCCTCCTGGTTGAGACATAACTAGTGTTTGTCAACATAAATGGCTATAAGTTTTGGTGAATTGTTTGTTTTGTAGATAAAAATAAAAGAAAATCTAAGTGAAAGTTGTCTAACCTATTTTGGCAAATTCAGCTTCTTTAATGTTAGTCAAAAGTCGGGAGACCTTACCTGTCCCCCCGAAGAAAGACTACTTTAAAGGAATCTTTCTTTTTCATGCTATCATCTGCTTTTTAAGTGGAACAGCTAGTAAAACTTTGAAAGTGGAACACAGTGGAGCTGAGATGAATAATAAACTAAAATTTGCTTCTAGCCAAAAAAAAAGTTTTAATTCTTTTTTCTTCTTCTTTCTTCTAAGCTTCCATGTCTCTAGCTCCTTGCAATTCCCAAAGGACTGAAGATAATGGCCCTCAACACAGACACTGCAGAATGGGTAAGATGCCTGTAATGTATAATTCAGCTCTACTTCTCCAGCCAGTATTGTAAGAAATGGCACTATTATCACCTTTTACAAAGAGCTAGTGTTGTTTATTGATTGCAGCTCCTTTTTTACCCCGTGTATGCTAACCTGAACAGGAGAGAACATCGAAGGGAGTGATGAATAGGCTGGACTCCCCAGGGAATGAAGATTATTTATGAAGTTGCTTCAGTTCAGCGAACAGTGTAATTCATGTCAAAGTGTGTGACTTAAACCCAGTGAATTACAAACTTTACTCCAGGAGATGATTTGAAACCTGGAGACCAGAAGAAGGGTGTGACAAGGCAGTCGGTAAACTACTTTTTCTAATGAACATTTTCCGCCACACACCTAATGGAACCACAACTCCCAAAACTCTCTGTTCAGCTTTCAGATCATAGATATAATCTGCTTTTTCCCACCATTGTGCCATGTCACACAACTATCTGTGTAGTGGCAGGCATATTTGCTCATTAACAAAATTAATTTCTCAGTCTTAAAATGTTTACAAATTATGTGTCTGTCTGATAAATTACTACAAGATAACATATTCTGCAGAGGGTGTTAGCAGATCGTCTAGTCTGTGCAATATTTTAGGATCAAAGACAACAATAACATTTTATGGAAAAGATTATCAATTTTGAGCATCACCCAAGTTATCACTTGCTGTTTGTTTTCAGACCATAGCTGTCAAATCTCAAATCAACACAATAGTGTTCGTGGGAACTCTTTTGGTTGTGACTCAAACCATTCAGTCTTATTTCTGTTTCTTCTTCAATGGCTGCCCTATGACAAAACATGTTCTATTCCTCTATGCTTTGTTTACTGCAAAGGCAGGTAAGGGTCACAAAATTTAAACTTGTCATTAAGTATTTCTACATGTTTAGTGGATTTCATTTTAATGAACAGATCACCCTAAAAGTATTAAGGAAAAATAAATGAAACAAACAGGTGACAGATTCACAACAAAGACAGTACTTCATAAAATGAGTAACTATGAGTAACTCTTGAGTTGTCTTGGGGATTTATTTACCTGGATTAAAAAGACATTCAGGGAAATTAACAGAAGAAATATGGGTCATTGAACACCATGTCATTGTTCTCTTTTCCTTCAGATCATATGTTAGAAAGTTGCAGCAACGGTCTATATATAACCTCTGATCATCTCTCAGTCAGCTGACAAATCAGGCACGACTTTTAAGGGCAATCATCCAATATACCACACATAGAAGTCCAGTGCAGGTGTAACTCAGACCCTGTGATTCCTCAGGAAAACATTTAGGATCATTAGTAGTTTGACATGAATTCTGACCGTGGAATTGGGATTCCACTCCTGCGCCATGTTTTTTCCAACCTCTTGACATCTAAGCCATTCAGAACTAGACTAAACCCTATATTTTCCAGGCAGCTTCCTCACTTCATGTCTTTCTTTTTTTCTTTATTATTTTAATTCATTTTCATTATTGCTTTCCTTTTTTTTTGGGGGGGGGGGGGGGGGAGGAGGGGGGAGAGGAAGGATTGTTTCATTTTTTCACCTTTATTTGCTTGAATTTTCAGTCTTCTCTCTTTTACCCTCACTGGGCCACCTGAGGTGAGGGCACATGTTGGCGCCCAAGCAGACAGGCTCAGCTGATGTCGAGGCAAAGCTCTCAGCTCTCTCCTGGGCATGTGAGCTCCTTCTTGGCTGATTGCATTAGGGCAGCTGTCAGAACAAGGACAGAAAGTGAGCGGTTTTCAAGGATATCTTCTCTACACAAATGTGACTGCAAGAGCACACTGACCCTGAAGATTGGAGGATCTGGGACACACAATATTTTTATTATTTTTTTTTCAGTATGGACCAGCAAGAAGCTCATGAAAGATTATGCAACTGAAAAAAATAAATAAACCCTTGACGCACTGTATTTAAGACAACCCTGTAACTGTAAAAGTAGTGAAATAATGCACTGATGTTCTCATTCTCAAAAAGTGGCCGCCGACTACCATGAATGTTTGAAGTCCACTCTGTACAAGTGTAATTTTTTAATTCCTCTTAGCTCCTCCTCAAATTCTCTTCTGCTGTAGGACACTCAGAAAGCAGAAAACTAGACAGCAGAGCCTAGAAAGGCAGAGATCTGTTGTTACCGCTCTTACTCGATCAGGAATTCACAATTCTAGTACTTTTGTTACTAATTTATCTCCATTCCCTTCTGTGACCTGCTTGCTTGTTGCAACCACCTATTTAGGGTTCATAATCTCATCGGCATTCTATTAGATTTTTCCATTGACACTAAACAGGTGTGCTCCAGAAGTTCCTCAGAAAGAATATAAAATTATTACTTGCTAATTCATAGAATCATTCAGGTTGGAAAAGACCCTTGGGATCATCAAGTCCAACCATCAGCCCTACTCTACAAAGTTCTTCCCTACACCATATTTCCCAACATTTCATCTAAATGACCCTTAAACACATCCAGGGATGGTGACTCCACCACCTCCCTGGGCAGCCCATTCCACTGTCTGACCACTCTTTCTGTGAAAAATTTTTTCCTAATGTCCAGTCTGAACCTCCCCTGTTGCAGTTTAAAGCCATTCCCTCTTGTTCTGTCACTAATCACCTGTGAGAAGAGACCAGCACCAACCTCTCTACAATGTCCTTTCAGGTAGCTGTAGAGTGATGAGGTCTCCCCTCAGCCTTCTCCTCCTCACACTAAACAGTCCCAGCTCCTTCAATCGCTCCTGATAGGATTTGTTCTCCAGGCCCTTCACCAGCTTCGTTGCCCTCCTCTGCACTCGCTCCAGCACCTCGATATCCCTCTCGTATTGAGGTGCCCAAAACTGGACACAATACTCAAGGTGTGGCCTTGATAGTTTAATTAATATGTAAGTCTCAGTGAGTGTATAAACAAGATCTCATAGTGCTGGAGTTCTGCCACATTGAACATCATTAGGTTTTTTTAAACATATAAAAAAGAAATAGAGAAACTCTCAGATTATGTATGAAACTCCAGAATTTCAGTAAAAACACGTAATAGATAAGGTTAAGAACAAAATTCTATAGTAGGAGGGATTTTATCTGGAATGCATTTCTATATTTTCATGCAACTGATACATAAATAACATACCAAAGATAAAAACATTCTTTAATTTTTGTTGGAAATATACACACCTTTTAACAGAGATTGAGGAATTCATCTATTAATTGAAAGAGGATGATTGTTAGGAATCCATAATGATGAAAAAATTTCAGAAACTGTAAGCTTTATTTACTCTTTTCCAAACAAGAAAATGCTGACAGAAATATTATATTCATGTCTAGTAAGTACTGCTCTAATATTTTTATTGCTTCTATAACTGCTAGGAATGCAAAAATAAATCCAAAGATTGTTCAATCCCTTTTGGGCAGACAGGCATGATAAACACTTCTTTTGAATGTGCAACTTACTTCAATCTCTGGTTTGAATAATGAAATAAACTCTTAAAATTCAAGTATTTTTTTCAGCTTCTTACAGGGCATGTAAAAAAGTGTTAAGTCACAAGGTAAGATTCATATTTCCATTTCCACAAGAAGTACCAAAACTCTTGCTAATTTAGTATTAGCTCACAGTTCTCTGGTCTGAAGCCCCTACACTAAGAATGCTCCAAGCCCTTCACCAGGACTGAGTTCCATCAGAGCTGAACTCAGGGATTTCTAGTGTCAACAAATTAAACCAATTGTCATACAGCTGTCTTGCCTAACATTCTTACTCAATGGGGAGCCTAGTAAGCTCACTTCAGCTGAAATAACCTCCCCTAAGATCAGTGCACAGTTTCAGACATGCAAACAGGCAGAAAAGCAAGGTCAAGCCACAAAACACCAAATGATTTTCAGTCTTGAGACAAAATTTCATGCCTAATAATGTTGACAGATTCTTTTTTTTCTCCTAGAACACAGAGAATAACTGTAATTCACTCAATTCATGCCTAATGCGTCAATATCTGTGTTCATTAAATGAAGAGTTGATAAATTTAAGGAAGAACAGGGACTGGCTCTTTTTTTTTTCTTCCTTTTAAAATGGGCTGCAGCAACATTGTGACTGATGTGAACCAACCTAATTCTATCTTTGAGGTTTGTTTGTTCATTACTATCTAGACAAACATAAAAAAATAGAGGTTTTGGGACACTTCAGTTCTAGTGACTATACTAACTATACTACTGTGTTCTTTACTACTTTAACCCTTAATGGCTTTTAGAGTATGAGTTAACAGGATCTATTAAATTGTTTGCTGAAGTCACTTAAGTGTTGCTGTTCAAAGTGGTGGTAAGAATTTTACAATTACTGATTCTATGAACAGGGAGAAGTCAGAGTATGTGTTACACTGTAAAAGACAATAATAGTATAATCTGTGTGGTGACTTTTCATATAAAGCTAGGAACACATTACTGCAGATGAAAATAGCTGGTAGTTAAATTCTGTCATTGAGGTTCTAGGAGTCCTGAAAAAATCACTGGGGGGGATATTTTCAAATTATTGCACTTATGGGTAAAATTTCCAAAAGACTTTACGCATTTTTGAAATGTAATTTACATTTGAAAAATTACATGGAAGTTAAAATCTCATTGCAGTTCAATAACACATGTGCTCCTCTGTTAATTGTACCTAAAAAGGAAATATGGGGTCTTAAGCCAAGTAGATAATTTTGGAAATTTTGCTTTTAATATAAACCAAAATCTAAACACCAAATACATTTTTGTGCAGGAGAACTATTGATATAGATGACAGTTGGCCACTACTTTTAAAAATATTACCCTCTTTCCCCCACCCTGAGTTCATCCATCTCTAATATTGAGGTATACAATACATCCATGAGATGCAATATATTGGTATCTAGAAAACCAAGTATGAACCTGAATGAAACAAAGTATCTAAAATACTGTATGTTTATTTCATTAATATATTATATGCAGTAATGCCTTACAAAGTAGACTTGCCCTGTAATGACTGTGATATGATCTTTAAATCATTGATAAAGTATTAGTAATTTATTATTCATTAAAATGGTAACATTTTAACTCCTATTTGTAGCCTACTGAAATGGGTTTTAAGAATTTCTTTATCCAAATATTCAAGTGGTAAATTCTTAAGCACTAGGCAATTCATTTTATCTCTGCCCCATTTTTGTGAAAGCAAGAATGTTTCTGCTGGTGTGTTAAAGAGCTCTGAGATTTTTTCTCTTGTCCAGTTATGGTGTTTAGCAAATATCAAAATGCTGTAAATGAGAAGTGACACCTCCACTGTGTTTTCAGGTAAGCTGTTTCAAAATAATCTAAATAACACTGCATCTCTTGAGACTCTTCTGCTCAAGTGAAAATAAGAGATTCAGGGGTTGGTTCCAGTATTTTTTGCCTATGGTGGGAAACTGCTTGTCTGACGACTTAATATTTCTTGTCCATTTTCTTAGAATGATCAAACTTAAAATCCTGCATGACAGAACACCTGTTTATCCACAAAAACCCTTCCCCATTCATCCATGGAGGCTGATTGTATATCAGTTCTGAACTTTCTTTCACCAGGAAGGAACTGTGGAAAGTCATTAACGCTTACATGCTCTTCTTGAGAGACATGCTTCAGTCAAATACAAACTGTAGAGCTTCGTGCGTGAATAACTGAGTGACTTTCTAAAGCTATTGCAAAGCAGATCTCCGTACTGAGTACTATTTTCTTTCCCTTGTATCTACTATCACTATAAATAGTTACTTTTCAGAAAATATTCTCATACACAACACTGGATAGCAGTAGAATTTAAGGAGCGTATAAATGCTGACTGACTAAGATATTCTTAGCAGCAGCTGCATGCCAGATATTATAATCTTCATTCATTAGTAAAGTATTAAATTTGTCTAAATAGAGCATCGCCTAATTAACTGTAATGACAAAAAGGAGTCTTTTAAACTGCATCATCTGAGTTGGCTTCAGGGAGGCATCCCAAACTAGGCTTAAGGTACAGTGCAGAATATTCTACTACAACTCATCTTCTATTGTAATTCAGGTTCCTCTTAAGCTTATTAATGCAGAAGGAATCCTAATGATAATATAATCCTCTTATGTTTGTAATGTTTTTCTACTGCAAGAAGTAGGGTAGAACTGCCACTGTGCTTTTTAATGAGTCATTAAACTTGTTTCAAAATAGTGAGAAAAAGAGGTCACATAAGGCATAATTAAGGATTTTGCTTCAACAGTTAAACAAGATTTCCTCCCTGCTTAGATATGGTCAAATAGTATTTGGAGATCTTGATATCTGAAAGCTCATTGTGAAGGTTTTACTGAGATTATATTCCTAAAACAAAATGGTCTTATAGAATACGCTATAGCAAATACAAAGATTTTAGTCATGATTGACACATAGAGTGATGTACCAGTAACTGCTGCCCTCATAAACAGTCGTTGATTAGTCCTGATTAAACACTTGCTTTGTTTTGAGCATGAGTTATCACATTCATATTTAATAAAGGACTTAAATTTATGCTTAAATTCCACTTAAGCCAAAGTGAGTTAAGCATTTACTGTAATTTAAGGATGTATTTTAATGGGTTTTTTAAGCTGTGGTCAGAATGCATGATTGGCAAAACAGATGTCTAGTTAGATAGACTTCTTTATTTTCATTCATTTCCTTCATCAATGTTTATTTCACCTCTAGAAAAACAAAACAGTGATCACTGTTGTGCTTACATTTTTTCTTTATTCTTCATGCACACATAATGAATATTATTAAGAACTACAAATACCAGTTTGTATCTCTTTTTAAGCATTTATTATTTTCTATCTAATTTTTAAAACTCTGAAGTGGGAAATAAATAACCCTGTATTTGCAAGCCACATTTTCTCAAAATCACTTGATTATATTTGTTTGTTTTTTAGTAGAAAAGAAAGCAAAATTAAAATTTTTCAGAGCACTGCATTTATACAATATATGTGTTCTATCAAAACATTGAAAACAGTAAAGAAAGCCAAGGATGTATAGCATCATGAAAGAAATTTTCATGCTAAAATTACTACTTTATGAGAAAGACTGTTCTTAAATTGACTTTATTTTTTTTTGGGTTACCATTCACTTTCAAACAGTTTTGAGACCTGCACTTTCTACATAGTGCATGTAGTGCGTATAGTACCTGAAACCTCACTAAAAACATAAAGACATTTTGAATCAAAATCTGTAATCATGTAATCATGTCAAAAAGAAGAGAGTAACTTGTGAGCATTCCCGGTTCACTGGTCACTAGATAGTTTCTGTATATGTCCCATCTCTGCAATAGGAACTGAGATGATTTGAGCCAAGCTTCCAAATGGTTCGTTTCCGATAAATATATGCTTCAACAGTCATTAACAGATTCCGTCTCTTCACCATAAAAGTCCCACATGAAAACTGACCTGTTTGATGCATCAGCTACTTTTAACCTATATATCCAGTCTACTCAGCCACACAGACCTCCCATTTCTGCAGCATTCTTACTTGACCAGAAAGCTAGACCTTGGAGCAACTCTCTTAACAGTGTTACCAACTGCTTGCGACAAATTACATGCTTTTGGGAGAAGAACCAACAATGGTGGCTGAACATTAGAAGTGAAATCAGTTCAAATGGCCACTTTAGAATTTCTGGTGGCTGAAAGGAAGGTGTTTGTCTAGCAAGTTAAGGAAATTAAATATTAAAAGTTTAGATGATAATTGAGCTAATTAGCTTTGAACTAATTCTAAAAAGTTAATTGAATAAAAACTAAATTTCACTGTATTATTTACAGCCATGCATTGTAAAAAAAATAAAGCTCTGCAGGTGATCTAAAAGAGGTACTAAAAGCAATATTTTTACGAGAAAAATAATTTTCGTCATCTCGTTTGTATCAAAGAATGGTAACTTGCTTCATGTTAGCTTGAAAATATGGATGTGAATATGGAAGGACACAAGATCTTACACTGGTCATGCCTGGATCATTCAGTGCATTTTGAACTGCTCTATTTAAAACTTAAATTCCTTGAGACTTGAACCTTTTCTTCTTCATTTTCATTTTGCTCATGATCAGACATATATGACTGAGACACATCTGTTGCATATCTGTAAGCAACAGCTCATAACTACTCTCAGAGCGTGTCAGAATAATATAAAGACAATCATAACTTTGTTATTGACACATTAGTAAAGTTTTGTCCTGACATTGGTAAAGCATAATCTGCATAGCTCAATTAAAACAATTCTACTCTAAAATTCACGATTTGGTCAGCTAACAAACCTTGCAGTTTTTATAGTGTGAAATAAAACCTTAAGAGCATAAATGCAGCTGGGACACTCACCAGACAATATTTTGTATTTAATTGCTTGCTAGTTGAAAGTAATTGCAATTCAAAACCCAGAGTTTTACTTAAGAGCCTAGATTGGAAAATATGTACAGATACCATGTGGAATATTCCGACACAGCATAAATCTGGAAAATTGTAACTTGTCACTAAATGAATTTATTTGCTATGGTGGTACAGTGCAATCAGAGACAAGTAGCAAAGGGACATGACATGAGAAGTATGTGTTTCATTTGTAATAACTTAATAAGTGACTCTGAGGATCTGTACTACTTGGCTGTTGGAGATAGACCCACATTCCTAGAACTGAGAGTGCCTTCCTATAGATCTTTTGCATACCCACACAAATACCATCTGTTCATTTAATTTCTAAAATAAAGTAAAAAAACTCAATTAAAGGAACAATTTAACTTCAAGTGGAGAACAAACTGCCTGGACCTCTGCACTCGAGGACTATCAAGACCCAGACTGGTGTTCTATAAAAGTTTTCTAAATGTTCTCGACATACAGTCTACACATTGTGTTGAATTTGATCCTGCTTGTTATGTGTTTCATATAATCCCTTGAGAGACAGGCTGTTTAGACATGAATATTGTTCCCAGAGGCATTTAAATCCTAATTTTAAAATGGGATTGAATTCAAAAGGGAGCATAGGGGACATACACCATACAGTGCAGAGATTCGTGAACCAAGAAGTAGGGCTCGTTGGTTCAGTTAAACTCAGTGCCCCAAGTCTGCACTTAGACCATGTCTGGGTCCAGAGCTAGGCTGAGTTCTGAGTTGTTTTCCCATGCAGACATGAATGTGGGTGCATAATTAGCCACTTAAGGAAAATCTAGCTCTTAAGTTCAAAACTGCATTTCTCCAAGCCCCCAATTCAACTGCCACCTGATTTTTGATGTGGTCAGCCCGTAGACAACCTACTTTTCAATGCTTAAATTCAGCCTGTGCTCTGAGTTCAACTTCTGCATTAAAAATCCTCAGTCTTTATAGGGACAGGAAGCTTAGTGCTTATCTCAAATCCAAATTCCTTCAAGGTCCAGAATTCAAACATTTCTGCTTTGTCTTCAGGGAGGAACTTGATTCTGTTAGCATCCCTTCACATATCTAAGACAAAACTGGTGTTAGGTTCCTTATAAAATACATTATCAGGCATCATTTTCTTTTATAAAAAGGCCTCCATCTCTTCCCCCAAAGCACACACTCAGGTTGTGAAAGAGATAATTAAATTCTGAGATTATTCAGAGCCACACAAGCCTCCAGACAAAACCCTAACTAGCAAACTCTTCTTGGACTAAGGGCACTTTGCACACTTTCTTTGAAGCTAAGCCACTGTTCAGGATTTATTAGAAAAGCAAAAAGTGATCCATCATCTGCAAAGTATGTAACTAAACTCCCCATCTCATGAAGAGGGCTTCAAACCTGCTAGATATTTGTATGAATGGCATTAGCAATGGATTAAATACTACTGTAAGTAGACAGGCATTGCCCCATGTTGCATAGCTGATATTATCATAGGAAATAAATCAATAGCTAGCACCTACTAGGCCTTCAAGCTATTCAGGCTTCAATTAGCATTAATATTATTTTCTACAGATTCCACGGTTCATTAGCAAGCCTTGACAGTCCTGACAGCTGGTGTTTTGGAGCACTCCTGTATAGTATTCTTCAGTGACCTTGATGAACTTTTAATCACTTTAGCTCTGTTTTGGAGAACAGATTGTCCATGTTGAATTTATAACCTGCACTGCTACCGAGGCAGCTTTCTTGGCCAGCTTCTGTCTCCCAATTTCTGAACATCTGCTATTCAGAAAATCTAAGTCATCACCTGCATATTGGATGGACTTAAAGGTAACCAAGTTCCTAAGAACATAATTTGATTCATCTTCCACATAATATATTGAGGTTAATATGTATTTTTCTAATTCCTATAGTAGTGCATGTTGTAAAATTAAACTACTGAAAATGAGCTTTTTGGTTATGTAAATATATTAGCACAGTCAGCAATGTCTGAGACTGTTACAGAAGCATTTACTGTCATGCCCTAGAGAAAGTAAAGATTGGTTCCTTTGCAATCTTAATTTTTTGTTTGATTTCACTGTTGTTGTTTCCACGCCAGCTAGCAGCATTCCTCCCTGTAATTCTTTCCTGTGAGTCAGACCCAATTTTGTCTCTCACTATAGAGTTAGGATTTTTGGACAACTGCCCAGACCCTCAACAGAGTCACTTTTCTCCTCTATCTTTCCAGTATGCACTAAGTGCTCATAAGTCACATTAACTAGAATTGAGGCAAAACAACAAATTAAACAAATAACTATAATGACCAGCAGGGAGAACAGAGACCTGTTTATAATTGCTCAGTTTGCTGAGTACATGGATGTTAACATGACTCACTCTGGGGCAATTATGTTGCAGCTTCTGACAGGTGTGATATGGCAGTGTTGATTTTGGCAGATATCTCTAGTACAACTACTTTAGTCAACCTTGAAAAATATGATGTCAGCATTCACTATTGTGACCCTTCTCTTCTTTGAGAAAGCTGAACTTTAATCTTTTGCTCAATACTCCAAAATAATCTCTGATTTACCCAATTTCACTGATATTTTTTGTTTGCATCTTCCCCAGAATCATTGCTATTACAAACTTTTGCAGACTACCTTGTTTTATAACCCCTTTTCTGGTGTTTAAAAGTGATCTGGGGTTTGCCTGAAAAGGCATTGGTAAGCTACCATTAATCATCCACATAAAGTATCTCCCACTTCCTTATCCCCAAGGATAAGGGAATAAAATTTGAGCATTATTTTAATGATTCATACAATACTCAAAGTCTGACCTGCTTCCATATGAGCCTGTCCAGTCTGAAAGTCCTGCAGGCTTTACACCCCATCTTTCAGCAGGACTTACTCCTGCAGTCTAATCTGTGTAGCAGATACATACCTTCAGGAGCACATACTTTCAGGGTCAAAGCTCACTTTTGTCTGGCTTGAACATTTTTCTGGCACAGCAAGCTTGGATTTATATGCAAAAGATACATGTTGACCAGCCAACTCAGATTTAGAGATTGATTTGGTTTCTTATTGTGTTTATGTATTTTTGACAAATATTCTAGATCAGTCCACCCCCCATTTTGTGCTAAAACCCAAAATGCAATGCAATGGAAATTAAGAAAATATGACAATGACATTAAGGTCCAATTAAAAAAAAAACCAACACTTCCCACTTCTTTTAGTTATCCATATTTATTGCAGGTATTAGTGGATTTCTTTCACAGTCTTTTCTTCTTTTTGTTCACAAATGTTAACAAATTTCCTCAAGAGTTATCTTTATTCACAGTAACTCAGGGCCTTTGGGGTGACATTTTCATCTCTGTTGAGCAATGTCTAATTGTTCTAATGTCTCAACATTTCCCCATGAATCTCCCAAAGTATCTGGGAGCGCCAGTTACTCATGGTTGTCACACAATGACATTTCCATTCTCTGACCAAGTGTCAAGCTCTGGCAGCTTAAACAATTGTAATCAACAAAATTTTGCTGACTTGTACATGAGGATAGTGATTTGGATACCAAGCTAGAGCATTTCAAAATGAGCTGGTTTGATAAAGATCGGTGTTTAGCACATCTTAAAAATCAAACACTTTAAATGTATTCCTATTTGGCACTAAATCTAAGGGACAGAAAAGTGTAAACTTTCTAAAGTTTATAACTTGGCTTCTACACACATTCATTTCAGGAAAATTCAATTTATTGAATGTCAGTGAAAAGCTCCTTCAAATGGGGACATAAACTCAGCTGAAATAAACTCATTTTTCTTACAAAGAAATGTTTGAAGAATATTATTTTTCCTTTGCCAAGTTCTGATACTTATTGACCTTCAGGTGAGTGTAGACTGCAGTTATCACTGCAGTCTTGTTATAAAGTTTAGACTCCCAGAAGTGATACAGAATGACCAAATACATTTTGTTCTCTAATTATGAACACACACTGATTAGAACTCCTGGGTAAAATCAAAGACTGATTTCTTCCCTATTATTCAAAATATACCAGGATTAAGAACATTCTAATACATAATAAATAAAAAAAATTATTAAAGCATAGATTGAAAATTATGAAAAAAGACAATTAAATTATTCCCCACATTTCTAGCAGATGTACAAAAAAATTCTACTGTCCACAGAATGTGGTGACTTAAGTGAAATGCTTGCCTTACACAGCAGTCTTTCATAGCATGCTATAACTAGTAATCTACCCAGGACCAGAGCCAAAGAGGGATTAACCCATCACAGAAAGACATTCTATTTTAGGCAGCAGGCACAAATGCCTAGTGACTGAACACACTGAGCTTTGTGCAATATGTCACTGCAGTTTGTTGCTTGATGAAAAAGAGTACTATAATTTATCTTAAGCTCATAATACTGTGTTGATGCATCACACCTATCAAATTAATGTTAGCGTAGTAAACTGATAAATCAGATGCATCTTCCAAAACCCTTCTTTGGTGAATCTTGCAGTTCAAAAAACACAGCTACAGCTTAACAGCAGTATTCTTTCAGTGTAGGAAGAATCATATTCTTCCTACCATCTCAGAGGTCCCCATATTTAGAACAGAGAATCTAATCTAGGTTTTCTAACTGATCAAATTTTTTATTCCTTTATTAAACTGACTATTGAGCCATTGCTACGAGTGACTTTACTCCCCAGAGAACTATGCTTTAGTCCTTGCACTAGAATTCATTAATCTGATACAGGTTTGGAATATATTTCCGTGCAAGGGGTATGTTTGCACCCCTTTGAGCTATTACCTGCAGCAATGACTAGATGTTTCTGTCTAGTCTTCTTCTACTACCTTTGAAAACACTGTAGACCTTAGAGTTGCTGGTCACAAGAACTTCTGTTTGCAAAGCAGAACAGGTTAAATTTTCTCACAAGTATCCCCCATTCCTCCAGTTTAAGGGTTTATTTAACCAGCTGTAGTTTTCCCTTTTATTCACCAGTAGTATGGCTGATTCAAAACCACGTGTTCCAGGATCACAACACATGCCTATGTGCTGTAAGACTGCAGTCATTTTCTTGGAACGCTTCACACCTGCCTGTGCCAAGGGGACTGACATAACACTGCAGAGGTTCAAAAAAGCTACTCAACTATCGAGGGAAATGCTCATAGTGGGTGGGGAATTATATAACCCTAAAATTCTAGGTATGTTACCTTAAAAGCATTTCTGATCAGTGTTCCCCAGATGATGAGCCAGGGAATACAATATATAGATCCAAAAGTCAGCTTGAGAATAAAGTGCTTCATGTTACTTTATAGTGCACATTAACCCCTTTTAATTTATTCTAGTGGTACTTTGCTATTATTGATTTTAAAGCACAGTGAATAGTGTTCTCAGGCATGTGAGTGATCAGTCAAGATCTCTGTCTAATATAAGTTATCTGAAAGTGGCAGACAATTTATATAAGCCAAAAACTTGAGCTTTTATCTAACTTTATACATCTTTAAAATGTGTATGAAAATCATATACACTCATTTTCATATACTTTAAAATATTCTTTCATAAATTAGATCCACTTTCTATAGAAGCATTTCTTATTTAATGCAGTAGAAGAATGAACAGTTATTTCCTATTTTACTTTATCGTCATGAATGGTTGTGTGGTACTGTCTTATTTATGGCACATCAATCGGTCTCTGTTCAGAACACACAGTTATTTACCTCCTTGTGTAATTCTTCTATTTGTCCAGAATTTGTAGCTCTTCACAGACATTATTGAACTTATCTTTGTATCATTGTGGTGATCTGGAATTCTCGTTGTCACATACACAAATATCAGAATTCCGCACTAATTTGGATTCCAAATTTCAAGCACTTCTGCAAAGAATTTATCATTCTGTGCTATCATCTGTGTACAAAACACATGATTTTGCTTTTAATTGCAAATTTAAATGCTCAGCATTTCCAATAAAGTTGTCAGCAACTGAACTTACATCTTCAGAAATCAATAACTGCATGTGAAAACACAGTCTAAATTTACACTACAGAGAAACTATATGACAGAGTCAAGGATGGAGTATAATTTCCTACAGTCACTGTCCTTTTCTAATTTTTTTTTAAGCTTACCCATTCCACCCTATATATCTCACAAATTATCCAACAAATGGAACAGTTATTCCGAAGACAGCAAACTAATTCAGCCACAGTACAGATCTACCTGGTGCACTGAAGTAGGCATAGCTGAGGGGAAAATGGTGTGCGATCATGTCGTTTTGCATCAGAACTCCATAGGTTACAAAACTAGAAGGGCTCATCTTGATCATCTAGTCTGACAACCTTCATAGGAACAGGCTGTGGGAACGGCTCAGAAAGAATTCTCCTTTCATAATGCATAACTACAGAGGAACAGAATTAAAAATGTGCAGGCAACTTTCATTCTGACAGTCCACAATTTTGAATGTCTCTTTTTGCAGTCTAGGTCTTTTGCAAGAGAAGAAGAAAAGTACAACTGTTTCATGTTTAATTCCTAGTTGTTGTTTTTCCAAATCAATCAGAAATTCCATCAGAATAATCTATAAATATCCTCTTGATCCAATTTCCTTCCCTCAGGGGGGTGTAAACTACTGGCTTTGGAGTGTGCCCGTGAAGTGACCAGGTTATCTTACTACCGTAGATGCCAAAGGAGGAAGGCTATGGAGCACTGACACCATAGATTAAGATATTTGTGGGGCAGTGAAGGAGGTTGGGGGGGTGGGATATGAGGCCATGTTTACAACTGGAAAAGAAGCAGAGAGAGAAATTTATTATACTTTATTCTCTGCATCATAGTTACCATGTTCTCAGTCAGTGCCATGTGTTCCTTGGAACAATGTGCACCTCCGTAACTATTTTGCTATTTTATTTACTTATAGACTAAGTACTGCTTCTAAGTCGCTTACCCATTTTAGTGGCAAACACCTACGCTACTATATCACTTACAAGTGCCATGTCTCAGTCTCACCTAAGGAGGTATGTGATAGACAGATTGTTTCCCTGTTGATAGTTTGTAGCTAACGAGCAGTAAAACTTGGCAATCTCTCCATATGTATTAAATATCAAAACTCTGTGTCAGTGTCTGGTCAGAATAGGGTGGATTGAGCACTCAGCAAACAGCAGAAGGAATCCCTTCTGCTCTGTGCATCAGCTGAAAGAGTTGATCTGCTGAGGTTCCTCCAACTGAAGGCAACGCCTGGGGAGCGCAGGAAGCAGCAGAGCGCCTGCCTCTGCTGCCTTCCTGTATAGTCGCTGCCCTCCCTGCCCCAGTGCCAGGCTGTACATCACACAGAGTGTGCACTGCACCCCAAGTTTGGACAGTCAGACAGACCTCTTCCTGAGCCTCTGAGTGGACTAGTTGCCACAGGCAGTGTTTTACCTCTAGATGTATGACTTTCTAGAAAATCATACACAGAAAGTATGGTACAATATTAAAAGCTTGCAGTTGTGGAGCAAATCCTGCTCTCAGACATACTTGAATACAGCTGGAATTGAATAGTTTGACATTTTTCAGATCTGAGAATGTGCATAATCTATTTCCCCCATGCAAATGTCTCATTTTTTAATCCAGTCAGCCGAGAAGTTTGATCCCAACTACACAGATTTGATTTGCAAAATCAAATGGAAATGGCCAACACAAACCCCAGAGTACTTCAAATACAATTTTACCCACAGTCATCATGCAGTTAATGCTATGAAAGTAACAGTGCTGTGTTTGGGGGATGGGTTAAAACGCTGCCTGAATGTTTCTTACCTAAGAAGGGAAAAGATCTTTCTTATTGCTGCTGTTAATCTGACAGCAGAGCTGGAGGGACCAATTCAAATTTAAAAGCTAAATTTAATCTGAAATGATCAATACCCTGGAACTTGTCGTGTCCCAAAAGATTAGGCCAAATAGCAGTATCATGTATTCTGAGCTCGTTTTGCAAACCACTGTGTAGTTACTAATTCTATTAGGGAATGCATATTTCCTCCTCCTCGCCCATTTTCAGTAGATAAACCCATGCTAATGAATTTGACATTCAGTGTTCAGAGAATCAATGGTTAGTAACATACAGGAAAACCTTCTTTGTAACCAACCAAAATTTCACATCTCTGTCATAAGAGAAAACATTTATTTGTTAATCCAAATGGGTAATGCCTTTACCATCAGTAAGTGAATTTTTAAAGCTAATATTTGTTCTTGACTTACAAATCCTTTAATGGCACAGTGTGCATGAAGCTGTGTACTACAAGCTTAGGGGACCATCCATCCACACACAGCTTAATTCAAGACCAGGGTCTTAGCTATTTTCTGCTCATCACCTAAATAATCATGCATAAACATGCATCTAAAAGTCACCGTGTCACTGGTGCTGGCAGCTCATCTTAGCACAATATACAAAAACGAGCTTTGGATTCTGAGCAATGTGACAACCAGTTTAGATTAAGCTTTTTCTACTCTTTTTTTTTCTATGTTACAAGGGGGTTTTTGTAACCCTGGATTCTTCCTGTATGTCACCTGGTACGAAATGACTGAATTATGTAAGGAGGGGCTGATTTTTTGGTATTAGTGGCCTACTAAAGCTAGAAGCTAAGAGTCAGCTTGCTACTATGATACTCCATAACATTCTTGGCCCCGTGGAATCAGATCATTTGTAAAAGTGACGATATTTTTTTCATACTTCATCTCATCTGGACACTTGCCTTATCTCAGGCCTTGCTCTAGGTACTCCTTTTCACCATAACTTTACTCAACTGAAAGAAAAATTGTATTGTATCCCATGCATAAACAAAACCTGAATGTCTGTTAATAAAACTCAGACAACGAAGGAATAGAGTTCAAATTTATCTCTCAGACTTAGTATTTCAAAAATTAAATAGAAATATGGCATCTTTCTGTGCAGTTGTGACTGTGTTTTAGTAAAATCACAAAACAAATTCTAAAGGGACACCATGGTATCTAAAAACAGGTTTTGAGGAAAAGGAATAGTTTTAACTATGTACTTTTCTGAATCAGACCCACAGACATACACTCTTACCCTGTTGAAATCAAAGATTTGACTTCTGTGAGAGAAAAATATTTACTCTAAACTGAGATAAAGGAAAAATTACTCCACCTAATTCAATTGAGTTTCAACACTTTCAGAATATTGGAAGCTTTTCAAAAGTTTCAGAGTCAGTGTACATGCATTCACCTATCCAAAAAATACAGAAATTAAATGACACATGTAAAATATCTGCATATATCTCTAGCTACACAGCAGTCTAACTCTGAATGCAAAGCAGAGTAAATATATCCAAATACACTTACGGTGTAAACATGCAAAATGCATAATTTCTATTATTTTAAAGCCATGTCTAGATTATCACAACATCTTAATGTCAATCTGCATTGGAAGAAGCAATTTTAGCATGAAAACACAGTTGAATGCACGGACAGAAAGTTGAGCCCCAGCCCTGTTTTTAACTCCACTCTTTACTTAACATCCAGCTGCTGGACCAACTGCAGTAGCAACTGGTTGGCTTGGAGCCCTCTTTGCTTCTCTTTGTTTTGATATGACTGACATGGCACTCTGTTAAAGTTCTTCTTCTTTGAATAGCTGGTTTGGAGACTGTGTAGAAGTCTTTAAAGACACCCTAAAAAAGAGAGGGTGAAAACGTGAAGATAAGAACCACTTGTTGACGTAATACAGTGAGTTCCCTCCCCTGCCAAAAAAAATACCATTTTTCTTGAAACAGTTGCCTCACTACATACTGATTTATTTATATGAAGGGTGTCCAGTTCTGAGCAGTCACCCATCACAAATGGAAGCCATTTAAATATTCTATAAAGCAAGAAAAATCATTGTCTGCTCTGCTTTATAACTGGCATTACCACCAGCCTACCCAGTGATAAATGTACAGCAAGAGATAAATTCTCCTTTATGATTTACAAATTAACAAGCCCTTTCACTTCAAGATGTTACTTTGCTATCCCACTATCGTTCTGAGAATGCATAATATTCATTAATCAGAGCATCTGTTTACTAGCCTCTTCTTGCTTCGTTTAAAGACAATACCAGAATTGCCTTAGTGTGCAGTGTCATAGTGAAATTTGCCTGAGTCCTGGTCAGCTGCTGATACCTTAAAAACATCCCTGCTTGGCTTTTTACATTTGCAGAACAGATCAGAGCAAAGAGACAAGTGCACACCAAGTGGCCTCCTTCTGCAGCATCTCACAAAACCTTAACAATGTAAATCCAAATTGTCTTCCTCCTAAACAGTTCTGAAGGATATTCTGCCTTTCTGATTCATAGCCCATCCTTGAGTTTTCAACAGAGTACCATTCTGTACTTGGTCTTGTGTATTGATAATAATCACCCAGCTTCCTAATCTGACTGAACACCTGTATTTCTGTAAATCTGTATTTCTACATCACATAATGCACAACTGTTCAGAGATACTATGGTTTCTCACACAAAAAAACAAAGCTCATTAGCTCATGCAGACTACGCAGCTAGTATTCAGTTAGCTGACAGAGCTACACTATGCCGTATAAACATAACCTGATCAAATGATCAAATATCGTTGTGTTGCCATCAATGGCAAAAATCACCCTAGCAAACCAAATAAGGCCAGGATCTCACCATAAATGTATTTCAGCCATTTAAGTGGGAGGCAAGCATGCAAAGTCCTTTTTTAAAGCAAAATCACTATGTCATGGTGATACTTAATGATTTTTCAGGGTCGGCAAGAGAACTCTAGCCCTTAGGACTCTCAGAAATACCATAGACAGATGCAAGCATAAGCATAAAACTTTAAGGAAGCTTTAACTAGCAACATGAATCAGTATTTTACATGCAGAAGAGTTTCCCATTGAGCATTTAAATATAGGGGTTTAGTTCCCTAAATATAAATAGCCACTACTGAAAAACTGGGTTAATAATAATATAAGTCTGAGAAAGCATTTGAAATCCAAGTACTTTCTCTTGCAGACTGTGGTGTGCCACTCAGTGCTCTTAGCCCCACACAAAACTGGAAGTCTGCTTCCATGAAGAATGCAGAAAGCCTGCTACAACTTTTGTCTGTGTCTGCCAGAAAATTCTGACTAAGAGATTTAATGGCTGACGGTTCCGCATATGTTTCTGTCAACGTGATCCTCGACTCCAACTGCGTCCTACAGAGAAATGCCTGAACACACGAGAGCTACAGCTGAGCCGTACAATGACAAAGGCAAAGCTGACACAGTGATCCAGTTTTAGAACAGAGACAATATCTTAATTCATCATCTAGAATAGAAAATGTGCTGCTTAAATAGAATGCCATGATTCAGAGCTGGGTATGTTTTTTTACATAAGGCAACAAATAGATTCGATAGGACTCTTAATTATTATCTGTTAATTTATTCTAAGGATTCTATTGCATGACTTCTCAACTTGAAATCTGGTACAACTTGCTTTAATGTGTTGTTGGTTTACCTGCTGTACCTCACAGCCAAAATTCCTCTATTTTTCTATATATGGAAGATGCCCACCTCATTAATAGTAAAGCACACATTAAGGATTACCTCAATATTCTGTAAGGCTTTAAGAAAGATACACATCACATTCCTTGTGCTCACTCATTCCTTTCAAAGGTGTGGGTTTACAAACTCAGACTTCAGCACAAGAGGCTTGATGGTTTCATATATCATTCAACAAAGCCAAGATAGTCCATAAAATCTGAAACAAAATCAGGCAAACTCAACAGTCTGGGTTTAGATTTTGTTTGTGTTTCAAATCAAAACATGGGTCATAAACTCCCAATAAATAAATCCAGCTGTCATGCCATTCTAATCTCACTGCCTACTGATAATGAAAAGAAGAAACATTTTCTTGGCCAGAGCAGGTGTTAGGAAAAAAGCAGCCAGTCTGAGCCCCAAACCCAGTACATGGTTGCATCCTGCTGGGTTAAGTTACGAAGAAATCCAAATCATTCAGTGTGTGGGTGAAAGGAGGGAGAGGCCCATGCTCTTCTTTCTCCTTAGGCTCCTCATGAGTCTAACACTGCCCCTCCTCTTTGAATATGGTTATCAGCAAATCTGTCTCTGAACAGCAACTAAGGGATATTCATGACGACAGCAGCTGCAAAGTTGTTAAAAATATACAAAATTTCATTGTGTGGGTGGAAAGATCACCCTTGCTGAACAGAGACAGAAATCCTAGTGGCCCAATATTTTTGGCCACAGCTAGCTATATTTTGACACACAGTCTAGGAACTGTGTTGTCCTTGTTGTTGTCCTTGTTATCCTTGTTGAAGATCTTTTAAATGCAGTCTTTTAAAATAAAAGTGTGAGGACACTTTTTTTTTTTTTTCCCCCCTCTTGAAAAAGGCTCTCATGTTCAAAGATGAGAAAAGAGAAATGATTTTCCACCTGCTATCAATACATGAGGCCAAGCTGCCTGGGGTATCTAAAAAAAAGCATTCCACAAATCCACATGGATTCCAGTGGATTGCTTAGCAGAGCCAAGATTTGCAGCTTTCAGCTGCTCCTGTGGGTTTGTGTGGCAAAGTGCACAGAAAATGCCATGCCAACCATTCCTTCAGAGCAGATGGGGAGAGGTATATTTACTAATCATCATAGAAACTGTTGTATATGTTTAACTCCTCTTTATAAAAAAAAAATTGCTTTTCAGCCATTTATTGTACAGCTACTAAGCTGAACCTCTGCTCAGCAGTACATGACTATACATTCAGGTTTTTGATTTTTCTCCAAGATCCAGTTGGGCGATGGCTGGCATTGACCACAACATGCTCCCACTGTAACTGTGACTCCTATCAGCCTTTCTAACGGCTAAAATTATCTAGGATTTTATGGTTCTGTATTTCTGAAAATAAGGCTGTTAATTACACCCACTGCAGAACATAGTATCTAAAAGTAGAAATTTTTGTCTTAGCCTAGCTTTTTTCCATAGTGATATGTTACTTGCAGAAATGCACACAAAAAAAACTAAGAGATATACCAGGTATAGCTATCATGACCCAAAGCTTTCTAGCCAGATATCCAAGTCTTAACCTAATCTTGAAAAAGGTGTGAGCTCCTTGGCCTCTGAAATCACTTAAAACCATCTTTAAAAAATGTATCCTACGACTGAAATCACCCATTCTATAGCTGAAGGCAGACAATACTTGAAAATACTTGTGTATTTGACAGTCATTTTCCCTTGTTCTAAGCCAAAGGGAATGACTGTATGATTTCTTCTGCATGTAGTGAAGAAACAGTAAATAAGTAGCCCTGCATACTCTCAAAATCACTGTTGCCCTCGACAATTATCTTTATCCTCCATCATACAATTAAAACACAGATGACTTAAAATATCAAACCACATAAAGGCAGCCCAGTTCTGTAGTTTTGCAGTTGCCGGGGGTGGTGACCGCAGGAGGCAGCGCTGCAGAATGAACGAGCACTCGGGCACTTGTCTGCATGGAGTCTCCTTGCACATTATTCACTCAATGCTGGGTTTTGCTGGATAAAAACCTCTAGCAAACCCTCAGTACCCCTGTTGTATTTTCACCTTTAGCTGAAATCACTGAAAGGGTTTGTCACAGCAACAGACTTCATTCCCTATGATTCAACATGATGTAATACCTTAGGTCCCACTCCTGGCAACGACTCCTTGCTGTTACATTATTGTAGCTATCAATAATTACCAATAACAATGTTATTAGAACATTACAGATATTCTTTTGTATATTCTGCAATATTTGCTCCACTGATCCTTTTTGCATTCCTCTCCTCTCTGTGTTTTTCTCTCATTTCCTACTGAGTAAATTTAAAACCATTAGTTGTTCTTGCTCTTTTGTAAACCAGATTGAAGTCCTTATTTCAGTTATTTGTATTTTCATTCATTTATTGCATTATCTGCTGCGTGTCCACTTTATGATGCAAAACTTCTTGATGTTTCTTAAAGATTCACTTTAAAGCAATAAAGAAAAATAACTTAAGACACCGTCTTGTGGCCTCAAAAAACAGTGTCATTTGTTTACAGCTAAGAATCATGACAGCAGCTGCATGCAGTCCAGGATCACACTGATTATTATGCTATGGTATCATAAGAACGTTTTCTCTATTTGTAGCTGCAGATATATTAGAGCTATCAGTCAGTATGAAAATGTCTGCATGAAAACTCTGATGAGTGAAATAGATACTGACACCTAAAAACTTGACACCTAAAATTGTAAGAGAAACTCTGATAAAAGCAAGTCACAGAAATAATCCATTCCTTATGAAAGAAAAGTATCTAAAAAGCAGGAAGACAATTTTCCCCAGGAGCAGCAAAACTGCAAAAGCATGTCTTCCAGTAGATTTGTAACCTTTATCCCAATCTCTCTCCCTGTTGCTTACCTCATTATAATAATTATAGCTCCTTTTGTCTCCCTTTGAAACCTCCACTGAGAGAGAGACAGCATGAGCTGTGGCTTGTTAGCAGCTACATGGGCACTGACTGGTCACAGAGTTATTCTTAAATAGATAGTAAGGCGGCTGAGCTCATCCTCAGTGAGAGAGAGTTCTTGGTCTTCCTCTCTGCTAATTTTCTCAAAACTTTTACTCTCTGTTAATTTTCTCAAAACTTCTACTAGCTTAATTGTCTTTGAGATTTACTTATCTGTCAGACTTATTTGGAATCACTCTTAGAATTCAAAAACTGTTAGGTGAGGAACAGGTAGCTCAATAAACAGACAGACAGCTTGACTGCATAAGCTTATTGTCTTTAAGAAACCAGGCTAAGAAATGCTAGTTTTCTTGGCTAGATAGCTACAACAGTTAAACTGGAATGGTTCAGGGGTTAAAATTTCCAAGAACCATTTCCAGTAGTCACCTAGTATGTAGCTACTCTATTTTTAAGAGTACAGAAATAAGTACTGGTCTAAGGAATTTAATTTATTAATATGAGCAGAGCCAGAAAGTACCAGAACTTCAATGGGAAACTTAAAGAAGTGGCAGTCTTTTGACTGAGCTATCAAGCACAGGATAAAAATAATATTGCATAATACAGCAAATAGAAGTGGATGGTGTCCCAGGTCACCAGTAGAACTGAAGTCTTCTTACCTTCCACCAAAGAAGTAAGAGTGACCCAACTTCTGATTTTTGAACAAGAGCAGCAGAGGACATGAACAAGCTGGATGGACTGATGGTAGAGCCAAGCATAATCCATGCCTCTTCTTAAGGAAATGACTCATGTTGCTCCTCTGATATAGCTTCTTGCAACCAGCATGAACTCCACTTCTGTTGTCAAAGTTGTGTCATGTTCTAGAGCAAGGGAGATCCATTTTAAGTCATAGTCATGGCCCAGAAGAAGCCAAGGTTATGCACTGACTCTTGAAAAGTAGTTTACACTGTGTATGGTTGAAATACATATCTTTTATCAGCTCCATTTCACTAGCTTTCTCTTTATCTCCTCAAAGGTATCATAAATTTACTTCAAAATTTGGTCAAAAATAGTAGGCAGTGATTTGGCAGATGTAAGTAACTGAATGATGTAGTCAGGCTCAAAAGTAATTCTAGGAGCAGATCACTGTATGGAGTGGAGACAGTTGTGGCAATGAGTGTTGAAAGAGGTGGAATCCAAACGCCTGCTGATGAAAGACAGACTGAAGCCAGGAAAGTATAGGAATCTCAAGAATGAGAAGACATAGAAACTAGAGGAAGAGAACCTGAAACAGCAGGGAAGCATGAAGAGTAGTCTAAAAGATTTCAAATTAGTGTGACATGAAGATGATGTTAGTGCCAAGGAGCTGGAGATACTTAAAGAGAGAAGTGCAAGTCTTATCATGTATCATGTAGTTTATAGCATAGTTTTGAAACCATGACAGGAATGGGAAGAGCATAAATAGTAGGAAATTACTGTTGATATTTTTTTTTGCATCAAAAAATATTTTATTGCAACCAGGTTTTATATATATATACACATATATGTAAAGGGTAATTCTTAGTAGAATAAATACAGTTTACTGGCCCAAATAAAACTTTGTTAACCTAAACACATAATATCTACAAGATGCACAGGGCATGAACATAAAAGCTACACTTCCCCAATGTCTCATCTCAGCTTCCAGCAGTCTGAAGTTAAAGATATTCTGATCCAGAGGTTAGACCAAAATTGTTGTATTCAAAGTCCCAAACAATTTGCTTCCACAAATCTGTCAAAATAAGGTTTTTTCACTTAGGATATAAGAATATTTCTTAGCAAAAAAAATTACAATTTCATGGATAAATGTATAAGTAATTACTTCATGTGATTAGTTTAAATACATTGCTTTTTCATTTAAAGTCCTTTGATATGTTGTCAATATTAATAAATAATACATTTCAATTAAAGAATATTTTTAAACCATTTTCCTTTTATTATGTTCTGTTAGTGTTTCCTTTAATATTGCAATTACAATTCCTAAGTTCTCACTGACTGAACTGAGGGAACTTTTCCATTTTCAATAGCTCTCATGACTTGGGGAAACGTACTTTCAAGAATATTTTTTTCTTATACTCAGGAGTACTTTATTTCAGTATAGAGAAAAGTCCGTTCTAAGAATAACATTTTCTAGACACAGAAAAGTGTAAGAAAACAACATTTTCAAATGTTTATAATATTCCTTTTTACATCAAGAGTCCAGCTGTCGTAACTTAGAAATCAGAACAGCACAATAACATGGAAGGCAAAGAGGTGTTGGGAGCACAACTCTCCTGCATGCATGGAATCCGTAGCTATGATGGAGAGGAAGAATATGGAAAAAATGAAACCAGCAGCTTATTAAGAAATGCCCAAGAGACGATTGCAGCTATAAAACCAGATGAGGGCAGAGTTTGAGAGTCAGTTCCTTTGAAAAGGACTGCGAACAGAATGGGTCAATCAAGGATATGGTGACTGTAAATCACCAAATCTAATCCAAAGACATTACCCCACTTCCAGCAAATTCCAGAAAAATGTGTAGGTATGAAACAATGAAGACTAGACAGAAAGCGATAACCTATGTTTTATGACTGACCTCATTGAACTCAGTAACAGAACTTCCTTTTACCTTGTGCCAATGCTCTAAGTTCTAAAGGGGATGACTTGGCTTGTTTCACAAGTAAAGGCAATGGTGGAATTGGGATGCATTCATTATTTCTTCTTCTGACAAGCTCAGAAGTCTATACAAGAGAAAAAAACTATTACTGAAAGATTTTTATTTTTAATTTTCAAAAACATAGGCTGATATGAGAACAAAGGCACAAATCATGCATTTTCTACATGGATCTAATAATCTCTGCTTATACTGATCATTTTTATTGCAACAACAGGTTGGCCATTGGAGCCTTACAGCCTAGGCTACCAAGATAGTAGTCTACACATTGCAGTTTAGAGTCATGGAGAACATACAAAAACTGTGATTTAGCTAACATTTAGGAAGCTCAGTCCCCAGCAGACCTCAGTAATGCCACTTTACATAAATGAGCATGAGTGGTTATGACAATGAACCTCTTGCTTTACCTGCTGCTAAGGAAAAATCTATTGTTAAGGCAAGAGACCATATCATAAGGCAGCATACATCCATCTGTGTTGTTCTACTTATGTGGTACAACTGCAAAAGGAGGGTGGCACATCATCAAGTTTCATATCATTGAATGTGGGAGCAGCTGCACCACATCCAGTCGAAAAGAAATCTGAAAATGTCACCATCAGCATATGAGAAATACAGACCCTTAGCATAGATGGAGTATGTAACTGAAAGCAGGCTTGACTGGTGATGAAATGTTGAGCAAATGTACTTTTTACACCTCCTGCAACACTATGTTCTTTTCAAGAAATATGTTGGTTAAAAAAAATCGAAATTTTGTCACTTCTCATTTAATCATCTTCAGCCTCATGGCCACTGAACAAGGTTACAGTTATTCTAGGCACACAATTTCTGTATAAATGGACATCTATAATACATAATCACTCAAACAGACTCTATTTCACATACCTGTCACACAAGTTTCTTCTTCTGGTGGAGATCATAGAAGGTTCATGTTGTCAGTATGTAAGTGTCTATCTTTAGGAAAAGTAAACAAGTTGTCAGAACCAAAACAAAGCAGAAATAAATTATTATAGTCCATATAATTTACTGCAAACCAACTTAGATATTACATTCAGAGCTCTGTTTTTCCTATTGGTTGTCATAAATTTGAACTAAGAACAGATAGTCCTTAGTTCATCTGTACTTCAGAATCACAGAATCATCTAGGTTGGAAAATACCTTGAAGATCATCCAGTCCAACCATTAACCTAACACTGACAGTTCCCAACTACACCATACCACTCAGCGCTATGTCAACCCGACTCTTAAACACCTCCAGGGATGGGCACTCCACCACCTCCCTGGGCAGCCCATTCCAACGCCTAACAACCTGTTCTGTAAAGAAATACTTCCTAATATCCAGTCTGAACCTTCCCTGGTGCAGCTTGAGGCCATTCCCTCTTGTCCTATCACTTGTTACTTGGTTCAAGAGACTCATCCCCAGTTCTCTCCAACCTCCTTTCAGGTAGTTGTAGAGGGCGATGAGGTCTCCCCTCAGCTTCCTCTTCTCCAGACTAAACAACCCCAGTTCCCTCAGCTGCTCCTCGTACAACATGTGCTCCAGACCCTTCACCAGCTTCGTTGCCCTTCTTTGGACACGCTCAAGTGATTCAATGTCCTTTTTTGTAGTGAGGGGCCCAAAACTGAACACAGTCATCGAGGTGCAGCCTCACCAGTGCCAAGTACAGGGGTAAAATCACTTCCCTGTCCTTGCTGGCCACGCTATTGCTGATACAAGCCAGGATGCCATTGGCCTTCTTGGCCACCTGGGCACACTGCTGGCTCATGTTCAGCCGCCTGTCAATCAACACCCCCAGGTCCCTCTGACTGGCAGCTCTCCAGCCACTCCTCCCCAAGCCTGTAGCGCTGCTGGGGGTTGTTGTGGCCAAAGAACAGAACCCAGCATTTGGCCTTATTGAAACTCCTACATTTGGCCTTAGCCCATCGCTCCAGCCTGTCCAGGTCTCTCTGCAGAGCCTCCCTACCCTCGAGCAGATCAACACTCCCACCCAACTTGGTGTCATCTGCAAACTTACTGAGGGTGCACTCGATCCCCTCATCTAGACCATCAATAAAGATGTTAAACAGGAGTGGCCCCAAAACCGAGCCCTGGGGGACACCACTCGTGACCGGCCGCCAACCGGATTTAACTCCATTCACCACAACTCTTTGGGCCCGGCCATCCAGCCAGTTTTTTACCCAGCGAAGCATGTGCCCATCCAAGCCACAAGCAGCCAGTTTCGCCAGGAGAATGCTGTGGGAAATGGTGTCAAAGGCCTTACTAAAGTCAAGGTAAACAACATCCACAGCCTTTCCCTCATCCAATAAGCAGGTCGCCCTGTCATAGAAGGAGATCAGGTTTGTCAAGCAGAACAAGTTATGTCATGGATTTCATGTACACACAGGAATTCTAGAGATTTTTCATGTCTCTTTATGAAGAAAATAAAAGATGTAAACTCATGAGATTTTGAATTCTAGCATATTATGTCCCATCTTTTTGCAAAAGGAGCACTCAGGCTTTTTTTAACTGCAGATCCAGGTTTCAACTCCCTCTCATTCTTCAGTTCCACATCATTTTGACTGTAGCCACACACAATTATTGTTTATGTTCACATACCAATAGAAATTATTGTGCTCCTCACTTTTTGAGCTGTTCTGCAGTGGGCAAGAAGTTTTCTTTTGAGCAGCAGGCAAGCTGTTTCATGAATAGATCCAGCATACTGCACATCCTTATGAGGCTTTCTAGGTTTTACCCCACACGCTACATAAATTGCACACTCAACAGAGTTTGGCAAGCCAAAGACAAGCAGCATCTCTTTTTCCTTGATGATTCCTGGTGAGTGTAATGTGTATGAACAGCACTGAGGCCCCTATCCAATCTTAGCAAGTTTCCTTCACTTGTTAACGAGGTACTCAAATCCTACAGTACAATTCACTAGAGCTTGTCATTAATACCTTACTGTGAACTCAGGGAAGTTTCCACAGCACTCATTTGAATGCTTTTACAAGTAGTGGTTCTTACACTATTACCTGGTCCAGAGTGTGCATTGAAAAGCGTAGACAAGTGTTGAAAAGCACTGAAGGAAACAGAGGAAGTTCCTATGTAATACCTTTGATGAACACTGTACACACACTACTTGACAGGTCCTTAGATGATTTCATATTCAATCCTAGATGTAAATTAAATCTTTGTCATAAGTTCTCACCATTTAGAGGTTGTCATTTATTGTTAACGAAATGAGCTTGCATTCCCTCACTGTCATTATTTTCTCAGCAAAATATAATGTTACTGAGATTCTTTGCATGGCATTCATGTTCAGACATCAGATGTCTCTAGGCAGGTTACCTAGAGAAAGTATCACATTAAAAGATCAGAGTGATAAGTACTGGGAATAATTTCAGTGCAAATGTCAGATACAATTGTTCTTAAACTATCAGTTTGTGCTTTTAAAAATGCAGCAAGATACATATCCTACTGTTCCATTTTGGCTCTGACACTGCATAAGCAAGGTCATTTCAGGTGATCTATATTTAGAGAAAGATCTTAGTCTCTTGAATACTATACTGAAAAAAAAAACTGTATAATTGACTGCTACAGGGAGAGGATCCAGCTCATTATTTGAATTACACATCCATCTGTTTCAGTCAGAATGGTTTATAAAGAGGTTGCAAGCGCTAGTTGAAAATGTCAAATAGCACATAAGATAATTTTAAACTATAGAAAAGATTTAATACACTCTTGCTTTTGTGAATCAGCATTTTTTTAAAGGAGAAAGAAAAAAAAAAAAAGTGTATTGTGTAATCCAGGGGTTTTAAGAAGCTTATATCGTTCTCTTTTGGGCCCTGGACTATCCGTTATGCTGAGCCTGGATTTTATGTATTCCTTGCCCCTTTGCTTTCTGATTAATTTACTGTATTTATTTTGGCCTCTCATGTTATTTCTCAGTGTGAAATACTAAAATAGAAATATTAAACTACAACTAACACAGCAAATATATTAAAAATATGTAACTTTTGTTATTTCCTTCCTCTAAAATATTCTGGAAAGGAAGAATGAAAATATCTCTCTCTACAGACTCTTGTTGTATTTCATCAGCTTTCAATTTCCTCATGTTTTGGCTACTAAGAGATTAAGCAGATTTTGATTATGCGATTTTATGCAATCTGTTAATGTGGCTCACATGCAGAAACACCTATTTTCTGTCTTCTTTTCCTTGCTCTTTGTATTAGTTGCTCTGAACTGAGGCCCCCAGTGTGCCTGCTGCTGAGGTGAAATCCATTGTCCCTTGCCTCCAATCATTCATGAAATCACAATTGGAAACTGATTTTCATAATCTGGAGTTTCTTATGATCTCAACAAGAATCATGAGTAGCAATTTATTTTCTGCTTTATTCTTTATTATGTACATATTCTCTTTCAAACCTCTGGAAGCCACTGATATCCTTAAGCTCTGGATCCCTATAAACAGCTTGCTTTTATGGCTTTTAGTCTAGATGCTAAATTCAGAATGCTGACAGATGTATTGCTTTGAAAATTTTCCATATGGTCTGGGAAAATACCTCAACTTCTTCTACACAGTTCTACACAGAAATATATAAATTCAAAATGTTTTAAGTTATTTGAACCTTCAATGTTTCAGATATTTGACTTCTGCTACTCTGAGAAGGAAACTCCTTTCACAGAAAATAATTTCTTCAGTTGCCAGTGTACTTCCTGTTTTCTCTGTGATCAGAGGAATGTCTTCAGTTGAAGTACTTCATAACTCCAGCTTTGGGTTGTTGTGGGAAAATAAATAGATTCATGGAGGTGCTATCAAGAAACTAATTCAGTGATTCAAGGTCTCCTTATTGATTTCAGGTACTACCATGGAGAAAGAAGCAAAAGCCATTACCAAACAAGGCAAAATTTATTCTATGTTAAATAAGGTTTCTGAGAGATTTATAGATATTGAATTGCATATTCTGATATAGTTCAGTTGCCCACAGTTAAGGAAAAGATGGTCAGGAAAAGGAATTGGAAAATAGAGGAAAATTGCCACAAATCTACAAAGATCTGAGAGAAACAATACCTCCTTCAACAAAATGACATGGTAAAGTGTGGAGAGAATGAAAATGTGTGTGTTTGCTCACACTAGAGTTCAAAATAAGTTCTTCAAGCTTCAGTATATGGCTTTTCTTCTTCCATATGAAGAATAACTTGAATAAAAGGGAAGTTGAGTTATTATTTTCAGTTGAGCTTTCAGGATTACAGGAGGAAAGTTGATAAACCCAGAAAAGTCCAGATACCCTTCCCATATCTACAATTTAAACAGAGCTATTCAATTGATAAAGTAATTCTTCGTATGTGAAACCATTAATTGTCAAGTGTTCTTCCAGTTCTGCTTTCACTATGATACTTGTGGTAGAATTTATCTTCCAATCCAACTCATTAGAAAGGGTGTCTTAAAATAGGTTGAGAGAGAACCTCTTCTTATAAGGACCACTAAACCCATACCTCTGCACTTGGCCTGGTTATTTTTATTACAAAGAAACAGAATTTCCCCAGACCTACATTAGTGTACTCTTATTTGGGGACTTTTTTGTGTCTTTTTGATAATGGATGAGGTGGGAATTTCCCAGTAAATATGCACTCATGTCATCAATTATTAACAATTCACAGATGCACCAGTTTATTTCTGTCCAGAATAATGGATCAAGATAACAATTAAGAATTTCTCTTTTTTTTAACTACAGGAGATGTGGAAAGCCTAACCAACCAAATATGCCTGTCACGCCTTCATTCTTTGACCTACTATGAGCACAGTAGCTCAATAATTAAGTATGGCATCCTTGTTGTTTATACTGAGATGAAGTGCAAGGATAGAGATTCTGTTGTCCTCAAAAACTAGGCCAGGAATTTCTTTTTTTTCCCCACTGCATTTCAGGCTTAGAATATTGCCAGGCTTAGAATATTGCTTCTGAGGGTCCAATTTAGATCATACCAAAAAAGCAGCTCACCTGGGTAGGCAAGCACCAGTCTCTCCCTGAGACAGAAGGAAGATATGAGGCTCCACAATGGAACACAGAAGAGTCAGACTGCCTCTCTGTGTCCCACTGGGCTGTTACTGACTATCAAGAAAGCAAAATGACTCAGTCTACTGACCAGCCCATGCCCTTTTTTTGTTAATTATTTACATAACTTGCTTGAATAAGTAATGTTTTAAACCAGAGCCTTTAAAATGGTTCACAGAGAACTAATGTACATGATTCAGCAAGCCAGCGTTCTGGCCCCCAAGTCCACCTGCCCCCAAGAAGCCCCCAAGAAACAGCAAAGTTAGACCAACCATAAACTTTTTTCTCAGCAAAATGGCAGGTTTCCAGATTGTCAGTGTGCTACAGTTGACAATGCCTATTCTCCCAGCAGTGGTGAAAGACAGAAAATGCTCATGTCACTCCCTCTGCTTTTACATTAAACTGAAATAAGACTGGAATTTAAATAACTGCACTCAGCAGAACTATGCTCCAGACTGAACAGCCTTGATTTTAACAATAAAAATGTCATAACTGCTACAGACTATTCTGTAGACTGGATTTGGAAGAATGTACAAAGACTGGAGGTGTTTGACTGAATTCCTGATATCCAATTTTACCTATTGAAATAAAGGAAAATGAAAGACTGCTGTTTCATTTAAAGTCTGAAAAAGGACAGTGGTTTTGAGTGCAACTTGTATTCCCATATTCATTATGTTCTGTACTGAACTAAACTATTGTGATTCATTTGTGAGTGGCACGTCATTTATTTATTGCAAATGTTGGATGGTCATTCTTAGAAACACAGATATTGTTATAATATCTGGAACAGGTGCTGTCAACAAAACTGCTCAAGAAGTGTCAGTCCCTGAGAAGGAAGAGGGAAAAACCTTCTGCAATATAGTTTTGTTTCTCATCAAATATAATTTCAAACACTGGTGATAGAGAAGTGAAAGTCAACTAGTCTGAGTAGTATTTAGGGTTCTGAGAAATGCATACCTAAATCTGAGATTGTTTTCAGGCTTTTGATTTTCAGATTGAACATAGGAAAAATGTTGTTGCAAAGCAGTAATTCCTGTAAATATAACATTGCTGAAAAAATTTACATTGAACAAAATTGACAGATGAAACACACTGTAGCCTTTAGTTCTTATTAAGCTTAATAAAACCAAATAAATATCCAAACTCAAAGACCACAGTTATGCAAAATATGTAACCATACTCTGTCTTTTAAGTGTTTGATTAACCTGAGATAGTTGATAGTCTGGTGATTTTCCTTCAGAATTTTCCCACATTATTTTCAATGCCTGAAAACATTACATTATCTCAGCAAGTTTCATTAGAACACCCAAGACACTTTTATATGATAAAGGCAGCAGCTATCCTGGCTGAATCTCTCTGCTAGGCCCTGTCAGGCTCTTCTGTGGGTATTCAAACTACAACACACCACCAGAGCACAAGCTATCTGAATGGTGGTTGGAATGCATGTTAAACACCAGTTGCAAGAGGACATTCCACTAGTTTCTCCAGGCTGATCAGCATGGCATCAGAACTACTACTGCCTTCTGTCCCTGAAGCCTTAGCTTCAGGCTCCTCAGCTGTTCACTTGAAAATGGGAGTCAGAGTCAAAATCAGCCCAGCGTGGATATCAGCCTGCTTACTCCTCTCATACTTCTGGCTACAGACTAATTAACCAGGCAATCCAATACACCGGCTCAGGTACAATAGAAGAAAAGTGTATTTTTCCTGTACTCTTTATTCAGAGGAAGTGTTTTACCCAATTTAACAGAAAAAAAGAAAATACATATTTCAGGCAACTGTTAGATATGAAAAATGTCAACTCACATGATCACATGATCATACCTTATTATATATGCCATAGAATTTGGATTTTCTAGGAACTTTAAAGCAGGTACTCAATATTCTGTGGAATTGACCAGTTTGGAAATAAAAGATTCACAGCACTCTGAAGTGCTCTGAGGAGACACTTGAGCTATCTTGAGGTTAAAGGTGAAGGCTACCTGTGTTAAAAACCCTGAGAAGCCCAAGGATAAAGTTAGGCTTATAGTCACTACAGTATTCCCTATTACTACATTGTGCACTGTAAACATAACCTCCCCAGGAATCCAAACACAACTTTATGTATACATATGGTTCCATAAGATAACTCTATTGAGTTACTGATGCATATAGATTTATGCAAATCCTGTGTTGGACTGGAACAATGGTGTTGTACATGTCAACCCTACTGAAAAAGAAAAGATATCATAGGTTGTTGGACTTTTTCCCTGACAGCTCCCTTAGGAGATAGTACAAAAGTATTTATTATTTATATATAAACCAACATGTCAACACATTTTTAGATAACTCTCAGTGTACTTTTTTCTGTCTAGCAAAAGAAACCACAGAATAAATTATATATGTTATTTTTAGCTATTCTAAGAATGTTGGTATTGCACAGCCAGCAATCTACAAATTAGATATAAAAAGCTGCATGGAAGTGATATTTTTTGGTATGCTGTTTCCTAACTATCTCATGCCACTACCTATATAAAATTCAGATTAGATCTACTCAACATAGCCTACTTTAATCTGATAATATCTGTCCACTATGTGCACTTTCAGATGTCCTGAGGTGGTGTGCCAGATGTTAGGAAGGTTGTATTTTCCTTCAAAACCCACAGGTATAGAGCAAATGCATTTTGCTGTGCATTCCATCTGGTACCCGTTTTTTACTAGAAAACAGAGTTCAAACATTAAATCCCATCCTGCAGTATTTAAATCAAATTAATTCATACAGGTATATGCATTTTTCTCCCTGTGGATTCTCCTGTCAGAATAATCTGGTTACTTTATGTGACAACAGATGAAGTCACTGGACCAGTTTCTACTCCAAGATACAACACATAACAACAGGAAGTCAATAGGTTTGTACAGGTGTAAATGTTCACAGAATAATCAGATATAAACAATAGCTACATTTAATATTATAATTATCTAATATACATGGTAAAGCATTGTCTTCTATTTTTCTATTTTTGTCCTCATATGATTAGATTAACAAATTATATTAATGTTAAGAATATGGATCAATATTCTTCACCTTTTTTCCTGCAATACAGGTCTAACAACATTTCTTCTCTGACACTAGTCAAAATTCAGACAAATGAAACTTTTATCTAGTGCTCTGGACAGTTTCCATAAACAAAGGTTTTTCCAAAGAAATTATTGTTAGAACTCTTGCTTCATAGCCTGCTCTATCTATTCTTTGCTGGTTTCTGCCCTCTTTTATTGCAGTTAATGATAGAACAGATATTTATATAACCAGGTTAGATTATCATCAAACAAGTTCCAAACAGCATTCATAGAAGTTTCTTGGTAAAGAGGATGATCTCCAGTCAGCTCAAGAAGTAAGATTTTCACAGGATTCTTTTCATGGTCTGGCCTTACATGTTCATGTCATAGAGCTGTTAATCTTTGTGAATTAGTTTGCAGCTTTCATCAGATTCTAGTTTCATATCATCCCATGGTTATTTTTTGAGCAAGACCACCTAATCTGGAAGGCTGGTAATGTTCTAATACCATTCATGTTTCTTTCACAAGCAGACACAATTAGTTGTCAAAAAAAAAGTTTAAAAAATCAGTTTAATGAATGACTTGAACAGCAGTATTAAATGGCATGTACTGGTTGAGAGACCACAACAGAGGTAAGAGTAACACTGCAAACAAATAAGGATGATTACACAGACTAAATAGAATTAGAGTTAGCAAATATTACTAGAAGATATTCTGTCAGGACAACGGTCTGCCATGAATTTATATACTTGTGACACATAGACAAGCCAGAAACATTTGCTTCACAGATATAGAGTGGAAATGCAGCAGCACTAATCATACAGCTGTGTTTGTGTGCTACATCCACTATCAAGAAGGTGACAAAAAGTGGTAATTATTCAACACTGTCTTTGCTAAGTCTCAAACCACCGTAGCAAAGCTGGCCATTGAATCATAACTCATATCAGAGAATCATAGAAGGCAGGTTGGAAGGGACCTCAAGGTTCATCTGGTCCAAACTTTCTTGGTAAAAGCACAGTCTAGGCAAGATGGCCCAGCACCCTGTCCAGCTGAATCTTAAAAGTGTCCAATGTTGGGGAATCCACCACTTCCCTGGGGAGATTATTCCAATGACTGATTGTTATTGTGAAAAACTTGCCTGTTTTGTCCAATTGAATCTCCCCAGGAGTAACTTGCACCCGTTACCTCTCAACTTTCCCATGTGACTCCTTGTAAAAAGGGAGTCTCCATCTTCTTTGTAGCCAGCCTTCAAATACCGGAACATGGTGATGAGGTCTCCCCTAAGCCTTCTCTTCTCAAGGCTGAACAAACCCAGTTCTCTCAGCCTTTCCTCATATGACAGGCTTCCCAGTCCCTTGATTGTCTCTGTGGCCCTCCTCTGGACCTCTCCAGCCTGTCCACATCTTTTTGGTATAGTGGGGACCAAAACTGAACACAGGTGTGGCCTGACAAGTGCTGAGTAGAGTGGGATAACGACTTCTGTATCTCTGCTGGTGATGTCCTTGTTGATGCAACCCAGCACCCTGTCGGCTTTCTCTGTCGCAGCATCACACTGTTTACTCATATTGAGCTTGAAATTGAAATTAACCTTGCACCAAGGTGCCATTCAACAATCACTTTCAGTTAAGCGGAAGAATAAATAAGAACAGAAAAGGTACAAGGTTTACATTTTCAAAAGCAAATTGATAAGTTAAGCAAATTGGTCAATGGAATGACTTAGGCCGAAGAGGGTTTTTTACCAGTGGAAAAAGTCTGAAATTTCTTTCAAGCAGCTTTGCAGAAAGTACCTGGAATTTGAATCCCAAACAAATAGAAAAAAACTTTTAAGGAAATATTCTGTATTCAGTTGAATGAATAGTCACTTTGAAAAATTAAAACTGATTTTTACACTTATTAAAAAATAAAAGTTGATTGCAGTTTTCACAATAAATCAGTACAAGTTCCTATGCACATACATTTTTTGTGGAAAAAAATATAACAAGTTCAAGTTCAAGATTACAGTCCATTCCTCTCTAAAATGAAAACTTTATTTGGTGGTTAAAAAAAGTGGACCTGCAAAGATGGTAAATGGTAATCCACCCAAACAATTTTGCAGAAGCTAGAAGGCTGCAATTAGAGGAGTATCTCACTTTTCCCCCTGACATCAAACTCTCATCAGGTGTCACTGCACATGGAGAATATTTTTGGAATCCACAGTTCTTTCACCTTCAAGATTTTTGCATAATGAAATTCACTCCTATTCATCTGTTTTTGCTTAGGAGAGCTGATGAATTACACATTACTGTCTTATAAGCATCCTTGGATTGGATTTAAAGGATTAGAGCCAATTAATGAACTGAAACTTCTTCTCCAGGTTTTTAGATAGTGGTCAGACATGTAAACTGGCATACTTCTGACAGTTCTGGGTCCTAAATCGTAACACCTTCAACAGCACCAAGTGCTGGCTCCATGCAGAACTGCCATAGGAAATGTTACAAATTTCATCATGTGGGAAAAACATAAAAAGTTACATGCTTTTCATGGAATTTAACATATCCTTTCCCAACCCAAAGTTTCTGATAACCTTCTGTGTGCTGATAGCAGGACTTCCAGGTGGCTGTCAGGCTTTGAACTGTGTGCAGTCCCTGACCTGAGTTGAGCTGACAGTCCTCCACTGTGATAACTCTACACAAGAAGCCACTCTCCCTTACCCTTTCACAGATGTACAGGCTTAATTCACTCTTAGATCTTGCTCTATTTTTCCAGGGTATTTGTACAGTCGTAAACAGCTCTGTAGGCATAAAGGGTGGAGCTCAAAATTGAAAGAACTGCTGCTATTTTGTTTCAGTTTACTCCTTCAGATGGAGGGTGGGGGAAGGATGTGTGAAATCTGTTTAACTACAGGCTTTTAACTTGAGTAAACTAATTCAGAGCAACAGTTTTTAATATAACAGTTTAACTTGATAAACAGCATTAGGGAAGCTGTTGGACTAATTAGTTAAAAATCTCAAACAGCTTTCAGCTGCTCAGAAAAGGGTACCAAGGGTAGTCTTTTGGTCATTGTGCTTCGTTACAAGGATGACAGATAGGAGAAGACTATGAATTACATTAACGTGATTTAGTAATGATGTGATTTAATAATGTAGCTGATGTATGAGCTACAAAGGTGAACAATAATGAACCTGGTAAAGTTGAGTTACTTATGTGACTAGATATGTGATATGCAATCTATGGGATATATCAGCTAACAAATTCAAATAGATGCTTGAATAGCTTCTTAATAATTAAGAACAAGGGTTCACCCAGCATTAAGAGCACAACACCAGAAATCCGAGTGAGATACTAACCTTTTAAGTTAGTTACTAGGCTTTTGGTTTTCCTGTTTTATTCTGGACTCTGACAAATAAAACTGACAATAAAACTCCTGTTTAACATCTTTATTGATGGTCTAGATGAGGGGATCGAGTGCACCCTCAGTAAGTTTGCAGATGACACCAAGTTGGGTGGGAGTGTTGATCTGCTCGAGGGTAGGGAGGCTCTGCAGAGAGACCTGGACAGGCTGGAGCGATGGGTTAAGGCCAAATGTAGGAGTTTCAATAAGGCCAAATGCCGGGTGCTGCACTTGGGCCACAACAACCCCCAGCAGCGCTACAGGCTTGGGGAGGAGTGGCTGGAGAGCTGCCAGTCAGAGAGGGACCTGGGGGTGTTGATTGACAGCTGGCTGAACATGAGCCAGCAGTGTGCCCAGGTGGCCAAGAAGGCCAATGGCATCCTGGCTTGTATCAGCAATAGCGTGACCAGCAGGGACAGGGAAGTGATTTTACCCCTGTACTAGGCACTGGTGAGGCCGCACCTCGATGACTGTGTTCAGTTTTGGGCCCCTCACTACAAAAATGACATTGAATCACTTGAGCGTGTCCAAAGAAGGGCAACGAAGCTGGTGAAGGGTCTGGAGCACATGTCGTACGAGGAGCAGCTGAGGGAACTGGGGTTGTTTAGTCTGGAGAAGAGGAGGCTGAGAGGAGACCTCATTGCCCTCTACAACTACCTGAAAGGAGGTTGGAGAGAACTGGGGATGAGTCTCTTGAACCAAGTAACAAGTGATAGGACAAGAGGGAATGGCCTCAAGCTGCACCAGGGAAGGTTCAGACTGGATATTAGGAAGCATTTCTTTACAGAACAAGTTGTTAGGTGTTGGAATGGGCTGCCCAGGGAGGTGGTGGAGTGCCCATCCCTGGAGGTGTTTAAGAGTCGGGTTGACATAGCGCTGAGGGATATGGTGTAGTTGGGAACTGTTAGTGTTAGGTTAATGGTTAGACTAGATGATCTTCAAGGTATTTTCCAACCTAGATGATTTTTGTGATTCTGTGATTCTGTAATTATTTTGCTGATGTTTAACTGTGTAAGTTATTTTTGCCAGTTTTTTTCTGGCAAAATTTTTTCTTCCACAGACTGCTACTTGTACATAAGATATCAAAAGATAGTCCATGAGAAAAGCTGTATTTAAAAAAACAAGTAACCACAGTACCATGCATTCAAGGAAGGAAGCAGAGAATAAGTCATACAGAAACAACTAAAATTTGCTACAATAAAGGAACACCCACATTTGAGCTAATTGTTATTTTAGTTTCCATTCAATATATTTTACATAAAACTTCAGTTGAGACCTCTTGATTTATCACAGGCTTTTAATAAAAAAAAAAAAAAAAAGGGCTTTGCTTCACCACTTCCCCTTTTATGATAGTGTAGATCCATCAAAATCTAAAGGTTCATAGAAAATCCAAGATCACAGAAGACACAGTCCCCAAATTCCCTGCAGTGGAGTAAAATGAAACCTGAGTTCATTTAAATCAAGGCCACTGAGCTTCAGGAGGATGGCACTCAGCAGACTGTGTGGTGTGAGTTCCCTGACCCTGTGGCCATGCTCGTAACAGCATTTGAGCATACCTGTGCAACTGCAGCATGGAAATATTCCTCACAGCGAGCAAGTGACAGTAAGGAATGGAAGGAGGAGACGGCTTACAGAGATGTATACCTTTCCTCAGAGTACGGTCAGGTCAGTAGAGTAACTGTAAATAAGAATAACTACTAAATTCAACACAAGTGGTTGCACAAAATAACCCTTACATAAAGGTGATTGCATGTTCTCTCACTAAGATATTCTGCTGTGCCATGGGGCTGAGCCGCTCTTCTTAACAAGTGTTTCTGTCATTAGCTTTTAAAGTCACCTGGGCGAAGTCAAAATAAGCCCATGGCTAAGCAGCTGTTAAAGAACAGTCCACATGGAAGGGAAGGTCTAAGAGCCTGCACAATGAACAGGATCTTTCACATTGTTTCCTTTTGTAAGGATTGAAAGGACAGTTTAAACACAGAGTGAGTCAATACAACCTCAGATCTTCACAATACATGCAAACATTTTGACGCATATGTGAGTTTAATGGGGAACTAGCAAGCTGATCAAAAATGTGACCAGAATAAAAAAGACAGCTGTCATATTTATTTTGAAGTGTCATACAGTTCATATTGACATAAAGCTGTGACAATTGCATAACAGAATAAATTTAATCTGAATTATATTTTTGACATTGCCTAGTTGTAAAAACAGTGCCAGACTTGTTTCTCACTTGACATGGTGAAAATATGAGTCTGCACAGAGTCTGCAAATCTCCATGGAGTTATTCCTTCTATATGCTGGGGAAAGGTGTCCCAACCACAACAGACAACTTATACTGCAAACATTTCTACGCATTCTTTTTCATTCAGTTGTTTATGTCCTCATATTTGTTCTGTGCATGCTGCACTTATTGCACTGCCTTTGCAAGAGGGCAGGCAGTGAGCTGCTGTCTGATTCACAGTAAACTCAGACCTGCCATCTGTAATAAAACAGTGCAAAATTATTCAAGTAGACGATTGCTGGGATTCTAACAGAACATTTATAAGAGGCATTTTATATGCTCTGAAATACTTTCTTCTGTACTTGTCAACAGCCATTGGGCTGAAAAATAGGGACTGAGTTACAAGTGTAAGGGCTGAGATACAGTCTATCATTTGAACTAACCCAAACAAAAGCAGCAAGACAGGCCTATCTATCCCTTCATGTTTTTAAAATGGTGTAAATCGGATGGTCAAAATTCTCCAGATTTTAAGTTTTTGGTACATAAAATCAATAAAACAGTTGTCAATAAGAATAAAACCATGGAAACTACACTAAGGATAAAAGTGTAATTTTTTCATCTTTAAGATGAAAATTTAGATGCAAATAACCCTAAATGCTCAGAAACCCTGCTGTCTTTACAGGAGCCATGGAATTCTTCCTGTTGATTTGGCCAGAGAGTTTAATGTCTCAATCCAAGAAACCAATTTAGCACATGCCATTGAAGGACAGAGCTGTTTTGCTGACTGAGAATTGAATCTAAGGGTGCTGACAGGTACTGCAAAAGAACCAGCTGGGATGGTTTAAGAAGTCACTGGCCCCAGCTCTCAGTTCCTCTTCTCTTCAGGAGACTCGTCAGGACTGAATTCCTTAACAAATGTGAAGCCAACTTTCACTCAAGTTACTGTAAAATACTTTCGCTCAGTTGAGGAAAGAAATGACAATAGGTGATTGACTACCCTTGCAAAATAAGAAAAAAACCCTTCCATATTTGCACAGCTCAGCTTCTTTATAAAACTTACCATGTTAGTAAAAACTCCTTTTTCAGCAGTTTGAAATGAGTTTCAGGATCTCACATAGATACAGCTGAGGCAATTTTAGAGTTTGTTCTATCATGCATTTCTGATACAAGCTCTAACAGAAGAATAATAGCTTTAAAAAGCCACATCTATGTCTGATAAAAGATTTGTATGTTGTCAAAGCTCATCTGCATACCCACAAAAGAAGACATATAATGGCAAGGGAGGGGGCCTAAATAATACCCTGCCCAATTACTGTCACACTCATCACAGGAACCATCAGTCCATAAAAGGCCCACCTCCACAAGCCTAGAGGAGTACAAAAGCAAGGAGGAAACATAAATTAAGGACTTAAAGTTAGGGTTATTCTGTCTAGGTCTCTCCCAGGCTTGCCGCAGGAGAACTTCAGCACCAGAGTCTGAGTGTTAAGCCCATCAAGATGAGCTAAACCTAGAACATCTTTCAATGGTTTTGCCCCAACTAGGGGCCAGGGGTGGGGGGCTGCCTAGGGATATGGGGCATATCATGGGATGTAGGGGAAGTGCATTTCAAGATTTTTTCTGGGACGTTTAGGGGACAAACCGAAGGTGGGGAAAGGGAGGGATGTACACAATTTGGAGAGCAACAAGTGTGGGGATAAGGGGAGCTAAAGAGGCCAGTCAGGTATAGTTTGCTGGTTGGTATGCTTGTCTGGCCATACCCTGTACCTGGCCAGCTCAATCTGTCCTATCTTCTTTTTAAGTTCCCCTCTAACTCTTTCCTGGGTGAGGGACTCTACTGAATGTGTCTGTACAAGGCTCTGGGTGCCATCAGCTGGAGTCAGACCACAGGTTGGGGGGGCCCACGTGCCTGGGTGCTGGTAACTGGAGAGACCTGAGGGAGTGAAACCCAATGCCAGCCACAGGACTTGGATCAGGGCTGCGACTGGAGGGTGTGTGGTGACTCTGTATCTGAAGATCAAGCCAGACTAGTTGGAGAGTGGGTGAAGCAGCTGAGGAGCTGGAGGGGGGAGGCAGGAGGGTATGTGTCTCTAAGGCTTAGATCACACCAGGAGCTGGCTATCGGAGGGGCCAGGGAGTCCCAGCCTGCTGCTGGAGAGGCTTTCGGGTCTGGGGATTTTTTTAGGGGTGACACCTGCCAGTGTGTATTTGTCTCTAAGGACAGGACTATAGTGGGGTTGGCTACTGGGGATCAGGGGAGTCCTGGCCAGCTTTGGGTGTGTGTACATGTGCATGTGTGTATCTGTGTGAGTGTGGGGTCTGCACCAGCAACTGGAGAGGGGCTGCAGCCTTGGAGGCTCGTATGTCCATTTGGCAGCAACTGGGGAGACTGGGATCTAGGGGCAGCTGCTGGGCACACTGAGTGTCTGAGCCAGGCTGCTGGAGGAATCCGAGTTGTATGTGTGTATACATATTTTTGCACTAGTGCACCTCGATCCTGCACAGGCAGAGAGGGGAGCAGGATGAGGGCCATATGAGTGCTCTGTGTGTCTGTCTGATCAGCATGGCCAGCTACGTGTCTATGTGATGTACAACTGTGTGCTCTGTGTGCATGTGCCTACTGGGAATACATGCTCAATCTCCCTACTGTTTGGACCTGGGGCATGGAGCTGCAGCAGCCTCACCACTCTCAGGGCTATCAGATCCAGCAAAATATATGTTTACCTAACAATATGTTAAATAGTTTCTAGTGAATATCCTAAATCACTCCCCCAATTCTTTATAAAAATTTAGTCTCTCCTGGCATTTGTTTAAAATGTTTCTTTATAAACTGTTTTAAAAAACAGTTCAAAGTATTTCTAGAGAGTATAGTCAACTATATATTTCTTCTTTGAAAGACTTTCTGAACTTTTCACTTGAGGATATTTTTGTATTTAAGTAAGTTCATCCTCAGTGAACTGTCCTGGAGCTCTGAGTATGCTGAGTGCCAGAAGAAGGTGTTATAAAAAGTATTAAAAAAAAATTAAGGGAACAATTGCATATTATGCTCATCAGAAGTAAAGAAGGAAGATCTTTTCCATATGTAGTGTTTTATTTTAAAATTCAAAGGAACTTTTTAGAATATGTTGCCCTTATTATTTTAACTCTTCACTCTAATTTACATGTGACCTTATGTTCTTTTTTCAGATAAGTCTAAGGATTTCTAATTGGCATTGACAGAAGTACCCTCACACTTTCTTAGGTAGAATTCAACTTGAAATATGCATTAATTCTGTAACGAGTCAGCATTTCTGGATGAATGATCCAACGTAAGGAATTCTGTTGTGTATATCTCTTAGCAACTGAGAAATTACAGCCTTAATCTTATAAAACAACTCTTGTGATTTTTAAACCCTTTTTTTGCACTACGGATTGAATGCATGAATTATAAAGAGTTGCCTTGGCCATGATATTGCAGGCAGCTGTCTTGCACAAGAAAAATGCTTGATGCCTTGCTGAAGAACAATGAAGCTATCCTTGGACAACGAAGAGCTACCAATTGGCAGGGTCTTTCCATTGTTAGGCCCATTACAGTCCCTGCAAAGATACAACCACAGAGCTCACCACAGCTGCTGGGTCCAGGGAACTGCTGCATATGCGAGGTGACAGTCGCCTCAGAAGTGAGGACGGGGTGAAGGCAAGGACAAGCAGTGATCACAGATTTCCTTCCCCACTTCTCCTTAGCAGCAGAAAATTGGCAAAGCCAGCTCTTCCTGTTCTCTCTCTCCCTCTCCCCCGTGGTTTTGCTTATGCTGCTGAACAGACTGGAGCCAGTTTTGTGTTTTTTTAGTTCCTGTGAGAATATGATCCACTGTCCTGGGATAAACTTAGAGAAAGCAGTTGCTTGAATGGGAGTGATGCTGGCCAAAAAAAAATTAGGGGGTTTAGAGCTCTTTTTAACAGGTATGAAAACCATACGGTATCTTCAAGACAGGCACTTGACCTATGGCCACTCAGGTGCTAATTACATTTAAATATTCGCACACAGGAGTGCAGGAGACTTAGGTAGCTGTCACAGCCCTATATTATCATTCATAGTCTTATAGTAGAGTAGCAGGGAAAGTTTCTGAGCAAAAGTCCTGTTTGACTGGAACTGACAGTCTAAACACAGTTCCATTTTTATATTTTCATTTTAGAAGCTCACATATTTGCTAAGGAGACAGCATGGTCAGGGACCTTAGTATAGTCAAACCTCCTAACCATGATTCCTTTTTTCTCTTTTATTCAAAGCAAAAGGTCATTGAAAGAAATGGAAAAGGAATTCCCAGGCTTTTCAGTACTGAGAAGAACCAAATATCCAATGCTGCATAGCTCTTTGGCACAGTGTATCACTATAAACCCTGTAATACTGCAAAGTGTAAGCTGCTATTCCAATGGTGTGACAGTTTCAATGTATCAAATTTGACACCTTTTCAATAAAATAGGCTAAATTTAGATAACCATATGCTCATGCTGACAAGTTAGCTTCTCCCTGACATGTGTTTTCATGAAAGAGTACAGGAGGGCCTCGAAGTTTAATTAAAGTGAACTAAAAATATTGTGTTAATTTACAGTAGGAAGGTCAAGTTGTTGAGCAAACATCAGGGATTAATATTTTCTACTTAATACACTAAGATTCAGCTGTACAACCTCCATTAATGTCAATAGGAGTCATGCTGCCAAATTCAAAAAACATACTAGAAGTATTATATCTGTATACGCTCTTAATGCAGTCTAATAAACATTGTACAATTGAAGCTCCTTCTCTCTTGACTGCCAGCTAGGCAAAGTTGAAGATGCATGCAACGCAGTCTTTTCTCAACAGAGATGTATTTATTACTTATACTTCAGTAATTTAAGAAGATGGGCCAATTTCATAGTTATAGTCCATTCTTTATATCATGTTCAGGGATTTTTAAACAACCATTTGAGAAATTTCAAAATTAATGATTTTAAAACAAAAATCTCTCAGTAGTAACTAAGACTGCCTTTTTGTTAGTAAGACTACGGCTCATATACAATGATACCTAGTCACTTATGTGGGATTAAACCATAAAGACTGATTTCATTTAGTAAATGTTATTTATATGATCAGCATCACTCTAAAATTTGCTTACTTTTTTGATGTGTCCCACTAAGCATTACGATTCCCTTGGTTGCACATATACTGTGGTCTTACTGATCTAAAAGTAAGCTAAAATTTAAAAGATGCACACCGCATACCTGAAGGCAGAGAAAATCTTCAGTCTCCACTTACATACAAATTACGTGAGTAAATGCAGGAGAAAATTTCTTAAAATGGAGTAATAAAGTGATCAATAAAAATATTCTGTTTTTTTTTTTTTAACCAAACCCCATAATTCCAATGATATATAATTGTCTGCCTCATGCAAGTTTAGCAAAAAAACCCTGACTATATTTGCTGACACTTTTTAAGAATTACAATACTTTAAAATATGTGCAGAATCTCATTTAATTATGATAATTAAAAAAGAAAAAGAGAAAAATTACACATCTTCAGAGACAAAATCCAAATTATAACCAGAATATTACATTGAAGAATACATCAAGAAAAAAGCAAAGAAGCTGTGAAATTAATGTAAAAATTTTAACTCTTTTTTAGAAATGTGTTTCCACCCCTTTTGGAAGAAATATGAAGTGTTTCACTTTGGGGAAATTACTACAAATATATAGCAGATACAACAAATTTTTTTCCTTGCTTTTACAAATTATATTCCCACCTGTATGTGAGAAAGTGGTGGTAAGGAGTTGATTGCATCATCTGTATATATATGTAAATTAAATATTGCTCAAATACACTTGCTTGTGGGCATTTAACAATGGCAGATGTGGACTCTCCCTCTGAGAAGCTGTACATATATAGAATTATACACATTCTTACACAAAGGACACTGCTAGAGCAGGTTTTGTTTTCTTTTTTTCAAAGGAGAAAGTAAAGAAGTTCCTGTGGATGTTATCTTTCTTCAAAACACCTGAATCTCTAATACATCACATGAAGTGCAGAAGTGAAAGCCCCTTTATATTTAAGTCCTTCTGACCACACATTCATAATGCATGTTTATCACAAGTCACCCTTTAACATGAAGCTTTAGGTCTGATGGCTCCATCTAAGTCTGTCAAGTACCGTCTGCTTTTGATGGGCAAGTTTTCTGATGGCAAAATAGTTTTCATTCCAGACCAGTGACAAAGAATGTGGTGCATTTCAAAAAACCTCCAGATATGTCAAATTCACTAAAGCTAAGGGGGAAGCTAGGGACATTAGTATTCGTGATGGCTTTGGACAGCGTAATGTACCATTTAGATTCTTCAAAGAAAAGCTGGAAAATATTTGTAAATAATTTCTAGAATTGTTTTGCTTACAAAAGAGATAATTAAAGGAATCTTGTACATTTGTTTATTAATGTGTTCTGAACATATTTCTGTCCCTAAACTGCATAACTCCATAGTCCACCTGTTTTCCTTAATAGCTACAAATCCTTAATTTTTTTCCCAATTTTGCTGCTATATACGCTTCCTTAATCTTATCTCCTCACAACCTGTAATTCTAATATCTTATAAAATCCTTGATCAATGTTAAAAAAAAAAAACAAAAACAAAAACTTATATATTTGACAAATAAAGCTTGTCATTGAAAAGGAAACCATCTCTTCTAGAGGCAATACTGCTTTGCTAGTGCAAATACTTATTTACTTTAGTGCTCCTCCAAAAAAAAAATTTTGTTAACAGATTTAAAATATAAGATTAACTGTTAATAACACTTTTCAAAAATAGACACTGAGTCAATTTCAACCAGTAATCTTTTGACCTTTCTCTGGGAAAAAATATGAAAACATTGATCATGATTGAATCAAAAACTTTATATAATGTTTCAGAAATGAAAGTTACATTTAATTATGCACCATGAAATATAATTATAGGGAAATCATATGCAGCAAATGCTGCTTTCAATAAGAGAAACTAAAAGTCCAGAATTGTTTAATCACTTTAGGATGTATTACTTATTCTCCAGGTACTGATAACCTCTTTCTGTCTTTTCTAGCCACACCACATACACAAAAAGAGATAGATCAGTAGAAAATTACCTTACTGTCACATTCTGTTGAATACAGGAGAGATTCTCACTTTGAGGGGACATCAGAGAGTCATTGTGTATGTGGGTTTCCACAAGCTAAAGATCTGATTTATCCTGTATTTCAGCCACCACTAGGAAAAAACTGATAGTTTTTAATTCAATGAAGGCAAGCCTCTTTTTAGCTATAACTTAGATACACACCTGATCAGTTAAACTTGGTAAAGCAACTAGTGTAGCCCATAGCCCCAGAATTTCACAGGAAAAGGGTGATTGTTGAGGTTTTTTGCAAGTTAAATATCTGGTCAGGTCATTGCACATAGTTGTAAGAATACATGCCTATTTATTACTTGCACAGTTTTTAACTGTCTTCGGATATGTGACTTCTTCTGTAGTCATCTCTGAAATTCAATCTGTAACACAGTAATATAATTTAGGTAAAATTCTTTTAACAATTTTGCGTATATTTAGATATATATATGTCCACACATATATAAGTTATTATTAATACAGTGCTATGGAATTCTACATATCTGCACTTATTTCACAGGCTGTTGACTCCTGAATGACTTCTTTAGTACCTTTTAATAGACATAACATGAAGCACTTCCTAGTGCAATTTTTATTCACAGAGATATTATCAGAGTTTCATTGAGAGGATGGTGGAGTTTAGAATCTGGTATTAGTAGTGGATACTAACATAGTATGTTTTCTGAAAGCTTACAATAAAATAGAATTTCTGGAAAAAGTATCCCAAAAATGTCCAGGGATGGGTGTGCAATACAGAAATAGTGTCATCTCTCCTGTTAATCTCATGAAATAATGGAACTGAGTTTTCCCCCATCTGGGAATTGACTTGGACTCACAGAAAACAAAGTCTTATCATTGAATTCATGAAAAACAAGACCAGACCCTAAATGAGGAAAATCTGTGCTTGTTTTTACCTCATATGTCTTAATTTTTAAATTCCTGTTTCTATACTTGTACACCAAACAAAAACCTCTGACCTGTTTTACTCAAAGAGTAAGGCAGAACATTTATATTCAAACAAAATGAAGCCAGAAGGATGGAGGGACAATGTCCATCTGGTCCATCCTCTTGTCCTACAAGAAATGTATTCTTTCAGATGTGGATGAAAATGGTTCTTCCTCACACTGAACCTTAACATTTCATGTACATCTTTTCCTATGGTTCTAGATAGCAGCAGCTCTGTCCTACCCTATTAGATATAATGCAGGACAAGCGCTGAGCCCACTTTGGAGTTTCTGAGTGTTTCTGACTTCTCTACATAAAATAAACTAAAATCCATTTCACTTCTGTGGTTCGTTCATCTCAGCTATCTCTTTGCTCTTCAGATTTCCCTTAAGAAAGATGAAAACCCTTATATTTCTCCAAAGTCAATGGTCTCTAAGACTGAACTATTTATGGGAACAGCGTATTCAGCTACCCCATGTAGCTAGTTTTCATTATTTAACAAAAAAAAAAAATCCTATTTTAAAAAAAAAAAGCTTTTTATAGAATCTCATTGCCACTTATACATACCTAGTGAAATGGTTCAAAACCACTATGTAAATAGTTTTTGAAATTCACACAGGTTTGAGAAGCACAAGATCAAACCTATGTAAAAATGAAATAATATCATTATTTTATGTAAATTTTAAGATTCCACAGAACAAATAGTGTATTAAATTCTATTGCAGTTTTCCATAAGCGCTTACTGAACATAATTTTTATGTTTGTACGTATGATGACATACAATACTATCCACCAGTACAAAACAGGGTATACAATGAATAAAACAAATGTGAACTCAATTTTCATATTTAATATCTGATTCTTCCATAGATGTCAACCACAAGACTAATTTATTTCACTGAGGCAGGAGCAACACCTAAGTGGCCAGTAATGTGCCCTTCAGCTTCATGTTCACTCAATTCTGTTCAGTTAACACACTTTTCCATTGCTGTGACAATTTTAAAGTGTGTTTTCTGTAAATGAATAGTGAGCTTTCATGCAAACGGTCTATTAGTATTAATCATATGACTCTCACTTGATACATTGACAGAAAAAGAGTTTGCAATATTTCTCTTGTCCATGACAAATAAGTAGCTGGTAAGAAATGAAAAGGAACAATTGAAAAGGAAAATTAGAACAACAGATCTCCTTGCACCATTTCATTTCTTTTCTGAAATATGAAAAGTCATATTCTATTTAGTGTAAATATGGAGGATGGCATTTCTGTTGATCAAAATATGAGTCTTTGTCTACTTTATCACTGCTCCTGTTGCATAAATTAACATTTGCATTTCCTGATATATTTCTCTTAGGAAAATTATCTGAAGAATCCCAAATTCCTGGAGCACAAAATGTGCAACTGCATCAAAATAATTTAATGAACTGAGTCATTGGCATTGACTATTATAAACAGATACTTTCTTGGTCTTACCTAAAGAATTTGAAGGTATTAAAACCTTACAGCTTTCAAGTCACGCACTGCAGTAGAGTTTGACCGAACACTGCTATGCAGCCACTGGAAATAACTTGCATTAGGACTTCTGCATAACAGGAAATTATGCTGAACCTGAACCAAAGCCCAGTGAATTCAGGATGAGGTTTTTTCCTTCAACTTTAATTGGCACCGGATCAAGCCCTTTGCACACAATATCCCATTTCTTCAACATTAAAGCAACACTTATGACTGTCAAACAACATTTTTTCCTTTCAATATCTATTCAAAAGGAGATATTGAAAACCATCCCAAGACTCTGTAAAATGAAACTCAGCCTTAGATTTCTGTGTCAAATAATAATCTTCAGAAGCTTGTTATATCGCAGATGGAGATTTTAGCTGCCATGTTGTCCTTCTAAAAATAACGCGGTTTCCAGTGAGCATGCAGTAAACTAGCAATATCAGTGTGCATTTATATCTCAAAGAATCATTTTAGAAATCTATCTTTATAGGTTTCTATAATCAAGTTGGAAAAACTGTTCATTTTATACATAAGGAAAAATATTTTTAAAATATTTAAACACATGGCACATCTCAAAGTCCTTTTATGTTTCACAGTGGAAGAAAAAAAGACCACAGATGAAAGTAATAATGAATAGACTATCTAAGAATTAATTGACATTTTTTTGTGACAATGCTGACAAACCATAAGAATGGAACGTTAAGGTATTTACTGTAAGCCAAATGGAAAAGATTTATATGCATTATCTCCAAGCCAAAATTCAATAAAATCTGTTTTCAGGCTTGAAATAAAATACAATCAAAAGGTCATTTGTGACTCTGAGCCCCTGTCTCCTTCTTATGTTATAAAGTATCCCCAAAATTTCCAGCACCATTTTGGCCCTTTTCTTTAAAGGGCAGATACTATTTAATTATGAATGCACTTGTATCATTTTTTAGTCCTGATCCAACTCCTACTGTTTCCAGTAGGATATTTTCTGTTTAATTCGGTGAGAATAAGAAAAAAGGTCCTTAAGTAAAACTTAGTATCCTATATTAAAATGGTTGCTGTTAAGATTTATTTGTGACTGCCCCAGTGGCTTACCAGTAAGTTGATGGGACATGGACAGTGTATTTCTTGAACCAGCTGTAAGGCAGAAAAGCTGAGGTTATTTGGATTCCCTGATGAAAAGCTGCAATTGTTTCATTTATAGGTAAATGTATTCTGGCTATTCCCAAAGTGACCTTGGCGGCCAACTGTGTCGCCCTTAGTGTCAGCAGAAAGCAAGCTGTTGGTGTCAGTGGGCTTTGGATCAGGCTTTAAAGACAGAGAAAGCTTGCTTAAGGAGGAAAACAGACATAACGAGTAGTCCTGATTTCCCAGGTTTTGTCGCTTGGAGTTTAGAATATCAAGAAGACACTTTAAACCCTGAAGAATAATTGTTGTAAGTCAATTATTTTGACCCTGTACATTTCTACAATTGTATACAATAATAAAGAAGAACAAATCTCTCTGTCTTACAAAAAAAAGGCATGTACTTTATTTATCAATAGAGATTTTAGATGCTTTTTACACCATTGCAATGACTAAACAAATAGCATAAAATAAACAGAGGAGAGTATAAAATCACTTTATTCCAGCTGGTATCCCAAGACAACCTTTTGACTAAGTACAGAGTTAGATGTTTCAAGTATGGCACTTATACAAATAAGAGCAGAGAGAAGGTGATATATTCACAGTTAAAAGCAATGAACTCTGTTCCTTTGGTATGCGTGTCATCATAGTTGACTGTAGGTAAATACATAACTTGGCTGGCATGAACCAACTCCATTTTATTCATGCACATATTAGGGAATGAACTGAAATGTACTGATATATTTTGCAGATCACAACTGATGTAAGATGATTAAGGTCTCTGGTGTGTGTGTGTGTGTGTGTGGACAGGCAAACAAAAAAAACTATATTCAGCATTTATTGTTTAGCACAACTAATTGATGCACAAACTAGGATAGAAAATAGCTAGTAATACATACCAGGAATAAACTCTGTGATTTAGACAAGCGAAATAATATAAGACATCTGTGAGATAGGTGAATGCAGATATCCTGATTGAGCTGTGGTCAGGTTCCTTATGGTGCAATTACCCTCCTTTTAAAACATGCTTACATCTGCACATTGCAACAGTTTCCCCCACCCCGTCCCACCCCATATAGAGTATCCTTGCAGATTTTTAATATGAACGTTCTACATGTTTACAACAATTAGTCAGACAATCCAAACTGTAAACTTATCCTAATGACGACCAAAAAGCCGCTCCACCGACAGATAACACCCGATCATTAGAAAGAAAAGTAGGAATAGTAGTAGCTGTGCTGTAAGGCTAGATCAAGCATGGTTTTATAGCTGGTTTTTCAGTCTTTTACATAGCACTGCATTTTGCAGCTAGTTCAGTGAGTGCAGATCCGATACCTTAATGGCTTTCTTGGTGGTTTGATAAAATGCTTGCCTAAGCAATGTACCTTTCCCTAATGGTATCTGGGTCTGTTCCACCTGGCACAGTGTTTCAGTTCTGTCACAGCCTCACACATAAGCTGAGTCACTTGACTGAGTCCTGCCAAAGTTAGGCATGCTCATTCTTGGCAGGTCCTTATTTCTGATTTCATATATGGATTTCCTTTTTGCCTGTACTCCTCTCACTGCCATTTTGATCTTTCTCCAGCCCAAGTGGTTCAGTTCTGCCAAATTGAGCACCACACAAATCCCACTGACAGCAAACATGAATACCAGGAATACAGTCTTCTCAGTGGGTCTAGAGACATAGCACTCTACTTCTTTAATGCAAGGGTATCTGTCACATTCATACATGGAAGGGACATTGAATCCATACAGAAAATACTGTCCCACTAAGAATCCAATCTCTAGGGCATTTCGAAAGACCACTTGGATGATATAAAATCGAGAAATGCCTTCTTGCCTCCTCATCTTTGACTTTGTAGTTCTGATAGCAGGGTTGGGGATTTCCTTCACTTCTAGGCAGTCTGGTTCTGCCTCTTTGGTGGAGTTCTCAGTGTTCTGCAGCACCCCATTGACAATCGTGTTCTTGATTTTCTTACCGTCCTCACGCTTCATTGAATCCTGGTCCCTCTCCAAGGTGAGGAAGACAGTGGAGTACCTCCGTTCCCTCTGCTTAGCAGACTGGTGGACGGAGTACGTTATGAAGCAAAGGCTGGGAGTGCACACCATGATGATCTGGAACACCCAGTACCTTATATGAGAAATGGGGAAAGCCTGGTCGTAACAAGCCTGGTTGCAGCCTGGCTGCAGCGTGTTACAGACAAACATCGTTTGCTCGTCATCGTACACCGTCTCCCCTACAATGGCCACGATGAGTATCCTGAAGATCACCACCACGGTCAGCAGGATCCTGGAACAGAGGAGCCCGTCAGAGCGCGCCGCCGCCGCGCGCCCGGGCGCTGTCCAGTGCTGACCGGGCCCCCGCGCCGCGCGCCCCAGCCTCGCGCCCGCGCAGCAGGCTCGCAGCCTGCGCGGCATCGCCTCGGCCCCGCCGTCTGCGGCCCCGCCAAGCCGCCGCTGTCAAAAGTGCCGGGCGGCGGCCAGCGCTCTCCCCCCTCCCCCCCCCCCCCTCCCCGTCCGCCCTGTGGAGAGAAAGAGAAAGCCGCCGCACGGGCCGCCGGGGCCCCCCATGCGCGGGAGGCGCCGGCCCGCGGTCGCCTCGGCCGCGGGACCCCGGTGGCGGCGGGGTCTCCCCGACGGCCGCCCGCTGCCCCGTGGCTGCTCGGGGACAAGGACGGCGGCGCCCGCGGCGCCCCGCGCCGCCCCCCCCCCCACCCCCCCCCACCCCGCACCCCAGGCGTACACCGCAAGGGCCCCGCGCGGAGGGAGCCCCACGGCCCGGACCCGCCTTGCGCCTCCGGCCCGCGCGCAGCAGGGGATCCCCCGCGCCCCCCGGGGCTGCCCGCAGCCCTTACCTCCCTATCATCGTAGAGTGCTGCTGCACGGCAGCTTCCAGTAGCCTCTCTAGAATAGTCCATTCCCCCATCGCTGTTCATCCGGAGACAAAGACTTTGGCAGGCGGAGAGGATCTCTTCACTTCTTCCTGCCTTTCTTCCGCCCTCTTTCTGTCTTTTTTTCTTTTTTTTTTTTTTTTTTTTTTTCGCGGGGGGAGGTAAAACACACAGAAGAGCAACCCCTCTGTATTGCCCGCAGTCCGGTGGCGGGAAGGGGGCTGGAGGCGGCAGCTCTGCCGAGGACTCCCTGATGGGCTGGGCTGGGCTGGGCTGGGCTGGGCTGGACTGGGCTGGGCTGGGCTGGGCTGGGCTGGGCTCGGCTGGGCTCGGCTCGGCTGGGCTGGGCTCGGGGCTCCGCAGCGGCACCGGCCCGGCCCGTTCGGATCGTGGCGCGGCGCGGCGGACCCGCGGCGTGAAGGGAGGAAGGTTGGCTTTTAATGTCTTGCTGCCTCTAATCTGCCTTTAAGTAGTCTCCGCTTGCGTCACTGACAGGTTGGTGGAGAGCAGCCAAAAGCAGCGCTCGGATTTTCTCATTTTTATTATTCCGGTGAATATAAATAAAAAAAAGCAATAAAATAAATGAAATAACGGAGGAGGAGGAGGAGGAGAAGGAGGAAGGAGGGCGCAGGAAGAGCTGCTCCAGCCGGCACGAGGGTCGCTGTGCAGCCGAGCGCCTCCTTGACAGAGCACCCCGGCCGGGCACCCGCGGCCCCTGCCCGCCGGCACACACACAGACACACACACACAGACACACACACACAGACACAGACACACACACACACACGACCCTGCACACCCCCCACACCCCCCGGCCGGGAGAGCCGCCTGCCAGGGAAGGGGCGCTGCCCCTCGGCTGCTGGTTTGAAAAGCTGCCCTTGGGCGCGACTGTGACACCGCGGCCCCTCCGGTCACCGGCGCCCGGCTGCCGGGGGCATTCCCAGGGCTTGCTGGGCTTTGCTTCTCTCCCGCTCACAAAACAGCAGTGTCATACAGCAATAACCTTACCTGTTAGAATTGCTTACCCTTGGAAGATACAGGACTTAAAATTGCATCTTTATTCTCTGCTGATTACAGATATAAGGATCACCAGGGAGAAGTCAAACGTATATGTTATAGCCATTACAATAAATTCTGAGACTGCTTGGATTTATGCTAGGAAAGGCTCCAAACCTTCACACAAAGCATCTCTAAACAGCACAAGAATAAAGTATCTTGAGTAATCCCTGCATTATAATCAGTCCACATATTTTACTCACATAAACTACTATATTGTGTTTAAAATACTTTTTATTTTACAGATACCCTTAGAGACTGCAACCAAGACACCACCAAACAATTTCACACAAAACATTGACACCAATTGGAACTGACTGTTCTCTGGTGGAGAAGCGTAAAATGTGTTCTGTATATTTCCATAAAGATCAAGTATGGCTTCATACTTGTTGTTCTTTTTGCTCAACTAATCTCACTAAAAAGCAACGTAAGAAAAATTCTAGTCAGTCTGACCATAATGCTCCTACTGCCAAACTTAGTAAAATCAGTCTCTTTCAAAAACAGAACTGCTCAGGCCATTGTAAACAGTGTAGTCCTTTGTTTTCTTTGCAGGTCTCTCATGATCCAATTCTATATTGTATTAATGATGTTAAGTGTTTTCTGAATAGATGGGACCATGCTTCATCTGTGCAGAGGACATCTGTGTGTTTCAGACACCCCAAGGTTTGTTGCATTTTCATTTGGAGTGTGCAGATGTTCTCTGATTCACATCATATTGAGTCAGTTGCCTGATTGGATGACCAAATCTTTGAATTAGGAAAATATCAAAAAAGAGAAGATCAATAAATACCTCTGTTTGCACAGAAATTGGTAGATTTTTCCTCTCTCCCAATCAAGAGTCTGTAAAGAAGCATTCAATAATCTGGATTGTTTCTTTCCCACGCTGTTGGGAATTACTGGGAAGACTGAATAATCACTTTTTTTTTCTTAAAATCTGGCTGCATTCGTCTTGAAAGCTGGTTCTCACAATTCCTGCACTTGTTTTTTGCATGTAGTTTGCAAAACCTGCTGCTGCAGCAACACCACAAGGAAAAAGAGGAGGTTGTTTCTTATAAGAGGACTGTAGTATCTATCCAACTACCCTGACAATTGTCTCATACAGACCCCAAAGTATCTGCTTGAAGATGGATCTGAGAATGAGAGAAATCAAAGCAGTAAAGGAAGCAGTAATGCATGTGTAGGAGAGAGGACAGGGAATATGCTAAGAAGCTAATGATGATAATCCTATTAAGCAAACCAAACAGAGAGGGAAAGCCCATGATTGAAATTACTGAAGAGAGGAGAGGAGATTTTGGTTCATAGACAAATATAAGAATTTCTACAAAGGAAATCTGTTCTCTAGCACTGGGATAGAAAACCCACTTATCTGAGCTTTTAGGACTGGTAAAAAAAAAAAAGGGAATTAAATTCTGATCATATCAAACACCGGCCTATTAATGAACAGTTAGTGTTTTCTGTGTGTGATGAGTGCTACTTACTATTGGCAGCCCAGCTGTGGAGACAGAGGGGAAATATCATAAAGGAATGCTACAATCATGTAAGAACTGTTATGAAATTGCTTTTGATTTAAATATGGTTTAAAGTTAAATAATTTCAGGCCTGCTCTTACAGGAGTTGCATCTCATTCCAAAATAGCTGACCTCTCCCTTTTTAACAGTAACCTCTTACGCTGCCCCCCAATCATATTCACATGCAGGGTACTTGGCTTTAGACTTGAGAAAGTTTACTGAGCTTCAGACCTCAGTGAGTTCAGTGTGAGAGTCTCTTTTATGATGCTAACATACATTTTAGGTGACTGAAAAACTCATAGGAGTTTGATGCATCTCAAATTTACATGTACAATTTCTGGAACTATGAATTGCTGTCCTTAGTTTGAGCCCCGACTTATTGTCAAAATAGAAGAATAAGAATCAGCATGATGTTCTCTGAGTGTTTAGTGCAATAGTGAAAGGTGTATGAAGAATATAATTGTTTATATTTCCATTATCTGTTACATTTATAACAGCAACCTGTGAACTTACCTGACAAATTGTCTAAATCACAAAGTGCTCAGACTAACTATAGTCATGATTGTAAGAGAGAGTTGTAGACATAAGAAGATTTTCAGCTTCTAAAGGTTCATCTTAGGTTTTACACTATTCCCCTGAATGCTTCAGCCTATCGTAAAGCCAGGATTTGCAGAGCAGCAAGCTGCCAAGAATCCTGTGGCTATATATTGCACAGTGTATGGTATTCATGTTAGAAAACCATGCCTACATTTCATTCACAAGCATTCAGGATTATCAAAGCTTTATGCCTCCCGGCTTACAAAGAACCATTTCCTAATGAAGCAGCAATACCAGTTTGCAGCAGTGCCAAGCCTGTCTTGTTCAATATTTTTATCAGTGGCATACAAAGGAAACAAAATCAGCTTCCCACTCCACTCAAAGGCTTTTGGGTGGGAGGGTGTATTTTTGTTTTGCTTTGCATTCAGAGAGAATGAGTATTCCTCTACAGACAAAACTCAGTATAAACTCGGTTGTTCCTAATAGGAGCTCAAACAAGCTTTGCAAAAAGAAAACTTGAGAGTGTGTGTGTGTGTGTGTGTGTGTGTGTGTGTGTGTGTGTGTGTGTTCAAAGATGCCACTGCCACAATATTAATTTGGGATAAAATAATATAGGATTAGGTCTGAAGAATGAGACTGTATGTGTCCTCAGTTTGATGCCAAACTGAGGTCAATCTGTCTCTAAGAAGCTGTTGGCCAGATTCTCTCTAAGAAATCCAACCCTTTTGACCTGATCTGCTTTTGTAAAGGGTCCAGAGAGCAGTCAAATCTCAGAGGCTGCACATTCCTCAAGTATGGAGCAGATCAGCCTGCGAGCAGAGCTGACACATTTGGCTCTCCTGTCAGACCCCCTGCAGCCTGGACTTGGGTAGTATGGCTGGAGCAGGATGAAGAAGCCACGTGGCTAATGCCATGCCTGCTGTCAGACAGCGTGCTAAACAATGGTATTCCCCTGCTTCATTGTTTTCTATGCTGAGGTTTACTAATGTAAAAACACAACCCAGATCCTACACAAGCCTTCCCCACGTACTACCTCCTTTTAAAGTTATATATTCATGCTAAGATTATTCCAAAGATTTTATCTCAAAATAAAGCTGCAGATTTTCAGTATTGTCACAACGACCTTCCTCAACGATCTTTTTTGGCAGTTGTTCGCAGTGGATCTATAATTGCAGGAAATTTAGATTTATAATTTATAATTTGGAATAATTTAGATTCCAAAACTGCATGACAAATTACTGTATTTCATTATTATATTTCAAATCATTGTTTCCACCAAAACTGGGAGCAAAGAAAGAGCTTTTAATTAAAAATTGTAAGCTATTACTAAAGAAAATAATGGGGTTTTCTTTTAGAAGTTTTTATGAAATATCTGCTTTGTGACTGCATTTTTTAGCTAGTGTCACAAAAGAGAGATTTTTCATCATTACTTTCATGAAGCAGAACTTTCTTTGGAAGACTGATATAATAAGTGCATCCCTTCTGATAGTATTTAGTGTAGTCCATGAAATCTAAGTCATTAGCTACTAAACTGAAAACGCCTTTTTAAGACCTCTCATAGCCATCTGCTATGCTCTGTTTTCATTTGGTGCCATGTGTGTATTAATGAAATGATTGCATCAGATTATATCTTTTATTCATAAAATCATCTAGGTCATCTGCTTCCACCTACACTTTCTCTCTCATTAAAATGAGCATTTGTGTGTACGTTTTCCCCTCACTGTATGAGTACAATCCTAGCTGCAGTCAGCTGCTATGTGCATCTTAATAAGAAATCTCTCTCTGTGTTTTTTTCTCAAATGAAATTCTTCAAAAGACAACTCTAGTGTTTCACACTACAGAAAGTGCCTTTTTCCTAGGGTTTGAAAAGTGAAGACTTCCCAAAAGATACGAGATCTGGATGCGCTAACGACCTCAGTCTTGCACAAGAGAAAATGACATTTCAAGAACACTGTCATTTTGCTGCCAAGAAATAGGTAGCACACTTCACATCTAGTCAACAGTGTTTGTGTCAAAGCTGTCAATAGCAGGGCAAGCACTTGTGTTCCTTGCGGTGAGGATGGAATACAGCCTGCATTTATACACTACACGGTTGAGAATAGGAAGGTGTCGGCTGCACAGAATTCGGGGCTTTCTGCAATGCATGAAGAGACAAAATACTCCAGTATCCTAATAATCCTATGAAGACTTTATTGGGATCAGAGGTCTATATCTACAACTGAAGATTGTTATAAATGGAAAGTTTTTTGGAAAAATCAATAAAGAAGGAATAAATCTATGAATATTCATGAGCTTTTAAAGTAATGGCTAATAAATCATGTTGAATTTCCGTAAATGTTCTTGCCAAGGGGGTTAGTACAAGAAATTATTCATTGAGGGGGGCAGATATTAAGTAAATATTCCACAATGTTCTGAACCAAAAGAATTTAAAATATCTAAATGTGACTGCTTTAATTAGAAAACAAATTTTAAGTATTGTCCTTTTCTAGTTACAGAATATTTTATTCCTTGACAGACAAAATCACTCAAGTTTCATGGGGGTCGTGTCAGCTGTCCACAATGACCTTCTCATGCACAAATTAACCACTCAAATCCATTTCCTTAGAAATAATTTGGACCTATATACTGAATCACTATTGCATATACTTCTGGCATATATACAGCTCCCAATGCAGCAGAGTCTGCACTTCTTGCAAACTCATGAGAGTAAACTCCAATTTATTTGCAGACAGGCTGCAGCTAGAAGGAAAACTGCATTGAACCAAATCCTTATGAATTGACAGGCTCTGGACAGAAGTACAAAAGAAAATATTCCAGCGGCCAGATCATCTGCTGCCAGTCTCTTGATTTTCCCTTCTGTCTTTCACCAGTCTCAAAAGAGCACTCACATTGTGCTAAAGCATCCATTAACGCAGCTTCAGGGACTATGATGGCTTAAGTGTAAATTTGTGAGCAAATCTTATGTGAATTCCCATTATAGTCTACTTTAAGGTTCCATACTCACTAAAGAAAGAACCTTTCAAAAATACCGGAAGAGTATGAAGGGTTCCACACAATCAGATTTAGTACACATTGTAAGTATGGAAAGAATTATGCACATACTAACATAATAATAAATTCAATATGGGAATGAAAATGATCTTTCACTGATGAACAATTGATTTTTTTTTCCCTATTCTTTCAAAGATATATATTACAAAAGATATGCAGCCCTATATAACTGATTAGGGCGTTAAGGTAAAATACCAGCCAATTATATAGCCACTATGTCAGAACAAATACAGGTGAGACTCAGTTTGGCAAACCTTATTTTTCTCTTTTCCTTACAAATCAAAAGGAGCTACAAATTGTAATCAGAAGAAACCTATTTAAATTTAATGACAATAATACATTTTTAAAAAAAATGATCATAATATGTCCATCCTATGGTAGTCAATTTTCATGGTACTAGTGGCAATTCCCACTGACTTTAGTCGAATCAGAATTAAAAAACGCTTAAGATCTTATTTACACTAAAACATTTTTAAATCTCTAATGGCAGAATGCAAATTATGAAAAAGTGCTTCATAATACAGAGAACAGCAAAAAACAAGATCAAATAATAAGAAAAAAGTCCTCTATATTGGAAGTCTAAGCAGTATTTTGATGCTTCTCATATTCCACAGGAAAAAAAAAATTGTTTATGAGAAATCATGCTTCAGTATTTCAGTATGAATGCATTACATCAAGAATTTGTTTTCAGACCTACTGCTTTGCTTTGCCTTATCTACATTTGTCTTCATCCAAATGCTGAATCTCTATACTCCCAGCTGCTTTCAGTTCAGTGACATGATTTATGGCAGAGTTTCCTTCCTTTCTTTTGATTGTTACACCACCATATGTCTTCAGTATTCCTGGTGCCCCTCACTCTTGTCCTTTCCCTCCCCATCTCAGCAGTCTCAGAAGGGAATTCACATTACATTAAAGCATCTCTTCAGAGGCCAGGCTGAAAGGATCTCTTGAAATAACTAGGGCAGTCAACTGATTGATTTGAAAGTAAACTATGTCAGTGAACAGGAGTGAAAATCAGGACCTCAGTAAGAAATGCAGAGGCTTTTTATCCTTCTGTCATTCAAAGATTCTACAGTTACAATAAAAATGTGTGAAATATATTTGATATTAAATCTATTACAGATATATAAGGTATAAATGCATACACACACATGTATGTGTGCAAATGCATGTATTTCTGCATGTGTTTTATAATTAGTGTCTATTTGCATGACAGACTTCAAAAAGAAATATGAAATAATGTTTAATAGAGAATTCCATGGGAACTCCTATTCTCTAGGAATCCTCTTCTATAAGATTATTGGGCTGATTTAAATGGCCTGTTTGGGGAGAATATATTTAAATTCCATGTGATTTTAGACTTTGTGCCAGGTAAGGCCCTAGGTAAAAGCTATTGAGTTATCTTTTCAGTGGCATTAATACGTGTGGATCAGGAATATACAATCATGGGTCTGAGAGAAGAATCTGACATATTTTGTAGAGTTCATGGAATATCACTTCAGGTACATGTAAGTTTTATAAACATTCAAGATTGTCAATTTTTTATTCTAGAATCTTTAGTCTAGTCTCTAGATCTACATATCTTCACTGGAAAATACAGTTTCTAGACCCAGAGTAGTTTCCCAGACCCATTCCAATCATGCACATCTGGAGTTTCACAGGTGGTGATTTAAACTGGCATTTTTGTGAGTTCCACAACTGTTATTGATAAATGGCATCTGCTCAGTGCTGTGGAGCATGTTTTGTTTTCAGAACACCATTTGTTAATCTTTCCTAAACAAAAAGTTTTCCAGGATGAGCATTTCATTAAATATTTGTAATGTTTCTGTTCTAAAATGAAATAAAATCAAATTCGGAATACAAACATTTTCTATTAATCAAAAGCTATGAGTTTTGCAAAGCTGTGCTTATGGTACTAATTTTTTTTTTTATCCCACAGAAAATTGATGTCATTACCTATAGACTTTACAAAAATGTTCATGTTCTGAATTATTAGATTTATAAATCTATATTCCATAATCTATTAGAGATGGTGTACTTTTGACTGTGCTACAGGAATTTCTGACACAGCAAGAGAAAAATTCAATCATTCATAAAATGCTGTAGAACACCTATAATTGTGCATGATTTATTTCTGTACTTTTAAGAAAAAGACAAATCAGCATTATCTGTAATGTTGCTATGGTACTGGAAGTTACAGTTTCTTTTTCTAGATAACAGTGAAACCCACATAATTTCTCTCATAGGTCAGAGTTGCTCAAGGGCTGCACTGATTTACACATACCCTATGCAAATCTGCCCTCATTTTAATCAGATATTTATTTTGCATTTTAGATTTAGAAATTCTGCTTTGTAGCTGTTTGCAACCTCTTTCACACTTTCCTGTAAGAAGTGAGGACTGTTTCCCTGTGAGAAACATAACCAAGCTATCAGTGATTTATAGAAAAAAAAAAAAAAAGACAAAAATTCTTCATGCTACCTTGCTCCACGATTTCCTTAATCTAAAGCTGTGTCTGTCCTACTGAGTGGAAAACAGCGTGGAAAGATGTACTTTCCCTTGCCCTATCCACACCTGCTCTATGACACTCCCAGGAGGCTCAGGGGCTGGCGTGCGCAGGCTGGTTTACACCAACAGCAGCACCAAGCAACTGTTTGTGTCATCCCCAGGGACCTCTCCTGATGGTGCCTGCCCAGCTCTACACCTAACTGAGGATCAAGGGAAACCAAAAGGCTCCATCAACCACCTCTTACCAGGCTGAACACCTAAAACAGACCCTGAACTGTAGAATCTGCCATTAAAATGTTTGTCAGCTGAACTTCTGTGGTGGTTTGACCTTGGCTAAATGCCAGGTACCCACCAAGTCACTCTATCATTTCCCCCTCCCACCCCACCCCCCTTTTTTTTTTCTCAACAGGGTAAAAAGGGGGGAAAAATAAGATAGGAAAAAACCCAACCCTTGTGGGTAAAACAAAAGCAGTTTTAATATAAGCAAAGAAAAGCAAAGGTCCGTGCACAGAAGCAAAAAAGAAAACAGATTTATTCTCTACTTCCCATTAACAGGCGATGTCGGGCCTTCTCACGAAGCAGGGTTCCCATACATGTAGTGGTTGCCTTGGAGGACCAAGGGTGACACCCCCCACCCCCCCACACCCCCTCCACCCACCCCCTTCCTCCTTCCACCTCCTTCCTCCTTTCTCCCGGCTTTATACTTGAGCAGACATCATATGGTCTGGAATATCCCTTTGGTCAGTTCGAGTCAGCTGTCCTGGTTGTGTCCCCTCCCAAGATCTTGCCCACCCCGTCCCACTGAGGGGGGGAAAATGTCGGAAAGAGCCTTGGTGCTGTGTAAGCACTACTCGGCAGTAGCCACAACACCAGTGTGCTATCAACACCCTGCCAGCTCCTGACATAAAACACAGCACCATGAGGGCTGCTACAGGGGAAAACCAATTCCAGCTCAGCCAGACCCAGTACAACTTTAAAGGCTACAGCAGAGTGAGAAGAGTGTCATATATTTATACTTATATGCAAATGGGTAAATATTTTATATGTACATTTTTATCAACTATTACTTTGTATCAATTACTAAGATTTATTGCAAATACTACATTGGATTTTATCTACATTTTCTGGTTTTTCAGGTTTTGAAACATTTGTACATGTTTGTACCTGCCAGGAACACAATAAAAGAAATACATAATTTTATTTTCTTCAGTCACCCCCTCCAGAATATCTCCATTTTTCACACAAATTCTTCAGGGCAGACTCACTCAGGCTGTGTTCAAACCAGTAAGGAGGTCATACCTCCTGACACAGGACAGTAAGCTTCCCTTTCCCCATCCAGAATTACTGTCATTTTCCTTCTTCAGCACAGAGCCATGATGAAACACAGACGTGCTGGTGGAAATTTCTAAGAAGTAGTCTATGGAGGACTTGTCTCATCCCAGAGATGTCACACTGCCTAAAAAAGAAAAGACGGGTTACAGTGAATCAACAAAACAAGGACTGGGACTGCTAAGCTTTAGATATAATAAAGATTTTCACATGGTTAAAACAGATTAAAATAACCCACAGAGCATTTTCAGACAGGTGTTCCAAGGCCTCATGGTGAGATGCAGCTATCCAGTGTTTTCTCAAAACCAGACCTCTTCTGATGTTGAGGAATAGAAATCAGTAGACTTCCAGCCCTGATTTCACCATGTAAGTGTATCCATCCTATAGTTTCTGTAGACAAAAAACAGGCAAGCGGCTTCAAATATTTGCTGATAAGCACCTAAAGACTTGACCTGTTTAAAAAAACATGTCAATAAGTAATATGTCAACAACACATGGATAAATTATTGATCTGATTTGTTTCATTAGTGTTGTTTGATATATTTTATTTCATGTATTTCCTCGGAATGAAGGATCTGCCTTGGGGCAGAAATTATATTATAAAGAGAAAAAGCTTATAGGAAAGCTAGTGCAGTGTGGGAGAGAAACAAAATGACAGTCAAGTCCCCACAGGGCTTTAATAAATATTTGTGAAGCATATTTAGTTTAATTACACCAACTAGTTATCAAAGTCCAGTGTCATGCTGCCTGAAATGTCAGTGCAAAGTGTTCTTTGGGCTTGAAGGCACTATCTGCGACAAAAATGAATGTGTGAAATCCAAATATGACTGTCACAGAGACAAACAAGGCATGAGAGAAAACATGAGCTCCAAGATAGATCAATTAATCTGAAGAACACCAACTAGACAGGTGGATGAGTCATACACACCATGCAGGCAGAGTTCCTGTTGAATGGAAAATACACTTAATACAGCATGTTTCACTGTGAAAGATAATGTGGCCAACAAGCTAATCTAAATTGGGTGGCAAGTCTCCTACCTGTGCCACGATGACAGAAACATCCTCAAGCAGAGAGCAGGGACTGAGTTTCACCGTTTATAAAGTCATGATTAGCCCTTCCCAATAATGTGGTTTTCTTCAGTTTTTAAGAAGACTTTGAAAAAAAAAAAAAGTATAGTGTAAAGTAAGACATTGGTTTTGACATGATAAATAAGAGCTATCATTTCTTCTCACTGGGAGGCTTGTCAGAGAAATATATCAAGTGAATGTGCCAAAATAATTAATTAAAAGATATTTAATTGTTCTTTGGCAGCAGAGAAAAAACAATCTTTCAAGAACTAAGAAGTGCCAATATACTTGCATCACAGGGCCGTGATGATTGTCCTGCAGAGGTGGTATGACCTATCACAGCTGCCTCTAGAACAAATCAAGTGCACTGCTACAATGGCTATGAATAACTTGTTAAAATATTTTTATTTTAAATTAAGTGAACGTGTAAATAGGAAAGTCAAATCACAATACACATAGAAAGGGCAAAGTTAAAGTAGTACCTGACTCAAATTCTAAGTGCTCTTCTGTGACTGCATAGCATTGCATTCTTAAGAGAACAGAGAAGTGTTTCTTATGTTTGATATTTATTATGACAATCATCTCAGAAGTCAAAAAGTGTATTCAGAGTATATAAAGCATACAGCTGCTTTTAACACATAAAACCTCCAGCATTTTGGTGGGCATAATAAACAATTCAAAAGTTACACACACCAGCATTTGAGTTAACTCTCAGCACCTGCGGCAGGTTGCACTAAAATCTAGACCAAGAGACACTAAGTGTCCCTTCACAAAGACAAACTTAAAGAGTGTCTCCACTTGACTCTCTTCAGCCACTATATTCAATGGTTAATTAGAAGCATGCACTGGAGATTTACAGCATGGGAAGAAAGAAAAAAACCACAACTGTTTAGGAAAATAGCCATACCCTCACCTACTTTAGACTTCAAAACAAGAGCAGTGTTCCAATTTATCTGACCTGAGAATTTGGACCTTACTTTTGTTTTTATGGACCTAAGAATACAGTGCATTGTTTTTTGTTCTACATTTAAGTTATATCTGAAGTTCTAGTCAAAATAATAGTCACTGAAGCAAAACACATTCCACTCTTCAAGAAATTTTTAAAGAGGTTAACTTACCTATGATTTGGGTAAATTTTAAATGATTATAGAAATGACTGAAGTTGGATACAGTACCCTCTTTCCCTAGCATACTTCCCTCCATTGCTTTCACCAGGCAAACTGTGTTTGTGGAAAGAGCAGAGAATTTGGGGGAGAATGACAAATGAATGTGAAGAGTTCATGTCAAGGACTGACAGCAGGACTGACTTGTAATACACAGGATTTGTCAATAGCCCAGGAATTTCATCATATACTCTTCAGTGCCATCTGCTGTAACCAGATGCATTCAAAAACTTCAGAGACAATCAAATAGCCAGTCTCAAGAGCTCTATGGCAGTGAAATTATCTAACTCTAGGCTTAGCTCTGTCCTACAAGTGTAGAATCCCGTTAAGGAATCAAGTGCACATCATCACCAAACATGAACAACTTGATCACAGCTACGGCCACATTCTTTCAACTTTTTGCTACACTTTCTTAAGCTGTAGCAAAATACCCTTTACACAACTTAATACCTTTGAGAATTGCTTTAGCACAACAGTTCCTTCAGACAAGAAGGGACAGAACTGGACCTGCAGATAAGACTTGAGAGCAGCAGTTCACCCTGTGAAGCTGGAGAAAAGAAGTCAAGAAACAATATTTTCCAAGGTACAAGTGGGATCTGGGTGTCTGGACTCCAAAAACCCAACACTGTAAGATGACGGCAAAGCCTTTATCTCCTCTACAACCATTAAAGTTATTTTATCAGGTGAAGAAAAAATAGTTCCATTATGCCCTTTGTTATCTTAATGCCTTTTCTGCAGTTATTGCAAAGAAGATAATGATTTTTCTGTGTCTCTTAGAGTAAGTGTACAGTGTGATTGATTATATATCCATTCTGTCCTTCAGGATTTAAACAGGGCTCTAGAGCTCTTAAATTATGTCCTAGAGAACAACTTTCTGCTTGGAAAGCCATTTTTTCCAACAAGACTTGCACGGTGGGTTGTTTGTCACAAGATACATGGCATATTTTCCAGTGGAACATTTCCTAAAGTTCATGTAGTAGACAGACTCCATTTTGTCTGTGTGAACAATATACCATGATCTGTTTTTCATTAGCTTTAGGACACAAACTCTGATAGGTTCTCCATTGCTCTGGGGGCTACAGACAGACACACAGAAATATTTCCTATACAAAAGGCCTTTTCATCTAAATAGGCAAGATAAAGAAACAGAAAAACATAACAAACTTTTTTCCTTTTCCACACTGTGAAATTGCTAGCTAGTAGCAACTGCAATGCATTTTGAGAACATAGAGCGCTGTACGTTTAGTAAAGCACCACCAGCAGTTTGTTGGTTTTTGCACAGCAGTATTTATCTGTTCTGTGGTATTTGTGGCATTCTCTATACTTAGATTGGCAAATGCCACAAATACCATGATAAATTTAACCACTGTGAGTGATAAATGTCAAGCTTTTAATAGCACCCACTGTCTCTCTGTCACCACACAACCCTATTTGGAGATTGCACAATCACCATCTCTGTATTATTACTTATAAAAGAAATAGTCTTTTTAGCATTTTAAATGGCAATATATTAGCTTTGTATAAAGTATATGGACAGAATGAGCAAAGGAACCCTTTGTATGTCTTTTGGCAGAAAGATGAGCCTGCAGGATACTATTCCTAATAATTTCATATGCTGTTTGCTTACAAAAATAAGGTCAGAAGGTAGTTTCCTATTTCTGTTAGGTGCCAGTAGATCTCACTAGATTTCAGTTAGGTGCCAGTAGACCTCAGTTGAAATGAAAGGGCAAAATCAAATTTGTCCACCCAGTTGATGACAAAAGCTGAAGTTATGTTTGATCAGAAAAGAAAATTCTACAAAACTATTGCTGCAACCATTAAAACACAGAACGTGACACCAGACATTGCAAACTTTTTCTGTACATGACTTTTGGCTTTTTTTCCACTTACAGTACTATATGATGCATTCAGGCTACACCTGAAGAACATAATTCTGTGGCACTTTGCCTAGAGGTTGTAAGAAAAAGAATATTTCACATTATCACTAAAAAGACTTCAGTTCTGATCTCTCAGAATTCCAAAGTTCTGAAGTTTTCCCTTGAGCAGAAAACTAAATCAGGAATTAAATTCTGTCTCAGGAACCAGGCTACAAAATACCCACAGTTTTTAATTCGTCATATATCTCTGTGATGCTTCTCACATGAAATATTTGTCCTTCCAATTTCAGCTATGCTAATTTTCTAGGGGGGGTACTCATATGTTATGTCTTACAGACATTATCCCTGAAACTCATTACCAAGTCAGGGATGCTCTTCCATTGCAAAGTTAAAAAGAAGAGTTAGGGAAAATATTTGCATGCATATATATGTATACATATGTGTAAATATATTTATATAAGTATATACACACATATGAATTAGTATATGTATATATATGTTATTACAGCAAACACTTTGGAGAACCCAGAACCAAATGCAAGAGAGACTCTCACCAGCAATAGCACAATCACTCATTTTCCTATGTACAGTGAACATATCAGTTCCATGTAAGTTTCTTTCAAAGCCCATTCAATTTATCTGTCAAAATATAGGGGTAGAAGATCAAAAACTACTGCATTATTGTGGTTTGTCTGGTTGCCCTACAGTGCTGAGCTGCACAAGAGAGCTCTAATTCAATTAAAAATAAATCTAAAATCATTTCCACACTAGTAAGGCCTAAGACCATTTTTGTAAACCTGTGCATCACATATTAAAGGTTTTGTCACATATTAGAGGTTTTGGCTTTTACAGTACACTACATTACAAGTTAAAAGTATATCTGGGCATTTTGTAGTATCTTGTAATGGATTGTGATATTTGGTAAGCAATAATATGCATTAAATACCTGTACATTCCTGCAAATATATATATGGCTTTTAAAATATGGAACAAAGAAATCATCAAACATTTGTAAGAATAAAACCACAGACTATATTTTTCACAACTCACATTTCTACGTATACAAATAGGCTGTCTGTTATGAGTTCAGTGGTTTAATTACTAATGAAACCATACGGTAATAAAGTTGAATTCACAACCAATGCTGAATTAGTAACTCAGCTGGTTAATGATATTAATTTCGACAATCAGGTACTCAAATTGTCAAACTAATACATCAGTAATGAAGTCTGAAGTTTAGCACATTAAAGGTGTTTTCTGTTCAGCCTGTAATAGAAGTCTGAGGAGAAGATGATTCCCTTTAATCATTTACCCAAAGTAAAGTTACAGCCACAGAATGGCCCTGATTTAACTGATGGAAAACAATGTTGTCTTGTAGGTGGTGTTCCTTGACAAGGAAGGATCTCCCAGTTTCGGTGCTAAATTCAAGACATAATTCAAGCTAAAGAAGTAAAGTGCTTTTATCTTATGTCTCGTCAATGGTTTGTCTTTAAAATCTGCTGAGATTTCTATTTCTGCAAGAATTCTTCTCCCCTCCAGCTTATCAGAGAATAAGAGCATTGGTAACACACACACACACACACACACACACACACACACACACACACAGACCTAACTTTAAAACATTTTTAACAACCTAAAATATTCAGTTTAAACAAAGACCCGAGGTAGAAAATTTTTTTGGTTAAGATTAATGTTTTTTATTCTGTTTGGGTTTGTTTGGGGTTTTTTGATAAAATAGAGACAGCTTTTGAAGACTGAAGCCTATGTCCTGAAAACAACTTATACAATCAAAATAAAAAATTAAGAAGAAATAGCACAAAGTTCAGTGTCAAAACTCAGCTATTACATAAACATGAGGATATGGCTTAAATTCCCTAAACTTATCTTTTTTCCTTGACAGCAGCTACCGTAAAATCTCTGTGCTTCTGGATGCTGTGGAAGCTCTCCCCACCCCGACTGACCCAGCAATATGTGCCTCACAGACTCTTTCCTCCCCAGAAGAAAATGAACTAGATTTTTCACCTGCTTGCTTCCTCATCTCAGCTGAGGCAGACACAGCCAGCTACAGAAAGCTGGGGGAGAGGGAAGAATATGTAGCAGGAGTTGCTGTGCTGCTACAGCTACCCATTTCCACTCGCCCTAGAAGAGCTAGAGTTGCAGACCCTCTCTAACACCCAGGAGCTCCCCAATTTCCCTTTGAGCATCTCCTTTTTGCAAAAGCATGTCCAGAAGCCACAGTGTAGCTCATAAGGCATTTGGGACCCTTTGGAAAGAAAGCTCATGTAGTGCTCATTATCATTGACAATACCCTTTCTGGTGATCTAAACCTGAGGGGCTTAGAGACTCAGAACTAATCTTTAAGCTCTTTCTTACTGCCTTGCTGGATTTTATTGGGTACCTTCCCAGACTTACTATATCATTCACGTGTGTTATGTAAATCTGTCAATAAAGTGGATGTTATTCCACATCCACTTTTTCCTCTGCATATATATATATCACCTGGTTAAAATATGTTTCTAAAGTAAAATTCACATACTCTAAGAGAGCATACTACCCTTTATTTGGTAGACCTCCGATATACTATATTTTGTGGATTATTTCGTTATGATAAAAAATGAAAGATTGCTACCAGGTATATTAACTTTTGCTAATGCCCACTAAATTCATTTCATCCAACATTATTCACACAGGATAGCTTAATCACAAATTAAATCCATACTTTAATTATATATCAGCATAATAAAATTTTTCCAATAATTTACATTTCTGCAAACTGAGTTTGCAAGTTTCAGCAACCATAGCCATTCTCAGGAGAAAGAGCAAAGGTAATTGGTAGTACATTAACTTCCTGAATTGCTTCTTTGTTGAGTGTAATGAATGAAATTTACTGATCACTCAATTTTATAATTTTTTTTTCTTCTTCTTGTCTTGGTTATGACAGAGGCTTCTGTCACAGGATGCTTCAAGATGGGACTGGGTTCAGCTGTTACTGGAAGAAAGCATCAATCTCTGCCTGGGCCTCATATTCAGTTTATCCAACAATCAAAGAAGAGGTTTTTCTGTATTTTTTTCTATTGTTATTGTTGTAGATTAATCTGTCACACATATTTAGAGTCATCTAATGTTTTAAAGTATAAAACCCTCTTATTCTACATTAAAAAAATTATCATTCTGCGGAATTCAAGCTATTATTCGAGCTAAAAAATTTCGTATTAGTGCTTTGCCTCAGGCTTTTTTAAAGCTTTAGCTAAAACAGCCTTTTTAGAGATTAGTGCAAAGTAGACAACTATCAAATTTATAATGACTGTCCTGCCAATTTTTTTGAAGGACCCTTGAAGCACTAACAAGTGACTTCTGAAACATCACCCTATTTCCTGTCAAAAAATCCATCTTTTAAAGCAGAATCACAGGATTTTGAAATTCTTAGCACATACGTCAGATAGATATTACAAGCTTTCTGTTCATAATCATAATCCTATCTCTCAATACTCATTAAATGCCAACATGCTTGTTGAGCTACAAGGAAAATTATCTGTAAGATCTGTGCGTCAGGCAGCACTGGTAATACCCCAACACCCTTCACTCAAAAGCAGAAGTACTGGGTTGTGTTGTTCTGGCTGTTTTTTAATTTGCCTTTTTCAAGGAAGTATCTGCAACAGTTTTACTGGTTATCATATAGATGATCTTCAGTTAATTTCTGCATCCCATGCCACCACCTTCATTTGAGATACAAAATGTATACCACTGTAATTAAGGCTTGTTGTAAAATACAAACAGAGGGTAAACTTTAACAGTGGCATCTCTTACCGGTGTTTTGAATCCTAGTTTATGTGACTTAATATTCAAATTCCTCTCAATCAAATTGATCAGTTGATTATCCATATTTAAAATATCTAGTTGTGCTCCCATAACTAGTTATCATAATTCCCATCCCACTGAATTATTAGTTTTCACTGCACTGAGTGTGAATAAATATTTTTCAATGGAAAAATAGGGGATTATTACATTAAAATGGAATACATCTGGAAAGACACTATAAGAAGAGAAAAAAGGTAAGGCATTGCTACCTTTTATCATATCCTATATATATGCAAGTAGATCACTGTTTTGAACAATCCTTGCTGCTCATATCCATTTCTATGAACTGTGAATTACAAACCCCAAAATGCCTGTGGAAGGAATTTTTCCATCAGTCATGCAGTCAGTGGCTTCCTTTCGTTCCCTCCTCATGTCCACAGGCGCAAGGGTGACCTCCTGATCACAGCCGTGAATGTGGTGCCAGCTGTATGCCTGCCTTTCCCGACCTATCAGTCAGAGCCAGGCAGGCAGACATCCACTGGGTCTGACTTAGCATGCCCTTTGCATACTTGCTTAACATTTTAAGCTCCAATTAGTTGCAATTTATGTCCAGTATCACCCTATTAATTCACACTAATACCTGAGATGACCTTTCCAACCAGCTGAATCTTTCCAATCAGCAAGCAAGACCAAGCAAGAAAAGTGCAATGTTTCTGAACAATAATATGCAAATGTCATTGGCAAATGTCTTAAGTTTGAGTAATTAAATTTGTGTTGGTCAGAAATCTGGAAGAGTTCCCATGTTTTCAAAACATACAAAACTTCTCCATGGTGTGAACTTCAGATTGATTCCCTACTCTGGAAACCTTGAGTAGTGGAGGCTGCTGACTTTGCCTTAACAAATTCACAGGTTAATTAATTTGTATTGCATTGTGAAAAGGCCTATTTACAGCAGCATTTCGGTAATACTGTGTGCAGTGTGAGAAGTATTTCATATTTACATTTAAATTTTCATACTTATGTTAATATTTCATGTTTGACTAAAATGTTTACATGTATATTTAAATTGTAAAATATGTTTAAAATTTCATATTTATGTTTAGATTTTATTTATACTTTACAGCTCCATCCACTTCCTCTGCCCAAAAGCAAAAACATCTAGAAATATTTGAATATTTCAATTGCAAGTCAATGGTAAGCAATTACAGTGCTACCTCACTAAATGGTCTTCTAATGATGAGTAAATTGGAGACAGACAATAAATATATCTTCATATATTCAAAGAGTAAAATCAGTTCTACTTAATTCCAGATCACATCAAATGGCCAGTTTTAATGCCTTTCACGAAAATAAGAGTTGAGAGAAACAGAAAGTTTCCCTGTAACTGTTTAAACTTGTTTTTTTCAATTAGCATTTGGGTATAAAATTAGCATGAAATCTAATCTTTTCAAACACCTGCAATCACACTTGTGTAACTAACTACATGCACAGTTTGATAAATGCTTTAATTGATTTCCTAAATCAACCTTAGGTAAACTCCAGTCTGTACATAGTTCAAACTATGACACTGACTGGTTCCATTATTTTAATGAGAATGTCCCAGATCATTCTGTACTTCACGTTTTAGGTATTACTTTTGTAAAAAATCAAAAAGCACAGTTATAAAAAGTCATGGTGAGGAACACAAAAGCCCGTGGAAAGTATGCAATTTATGATTGTAGTATCTGGGTCAAATAGGAACAAAGGATAGCAAAGATTAAGGATTAAGAATTGTCTAAAACATATGAATGATAATGTGAAATTAATCATGATTATAACAATTGTATGTTTATACAGCAAAAGTTTGATTCTGGTGCATTAGTACAATAAAGGTTTCACTTCTTTATCTCTGGCTTTGAAGAGATAGGGGAAGATGAGTAAACTGTCAGTTTGAATTAATGTTTTGTCATAAATATTTATAGCCCACAAAAAACAACTGTATGACTCTTTAGGATTGAGCTAATTAGTTATAAATTGCATTCTAAATGTATTAACATAATTCTTTTACAGAAGTTTTGGCTTTCAATAAATTAACATTAAAATACTTAGGTTATAATAAATGCAATAGAAGAAACATTTCTAAAATCAGTGAGCGAATATGAGAGGTTTCCTTTCACTTGTTCCACTTACTGGGTCTACCCTCAAGGCTATTTCTTTGTAAACCTTGATATATAATGCTTCTTTTGTTTCAAGTTTCAAAATTAAAACTATAAAGTATAAATTCTTGCTAATAGAATACCATGACCTATCACGCCTACATCAGTTAGGACATGCATGCAGTGAAGGCTTTGACAGGTTTGATGGGAGTTTCCAAATCCCAGGGTGTTTAGTCTCATTTTTTGATCAAAGAATACTTATAATAAAACAAAAGACAATCATTTGTAGGTTGCAAGTCCCAGATCTTGTTTATTTATAAAGCAATAAATATTAGAAGCACAAATAAATTGCACGGGTGTGTAAACAAACTGTACAATGACTGAAGAGTTCAGGAAGGGTTGCCAGAAGACTCCAAGAAGCATATTGTCGTCATCCTGAGTGGGAAGTAAATTGAGGGAAAAAGTGCTTAGAAGCACTTGCGGTGGACAATGGATGGACCAGCTTCATCATACTCCTGTTTACTGATCCACATTTGCTGGAAGGTGGACAGAGATGCTAGAATGGAGCCACCAATCCAGACAGAGTACTTGCGCTCAGGTGGGGCAATGATCTAGGATTAAGAAAAGCAACAAAATCCTCATTTAACAGTCACATTTCTGAACAACCAACCCGTATCACCAACGTAACAAAGCACTAGATATTTCCTTAAGTAAATAAAGAACTTTTCTATAATAACAGTATTGATCTTCAGCAGCTGGCACAATACATGTAATATTCCTTAAGAAAATCTATAACCATATTTTCCTCTTTTCTAACATGTGCTTCTAATCTATATAATTATTCTGATTAAATGGAATTTCTCCTCATTTGTTCATCAGCTGTTGATCTTACTTTTGAGTTGTTCCTATATCCCAATCTAATGATGCAGACATTTTGTCATCTATATCCACATTTTATAGCACAGAGTCAAATTCCTTACCTTGATCTTCATAGTGCTAGGAGCAAGTGCAGTGATTTCTTTCTGCATGCGATCAGCAATGCCAGGGTACATCGTCGTACCACCTGAGAGGACGTTGTTAGCATACAGGTCCTTACGAATGTCAATATCACACTTCATGATACTGTTGTAGGTAGTTTCATGAATACCAGCAGATTCCATACCTTGAGAAGAAGACAGTAAGTCAGTACATTACAGAAGAGGTCTTAATGAAAAGAACTCATCATTAATATGAACTTCCATGATTTTTTGTTGTAAAATTACTGATTATTAAATGTTACAGAAAAGCATAAAAAACAGAATTACAGAACTAGTTTAGAAAATGAAAATTATTTGTTAGAGAAGGTAAGAATCACAATGCATGTGCAAAGGAAAGATACTCAAAATACACAGTAAGAGAAGACGTACACAAACAAGATAGACTCATTTAGTATATGGCGTTGGGAGAAAGTTATATAGAACAGAAAGCATGAGTATCAGTTATGTCAGTCTCACAAAAAGCATTAGTTGAATATAGTAAAGACAGCGATAAAGACAATGAAAAGAGCTGAAGTCAAGCTAAAAAGGACAATAGTAACTTCATTTCTTTTTCAGCCTACCCAAAATACAGTCTATACTGTTTATAAACATCAAGGCAAGACATAACCAAGTCATGAACCAAGATATTAGTCCTTGGTAAGGAAAAAGAATCCAGAGGCAAGTGTTTGTAGGTTGCATTCCAATTTATTAATTTTAACAGGTGCTTCCTGAAAGGGCTGACACTAGATCCACAGTAAGATGTCAGCTGATGAACAACTGCATTTATTGCTCAGGACTTAGAGTATAAGCATCTGCTGTATCTGTCAGCTGCACTCACAAATAGCTAAGCTTACCATCTTGACCATGGCAATGTTTAATTACAGTGCATATAAATATACACACACCTCCATTCCATTTTTTCCCCCTTCCAGACATTTTACTTCTTCATGGAGTCAGACACTGTTTTAAGTGTAAGCCTCACAAATACAGCACTGAAAGCTATTCTTGCCATCAGTGACACAGAATCATAGAATGTCTCGAGTTGGAAGGGACCCATAAGGATCATTGAGTCCAACTCCCTAATGATGGTATTCTAACTGTACGTCTTATCACTAAAAAACTGAGACCCTAAAACCCGATCTAAAACTTGCAACAAGAGCCCAGAGCTCAGCTAATTACCAGTTGAGCTCACATCAAGCACAGCTTACAGGGACCAGAGGATCTAACTCATTATTTATTTATGTTTGATTTCATGCCAAATTTAGATAAGCAGGAAGAGGAGTGGGACACCTTCTAGATCTTCTGATTCATTCATACCTCCTACAGAAAGAAGAATTTCCTGGGAATACTTACCAATAAAGGATGGCTGGAATAAGGTTTCAGGGCAGCGGAAACGTTCATTACCGATTGTGATCACTTGACCATCAGGCAATTCATAGCTCTTTTCCAGAGAGGAGGAAGAGGCAGCAGTGGCCATTTCATTCTCAAAGTCCAGTGCAACATAGCACAATTTCTCTTTGATATCACGAACAATCTCACGTTCAGCTGCAGATATATGGGAATTAAATCAAGGTTTGGATAAGCAAAATACTAGAGGAAGAAGACGGGCCAAAAGGGACATGAGGGTTTTCACAGGAGGGCAAAGCTGAAGGACTGACCTGTTGTCACAAAGGAATAGCCACGCTCTGTGAGGATCTTCATGAGGTAGTCAGTCAGATCCCTGCCAGCCAGATCCAGACGCATGATAGCATGAGGCAAAGCATAACCTTCATAAATAGGTACGTTGTGGGTGACGCCATCACCAGAGTCAAGAACAATACCTGGGAGAAAAATGTCAGAGAGCAGCTGGAATCACCTACCAAATGTTTAGAGCCCTTAGGCATAGCAAGCAGCATCAAACACAACAAAATAACAGGATTTTTCAGGCAGTATAAAGTAGCATCATTCTGTTTTAGCCATAAAGATCTTGCCTATTCCTTCTGCCTTTGCTTGCCTGGACATTCCTGTTTGGTGTGAACCAAACCATAAAACAGTTGTTCCATACATATTTTAAGCTAATCCATATGAGCAGCTTTCCACTGCTACTACAGTGAGCATTAAGTGTATTTGCAATAGTGATTGTCTTGATGCCTTGATCCGATAATGGGCATCTTTTGGGCCCAGTTTAAACCCTTAAAGTGGTGCAATACTTGTGTAACTGCAGTATCTTCACAGGAACGTCTCCTCGTTTGCATCACAAGTGGCAGGGGAGGCAGTTCCACAGTGCCCCTCCAAAAGCAATGCAGACAGGTCCGCATTGTTCCTTCCATAGACTGCTGTGTCCTGGCTTTTCTGCTACTGTTATCATCGATTGCTACAAACTAAATATATCTAGTTTTCTGTAAATCTGAATGAGTTACGGTGGGTTTTCCTCCTATCTGGAGTGGGAAGGAAGGAGAGTTCCTGAACAGAAATATCTAAACAGTGTTTATTTGTTTATTTTACCTGTTGTACGACCAGAGGCATACAGGGACAGGACAGCCTGGATCGCCACGTACATAGCAGGTACGTTGAAGGTCTCAAACATTATCTGGGTCATCTTTTCACGATTAGCTTTAGGGTTCAAGGGAGCTTCTGTGAGCAAGGTAGGGTGTTCCTCAGGGGCCACACGGAGTTCATTGTAGAAAGTGTGGTGCCAGATCTTTTCCATATCATCCCAGTTGGTGATGATGCCATGTTCAATAGGATATTTCAAAGTAAGGATACCTCTTTTGCTCTGAGCTTCATCACCCACATAGGAATCTTTTTGACCCATACCAACCATAACACCCTAAGAGAAGAAAATACAGAAGAGCATTATTTGAGGAATACAATGTCACAGAGCTCAAACAACTACATCACAGAAAACAATGCTCTTTTCAAGAAAGGTACAAGCAGTCACACCACTGAAAGGTTGTTTAGGAAAAGAAATGAGCATTATTAAAATATTAAGTCAACAGAATTTGAAGTTTTCTCCTAAAATCCTTTTTCCTTCAATCAGAGGAAAGGATTTCCCCTCCTTTTTTTAATGCACCTCTTAGTTTCAGTTACTTCATTCTGGTCCAAATGTTTGACTGAAAGCAAACGGCACAATACCATGAGCAGGAAAAGATACAAAGAACATACAATGAGACTTTATAAACAAGATACAGAGGGAAATTAGCCTTCTAGTGAAGGAAGACACTCCATATTACTATGGAGCCTCAGCAGTAATTTATTCACGATAAAAAAATACAAATTGCAAGCACTTCAGTTTAAAAAAAAAGGCAACAAACTTTTTACAAAGGAAATTGTAGGAGAAAAAGTACTGTATTTTTTGTGTACTGATTTAACTGTGACAAAAGAGAAGGAGAATGACATGGGAACACAGAAAAGGAGGCTTAGAGATCAGTGAGAAGGTAAGATCAGAGACAGACAAAAGGAGTAGAGGAAATTGAAAGAACGTGTTTGGTACGTGCAACATTGGACAGGACGGGTGGGAAGGGACTTAATCAAACTGCACCATGCGCAACTGCACCCAACGGAGCTGCCTTTGAACTAGCATGAGCAGCAGGTCTGGCCTAGGGGGTGAAGTGGGCTGCAACTTCGCAGGAAGCTGGGTTTGGGCTCATTAGGAGAGAAAACAGGGAGAGAGTCAAGAGGAAAGTTGGTGAGTTAGAAATAGCAGGGGGAAAGGCAGAAAGTGATAGAAAGGAGATAAGGGACAGCCAAACAGGGGAGTGAGAGACCGGGAAATGTGTAGCTAGTGCTGCCGCAAGAAGGGAGCAGAGGGAAGGGCAGGGTATTTGGGACCGGACAGAAGAACTAAGGAGGGAAGGGGCAAGTGCAGGCGACTCGTGGAGAGAGGGGGAAGGCCCTGTCCTGCCCCGGTCCTGCCTCCGTCTTTACCTGGTGCCTCGGGCGGCCGACGATGGACGGGAAAACGGCCCTGGGGGCATCGTCTCCGGCAAAGCCCGCCTTGACCAGCCCCGAGCCGTTGTCGCACACCAGTGCGGTGGTCTCCTCGTCGTCACACATCTTCGGAGGGAGGCACGGACCTGAAAAACAGCGCGGCGGCGCGTCCAGACCCCCGCGGGCAGCGCGGCCGGGCCCCGCCGAGCCCCCCGGGCGGCCCCTCCGCGCCGGCCCGCCCGGAGCGCAGGGGCGGCGGCGGCGGCGCACGGACAGCTCCGGCGGGAGCGGGAAATTTGACTCGTCCCGGGAGGATGCTCGATGGCTCAGCCACGCTCGCGGGCAGGACTTTAAACGGCATCCGCCAGCCGCTTTCTCCAAAAGACGCCCCAGCTTGCAGGGCGCTCATTAGGGCGTCCATCGGCCGTACGGACGGGCCGCGGGTTGAAACAGAAGGGAAAAAAAGTTTGAAATGGGAGAGATCGGTCCTGCCCAGAGCACTTCACCGGGCCGCGGCGGCTGGCGCTGCGCGGGGGGCGGCCGGGGCGAGAACAAGGCTGAACCGGGAGGGGCACAGGTACAGCAGTGGCTGTACCTGCACGACCGGCGTCCGCCGCCCGCCGGTGCCTCCCACCCCACCCCATCCCATCCCATGTCATCCCAAGCCATCCCATCCCTCCCTGCCCGCCCCGAGCCGGTCCTACTCACCAGACCAGCACCAGCGGCGGGGGGGGCTGCGGAGGAGAGCCTGGGTGCCGGCTCGGCAGAGACGCCCCAATTTATACCCCCCCCGAGGGGCAGCGCCGGCTAGGGCCGCCGCGGGACGGGGCAGCCACCTTCTCCTTATTTGGTCGGCTCCGCGCCATTGAGCGGCCGCGCAGCCATGAATGGAGCCCGGCCAGCCCCGGCGCGGCCCGGCCGCCCGGCCCATGTAAGGCAGGCGCGGGGCAGCGCGCCCCCGGCCCGCCGCATGGCCAAATAGGGAGCCCCGCGCAGCCCCTCGGGGCCAGCGCCTCGGGGCGCCGGCTGGCGCGGTGGCCTCCGGGGCCGCCCCCCCGGGGCCGCCCGCCCGGAGCCCGGCTCAGCCCCGCAGCCCCGGGGGCTCCGGCCACGCCGGCGCCGGCCCAGGTGGACCCGGAAACGCGACGCGTTGCACGGGAGATGCTCGGGGTCGGCCGCGGGCGCGGGGGGAGCTGCACGCCGTTTTCTCCCCCGCCGAAAAAACCGCCAGCCGAGCTCTCGTCTAAGCAACGACCCGTGAGGTTACTTCGGTGCCAACGACGGAAGCTCTTCTGCTGCGCGGAGGCAGCATCTGCTGCCTGTGCTGCCTTAGCAAGGAGCAGCGCACACTCAATTTCTTTGAAACTTTGATGAGCACATGCAGCAAAAATCGTGCTTTTCTCCTGCTTTTGGCTGACATCTATAGCACAAAATAGGATCTGCTCTTTTACGTTAATACGCATATACTTAAACTCGCCATTTTTGCTCTTTTAATGCACACCGCATCAGTAACATATAGTGATAGAGATGTATAGGACAGAGAACGAGAGATGGGAGCAGCTTGGACAAAAACTAGCTATGGTATTAATGTAATGTGACAGTTGTTTTTCTGCTCCACACTGATAATTTGTTCCAGCGGTGGAACCTAGAAAATCCATGTATCTTCAGGATTGCTTTTTAGTTAAAAATAGACAGACTGGAGAGGCATCCTTTGAGTGGGTTTGGCCTGGTATGCAAAGGCAGAGATTGTCAACATGTGTCCCAGAGGAACTGCGTATAACGCAGTGTTCTTCAGGAGCTCAGCTCAACGTCTGCCTGTGTGAGACACAGCATAGGGGAGAAAGAATTGAGGTTTGGAACAGAAGGGAAGGGTGGGATGTAAAGGTCAAGAGGGGAATTCTCAGTAAACTGGGTCAACACCTTAAACATGGGTCTAGTTTATTAGATGCCATGCAAGGGCTGACAGCCATCACGTGGTTATGTACCTTATATCTTAAATGAGGTGGAAGGAAAGAGCTTGTGAATGCAAACCAACCTGCAAGGTGGGGGCTTTGGGGGGTGTTGGTCTATGAGTTATCTTTGCACTGTGGTTTGGCTCTGACAAAGGGTACAAGAACTGGAAATCGCCAGCTAATCGTTTCTAAACTGTATCCGAAGGGGGCGTCAGAGACCCTTAGACTTTAATTTCTTCTGAAATCTGAGATAGTGGAATCGGTTTCCACGTTTCTAGCACAATTAATGAGGTGGTTAGCTCCACCCCAACCCCAGTTTATCTTGGGGTTGTGCCCAATTATGAGCACAACTCTGAAGCAGATGTAGCAACAAACTTCTTGGCCATTGATAGCTCCTGCTTTTCTTTAAACGCCTTGAGGAGACACAACCTGTTTCAGGTGAGGCACTATTTGTGTACAAAGGTGTGTGTATGTATATTTCATATATCTGTATATATAAATATATATGCACATATATATTACATATGCATGCATGTATCTGTGTATATATATATAGGTATATATTAATTTTTTTTTTTTCTTAGCTACCTAAGAAAGGAAGGCGAAAGACTGTGAAATACAGTGACCTCAAAAGGTTAAAGTAGGGAAAGACTGTGCTTCAGTGCCTCTGCTCTGGACAAACTTTAGCTCTTAGTTTTCCTGGTATTGATGAAAAATCAACCCAAATCAATACTGGTGGGATAAGGACCCCAAGTGAGTATATATTTATCTAAACTGATTAGGCACGGGTAACAGAGAGCTGAAAATATTTTGTTGATAGCAATGCCTATTTATATAAGAATTCATATATATGCAAGGATATATAAGCATATACACCCTGGCACAGAGTACCATTTCAGAGAAAAAATACCATATGCTACTTTCAATTTTAAAAAGTCAGCATATTTTACTCTATGGTAAGTTGCCGTATATAATTTAGATCTGCTGCTTTTTTTCCCTAGCACATCTTTTCTACAGAAGCCATATAATGTGAGGGATTGGCCAGCTTCTCTGGCACTAGAGATTAGTTTACAGTGTTATCTCAGCTGTTCCTCCTTTCAGAGGTGTTACAGTATTTACATAGAAGCCCGCTGCTGATAGCTGCATTGAATTCCTTCCCAATCAGACCCTCCCTGTCACATCCTACATTCCCTTTGGCTAGAAAGAGAAACTCAGATGAAATGGAGATAGAGCCAGATCTTGCTGCAAAATCTACACAAAACAGTCTGTATTTTGTTGTTTGCTTTATAACTAAATATTGGCTTTCTCTACTCTTTCCTCAAGTTTTAAATTTCTAATCCAGCAGGACTCACATCTAGGATCATGATGCACTTGAGAGCTCATCAATCCCCGCCCCGTCTATTGCAAGGTCAAATGAAAAGGGCACCACACAATGTACATAAATCCAAAATCGCAACTGCTTCCTCAGGGCCATTCGAAAAGTACACAGCTAAAGTTATTCCTTTAGCCAAAATCATTCTGCTTTCTGCAATAAAGCAATATTACAGCCTCAAATAAAGCAAAGAAGCAAACAAAAAAGCAAAAACCTACTGAAGTATGTTATGCAATGTCATCTAGAGGAAAAATACACTAGTGTCTGACTGACCAGGGTCCCCACATGCTGTGTACATTTCTCATGGCTTAGCTATTGGGAGTGACTGCAGAGACAAAAGAAACACAGGCAGATCTGCAGCGGACATGATCTGCATGCACCCTAAACCAGCCTGAACACCCAGGAGCATGAAGCCTCAATGTGTACACAATATTCATGGGGTAGAAAATTAGTATATATATATATGGCACATGGACACGGGCAAAACTGGGTGTGTTATTCAACCAAGACACTGTCATGACTGCAGCCAAAATCAGAACATGAGTTCTTATGTCCTTGTGTTAAAAATGGAATAAAAAAATCACATTGCGGTCTTACGATGCCCAGAAATCCTCATAACTGCTATTCAGCTTTTGAATGAAGAAATCATTTAGCTTAAAAATAAAGCCTTGATTCTTCAGAAACTTTAAAGCATAGAACACTTATTACCACAGACTTCAAATTATTTACAGTAGTTAACATTGCATTCAGAAATGGAAAATATGTAGGGTCAGGCCCTCTTTGTATTTTTTTTTCAACCTTTCAGATTATTCTTTTATTATCTGTACATGTTCCAATAAAAAAAATAAATTTTTTATAATACACCAAACCACTGCATGTACAGTATACCTTGACCTAGCAGGTCTTAGAGCAGATGACTTCTCACTTAAAATCTGTTATTTCTAAATCCAATGAGTGATGACATATAAAATCTGTCCTAGCACAGAGCCAAATGTTACCTCTCTTAAGCCTCAGGCCAGCAAAATCTTCGGAAGAAATTTTACTTTTTCAAGAATAAGAAGCAAATGCCACACTGACAACGTTTTCTTTTGTCCCATGACAGCTGTTTAGAGCTATATGGGCTTTAGAAATACAAGAAGCATTGCTGCAGAGTCTTATTGATGGGCAGGAGTCCTGATGAGATGGGAATGCCAAACATACAATGTATGATGAATATCGCTGTCACGAACAAGTCACTGTCACGAAGGAGTCATACGTGGTTATCTACATCTGTGTAGTTATGAATCTGTTTCTGTGCATATGCAGACATACAAAGAGAAGCCAGAAGAGACAATTCTGCAGTCACCACCAACCCGAAGTTAACTCCCCATGAAAAGCTCTATTACACTTTTCAAATTAGATTTTGAACCTTCCCAGTGAGAAGCCTTTCTCCAGTTCTGCTAGAGGAGAATCTCCCAGTTTAATAATCACACTGTCAGGCAAACTTCTCCAGAGAATTCATCAGGTATTTCCCTTTCTTAGTTATGTCTCATTCACCCTAGTAATAGCCCATGTTTCATACTTAATACATTCCCTGTCTTCTCAGCATTTAAACTCTTCGCATAGTTGCAGGCTGTTATCATCTCTCTGTGTCTTTCTCTCACTCACTTATGTACTGCTGCACATCTATAATTAACCTAAAACATCTGAAGTGTGCATTGAAATGGTAGAATCATGAGGTGGGCACTGGGAGCTAGAGATGCAGCTAAAACATCTTGTTATGAAGCTGAGAGAATTAGGCATAGGCAATGTAAGTGGAGGTGAGTGACAGTGGAAGAAGTTTGTGCTTCTGAGTCTCTGACTCTCCAGAATCATTATTTGCTCTATGACAGAAAGGAAGGATGGGACTCTTCCACCCATTATACCCCCTTTGCAGTGGAAAGAGGGCTCCAGAGAGCACCAGGAGATCCTGAGAACACTGTGCCTGCACAGGAGGAATGTCTTGCTTCCAGAAGTGCTGTGCATCTCTTGCAAGTCAGATCATGGCAGGGTAGGACTCCAGCATTTCATACCGTGAAGACTGCAGTCTGCTCTGAAATAAAACACAGCCCAGGGAAACTGCTACAATTTAGGCTCCTCAGGCTGTCTAATGCACTAAGGGACATGGAGTAGTTCAAGAGGACAGATATATATCCTAGACACTTCAGCTGTTGCCAGCATGTTGGTTGCCAGTCCTGTGCAGTGTCTCCGAGAGATACCTGCCCTACATTAGAAAGCTGATGGGCAGTATTTCTAACAGTATTTCTAAGTCTCATTGCTACTGTTGGTGTTTTTTCCAGTTAGAAAACTGACCTAAACACCAGAAAAGATGGAACATGAAAAATGCCTTTGTGTATGTTTGTTCAGTATCACACAATCATCATTTGATACTTGATGAGTCTCTGGCTGCTAGTACAGTATCAATAAATAACAATTCCAAAGGCAACAGGTAATGGCTAGATGCACCAAAGACGGTTTGACAATATCTCATATTATGAATATTTCCAAAAACTACCAATGCTCAAGGCTAAATTCTGCCCAGTTAACTGAAATTTGTGATTATTTTATTTAAAGTATATTTCCTTCTTATATGTGGACTGTAAAAAGATCAGATTTCAGAATGATCACCCAGGAAGCATAATGAAACAGCATGGGACTTTAGCAGATGTTTTGTTAGTACATAAACTATGTAGACTAATACCTAGGTACTTAAAGATGGCAAAAGAGAACAGTGTGAGAGAGAGAGAAAGAATGCAAGACACGGACTCAGAAATTTGCAGCCAAAGGCACTTCCTCACCCTGATTTATGTCTTGCTCCACCTTCAGTCTCCTCCAAGCTCACTGCACTCTTGTTTCTTTGCCATAGATTCTGCACCTGTCATGTTCTATAGAAAGTGATCAGGACTTCACAGCCTACGTTTTGCTTTTCAAATTTAGCATCACAACTGCTACCAGACTAGTGCCATGAGCAAATGCAAATCTACTACCAGTGGTGGTGTTTCTAACACACTGCTGTAACCTTTCAATTTAGTCTAGTTCTCTACTGTAAGTCCTTCTGCAGGGTCTCTGGGTCACAGACGCCTGTGGTAATTCATGTCAAAGCCAGTTTCTAAGAACTATTCAGAATGTTTCATACTAGGAATTGATCTTTTCCTTTCTTCAGTGCTTCTAATGTCCTCCTCTTCATCAAGTTCCCTTACTTCTATTTTTGATTTTATCACTTTCCCACCATCCTCTATTTCATCACCTTCCTTCTCTTGTAATGTCCATCTTTGTTTTCTTCACTATATATCTGTAAGCTCTCCAGCTCTATACTCTCCAGTATGCATAGATTGTTGTGTGCAGCCACCTATATGCAAAATGAGCAGACACCAACTCTGTGAAGATAAGAGAGGAATCAAATTGCCAAGGAAAAGTTTTCCAGGGAAACAATAAACATACCCATTTTCTTCCCCAGCTACCATACAGTTGTAGGAAGATGAAAACTAGTACATGTATCTTGTCTTTACTGGCATATCACACAGGCTGGTCTGCTTATTTATAGCCTGCCACATTACTTTCCTCTCACCGATCTGCACAAACAGATTTGAAGTCCACTGCAATAAGTAGGGTTCAATAATCTGAAACAAAAGGAACCTGAATCTACCAGATGCTGCAAAGCACTGTGCGACGTTTCCAGATTGTTTCTCAGCTGCCTTTTATTTTTCAGAATCAGAGACAAATCTCTCATAATTACAAGAGAAGCAACAATGAAGCAGTCCATTCTAATTGCATTCTAGCTAAGGAATTAACTTCTAATAAAAGAAAACATCAAATAGTGACTTTTCTGTTAACCTCTCTACATGGGTTCTCTTGTATTGCCTGTTAAAGGAGGAGGACCTACATTTCTTAATTTGTATAGATTAAGGAGAGAAGGAAGTATTACTTTACAGATTAAAAGCTAGCGGTTCAGTAGGATGAACTGACTTGACTAAAGTCACACTGGAAATTAGCAGTTTGTGTGAGAATTGAATCTTACTTCTGAAGACCAATTCCAGCTGTTGAATAAGAAGTGTGCCGTTGTTCACAAATATGAGTACGTAAGGTTCTCTGAATCTGTGGTGTACACAGAAACAGTTTGCTTTGCCACAATTGATAGATACATCCTTCCCAAGAAATATCATTTTACAAGACCAATGGATTCTACTGCTGCTATGAGGAACATTTGATGAGTCTCTTAAAAATGTGATGATTCCAACCTACAATTTTGTAAAGTTGTAAGATGATTTAGATAAAAGCATCTCAGTTATTAACAAAGGATGTAGTTGGACCATGATATAGGGAGAAAATATTGCAGTAAAGGAATTCAAGAGTAGGAGGGTGATGAGACTGGCTCAGAACTTTCTGGCAAAATTATTTCTCTTGCTAAAAAACAGAGATTTGTCAAAATACATTTCACCCCAAAAGTTTTGTACTCCATATTTCAAAGAATGCTCTCAAGTCAGCTCATTTCATTTTCTTCTAAAAAATCAAAATATAAAAAATAAAAACTTCCACAAACCTAGAGATTTATTTTGCAGAAAAGTCCTATCTGAATTATGAACAAAATATTTTAATTGACAAAAATCAATTTTTTTCCAAATTTTGTTTCTTAGTATTTTCAGGATTTTTACCTCCTAGCCAAATTCAGTAGAAAAATATTTTTATCTCACTTTTTTCAAAAGATGAAAAAATTACCTCGGACATAACAGTTTATTAATCAAAGCTAAAACTTTGGTAATCAAATTAAAGTTTCTCTGGAATCTTGTTGACCATTAGAATTCCTTGAAAATGAAGCAATTAGCAACTAAGCAATTAGCTAGAAGATTGCAGAAGCTTCCACAAAGCTACCTTATAAAGAGACTTTATGTAAGATAAAAAACATACTACAAGTTGATATATTCTGACTACATATCATGTTGCAAATGCAAATTTTATCCACTTTTTGCCATTCATTTCTCCTTATGTCCATTTGGAACTGATCAGAGAGAGACATAAAGCATCATTCAGAAATCTAGACTTGCCAGTAAAGAAAATAGGTATGTAATATGGGTTCAATTTTTTGGACTTCTAGTCAGCCACTGGACCATAAATTTTACTTTTGTGGTGAATTCATAATATGAGTACATTTTTTTGTGCAGGTATGGCCTACATATGTTTTTACTAGTTTTTATGAATAGTTAATTACATAGTGTGGTTTATAAAGAATATCCAAATATTTACAAAATCAATACCCTACAATGAGTTATCATCAGTAATGTAGTCTTCATTTCAACCCAGTATTCCCATATGTCCAGTACAATTGAAAAGAATCCATACCAGACTGACATTTTTCGTTTTAACAATAAAACGTGTGTAACACAATAACAGTGAGATTTTTCAGATCTCAGAGAGCATTTACTAAGCTACTCCTACTATGTACACACAGGGTAAAAAAGATACCACAGCAAAGAAACAGAGTTCAACTGAAATTAATATAGCAGAACCACATTTTGAGCCATTCTAAAATGCTTGGTGATGGAAACAATTTCAGGGGACTGAAAGGGGATTATTTCTAGGGTTTAATAATTTTCTAAATAGTATTCTAGAATGACAGTGGAAAATGTTTTCTACCAGTACTTATTTTGTCACTTATTTATCCAAAGTCCTAACCACAGAAAAAATAAATCAGGGTCTACCTCCTTTTTCTTGTAAAAAGGCTCTGTTTTAGACAAAACCAAGCATTTATGAAGGCTTTAGTAAGAAGTTCATACTGTCTCTTCCGTACATATTCTGTAAATAATCACTGCATTTCAGACTTCGCTTAACATGCTTCATTAATATCACAGAAAAATGTCATAGGGGCATTTCTGAGTTACCTGTAGAACAGAATTCTTGATTATCAATGTACTGGAATATTTTATTCTAGTTTCTGTCATCCTTAACATAGGAAGCCCTGTTATTGGCTCAACCAACTTAGTAATTACTTATGCTTGATACAAAGATGTTTAAAAGTCAAATTTAAATTAGTATTTTGTATAAAGCTGTTCAACATGCTGTGCAGATAAATAAAGAGCTGTGGACAGAAGCAATGTGCTCTTCCATTTAAAATATCTCTAAGACATAACTAAAATTTCTGTTTATTGTCATTCTTCCTGTAAAGAATGGCCACACAGAAACTGTCCTGAACTTGGGAACAATGATCCATCAGAGGTGGGAGTTTGAACCATTACAAAAACCTGGAAAAACTTCTGAAAAAGAGGGTTAAAATTGGAGGATTAAATGTATATTTAAGGAACAGGTAATCTACCTAAAATCTCAGTGTTTCAAGATCAGAGAAAGTACCAGATGGCATCAGTAAAATGTCATTGACAGAAGTTCATCATTTAAGTCAACTTGGGAAAATGTTGCTAAAAATACAATTTTAATCTGTTGCCTTAAGCATAGTAGATGTTCAGGATAAAAAAGGTCAATTTGATGGTTCATAAAGCAATTACTTTCCCATAAAACCTCTTCTAAAATAATACACAAAATACAACCAAAGGCAGTCACCACAAAGTAAAATCTAGATGTTCTCCTACTTTGCAAAACTGTATCAAAACTACCAGGCCACATGGTTGCCCTCAGAAGAATGACTCTCATGATAAGCAATTGTTCCCCAGTGCAAAATGTCTTGGATAGACAAAGGTATTGGATAGACATTTGACAAACCTTGACACGTAGAAAAATTCAAATATAGCATACTGCCCTTCAAAATGAGAAAAAATGACCCTAAGACAAGGAACTCAGTAAAAAACAGTAAAAAAGTTACTTGCTGAGTGAGGTTTCCAAGTCTCGGATCAGCCATACTCTACAGAGAATAGGGGCACACAGATGGGCTGGCGTTGACATTATTCTCCAATAGAGATAGTGAGGATCAAGGTCTCTAAGGATTCAGACTATATTCAGGCTGACTGACAGCATAAGGGGGAAAAAAGCATGTTTATTTAACTTTGTTTATCCTCATGACATTTGGAGACTGTATCTGCCGTGTCCCTGAGGGCACCCACAGCCCTGACTGTCCCTGCCCAGCCTCCCCCAGGGCTCCCCCCAACCTGCCCAGCCCAGGACCCCGTGTCAGCCCCCATGGCCGTCAGCCCCTGCCCCACTGACACTGCAGTAGGGTTGGTCTCCAGGTCTCCACAGGCTGAGGTCAGCCTGTCCCCATCTTCACAGCCCTGCCCAGCCATCTTGGGGCCATGTTTGAGCCTGTTTGCCCCTCACCGGCCCTGTTCCTGATCCCCATCTGAACCTTGATGCCCACATCTCAGCAGAATACTCTGACCTCTACTCTGTAATAAAAGGGAGAAGGAATAGCTTCCTCTCTACCTCCAACTCCTTTTTCATGCCCAGGCAGTATATAAAAAGGAACCTGACAAAAGAAACAATAAAGAATAAGTCCTATGAAGCTTCTCAGGAAGAAAAGATGCTGACAATTTCTACAAGGATTTCAGGTTCTGGCTCCCAAGCAAACAGAGTATCTACCTGCTGGCTTCTCCAGTTCAAGCACACTAACTCCAGAAAGGAAGGTGGTTTCAGGTGCATTCCAGGATTTAGTGCTTCCAATATATTAGCTCTAAGCATCTTATCATTCCTTTAGCTTTTTCTGGCATGTTCCAGTGCCTAAATCATGTCACATATTTTAGGTGGAACCTACACACCTATGCCAATTCTCTAGATTCCTGTCTGAGTGACAGGCAACTAACAATTAGGTACTACAGCAGCTCCAGCCTTCCTTACACTTAGCACACTACATATATTTTTTGAAAGTAACAATTAAAATCCATGGTGCTTTCAAAAAATACACCATTTTAAAGGTGAAGGCCTTTAATACAGAATCTCTTGTGAAACATAAATTGTGTCAAAGCTTTTGGAAACTGAAAAGAAATACTTTATCTTCTGTAAGTCTCATCTGCACTGTTTCCTTTTTCTATCATTGATGGTCAGGCTGCTTCCCAGTGAAGGCCTTATGACAACGCAAGTCAAAATTATCTAAATGGCTGCTGTAAGAATTAAACTGTTGCACCTAGAATACTGCAGTGAATTCTACGTACCCAAGTGCAAGAAAAATGGGAATTATCTATAGCAAGTTCAGAAAGATTATTATATGTTTGAGAGAAAATCCTTAGAAGAAAGCTTAAGGGGTTGATACAAACTGCACCAAAATTCTTAATAAATTCTTATTGACTTTATAGGCTTTGGCATAAGTCCAGGAAGAGTTGTCTAGGTATATTGCTTTCCTATCAAATTAAGGAGGACACAACAACTATTTATAGTTAAATAAAAGGCATAAATACCCAAGGATAAAGAAATATTTATTTAGTAGAACTCTAACTAGCAAATTTACTCTGGCCATTAATTATGAATTATTGTGTACCCTACAAACCTGTTAATTTAGGTTGTCATCTTCAAAGGATACTGCAGAAGTTCAAACCCCAGCAGGAACTCAACTACTCATATTAAACCAAGTGGCTGAGATCTTATTTTGTTGATTCAATATTTATAGCACCAGGAAGAAGGTGAAACTCCATACAAGCATAAAATAAATTCATGATTAAAAAAATAATAGGATGAATGCTGAAAATACCATGTTTAAGCATATTCTGAAAATTAGGTCAGTTGGGCTGGAAGCATATAAACTAAGTAAGCCCTTAAAGCTTGAGGCATTAAGAGAAGAAGCTAAAATATGCACTGTAATTACAGTCTTGTGCTAGCTAACAACCTGCATCTATCCTAAGGTCAGTAGTTTTCTAGCTCTCTAGAGGCCTTCCAGTTTGGTATAACTATGTTGTTTGTATTTATTAATGAATTTTAAACTCCCAAAATTCCTGTGAGGTTTTTATACATAAGGCAATGAGGTACAGATTAATTGACTTAATGATAAACAGGAAATTGTTGATCAATCTGAAAAAGAAAAATGAATCTTAGAAGTACCACTCCAGCATTTTAAGCATCAGTCCAGTAGTCCTCAAATTTTCCACTTATCCGCCATTCCTACTGGTGTTTTGGAGCATGCAATTTTACAGATGACTATAACAAGATTAAACTGATGTCATGACGAAAAAATTGCTTTGCTCAGCCAGATTCTCCAAGCTGATCTGCTTGAAATCCAGAGAAAGTTCTGCTTGTTTCAGCAAAGTTATACCCAGCTGAAGCCACAGAGGAGTGAGATTCTGAATTCAATTATTAACAATAAGGAAATGAAATACTGAAGGGCTTACATTTAGGAAAAATATCTCTGCAGTATTCAAATGAAAAGAAAAAAAGATAATCTTGGAATTCAAATGAGCACAGAAACATGAGTTGAAAATTATAACTTTACATAAATTCTTGTTTTGCCTCCTGCTTCTGGAGCTGTTAGGAAAATGCAGTTGGATATAAAAATGTCACCACTGCCAAAACCACTAATATGAGGTCACAAGCAGATTAATTACTTAACCTGGGAAAAAGTCATGTGGGATAGGTGAACTCTAAAAGGAAAAGTAAAGGAAGAAAAGATCCTGGTTCTACATAGTACCATAGAAATCTGAGTCTGCAAGTAGAATTTTAATAAAGTTAAAGACGAGGTTATTGTTTTTGAATATTCATGAGTTTGAATGGCCTTTTATTTGTAATGCATATTCATTTAAATGATCATATATAGCACATTTATACATCAGGCTTCATCAGTTCTTATCTATTTCTCATGCATCATTACTCTTACAGGAAATGAAATAAAATAAATTTTAAAGGATTACAAAAAGACATCTTGTTTAGTAAAGATCTCTAGATTCACTGTGGGAGATTTTAGTTATTTTTTCTGTTCCTATCAGTAAAGAACAGAACAAAATTTGTAAAGCAATAAGAGCAGCAATGCTACTCATCCTAAAGTACCTTGCATCATTCATAATCAAGCCCTACTATAACCAAGGGGAGATAATTTCTTGCTGTAGAATTTTACACACTAATAATGCAGACCTAAATAGTTTCTGATACTAGCACAGAACTGCATAAGAAGTTCTATTAGAATGAAGTTGAAAGAAGTTTTGTTACACCATCAATAATGAAGTGTGGACTGGTTTAGAACATAGCAGGAATTCTTTCTAACCTAGCAGCAGGATCACATACGGCCTTGTGTAAAAGGGTGACCAGTTTGTAAATGTCTTTCCTTGTTTACTTTAAAAGGATGGGCAAAAAATACACAAGTAAAGGTAAGAAAACGGAGAAGAGGAAGATGAATGTGAAGAATTATTGTTTCAACTCTACTGCTGTGCTAGCTATTTTGGACCTGCTACAAAATCTGCTTCCTTTATCAGATATGCAAAAAATAATAACAAACTAGCACTTATAGAACTCAGGTGCTCTTTGGAAGCAGTGTGTTTGGGGGTACCAATGCTTGATTGGGGAATATCTAAAACAGTGGTTTCCAAGTGGGGTGCATGAACCCCAGGGGGTGCGGTGCGCAAGACAATCCATTGGTGTGCAGGAGGAAAATATTTTTTGTACCATTAATAAATAAAATTTTAAAATATTTTAAAATAGTGTTTATTTCATGTTTATCTCATTCTCTCTTCAACTGCTATTTTTCTGTATGTTTTATAACACAGAATCTGTTAATACAGCAGTACCCATACATAATGTATACATTAATAAACATATATATATTGGGGGTGCACGTTCAAATATTTTTTACTGATAGGGGTGCATGATCAAAAAAGTTTGGAGACCACCAGTCTAGGACACTTACTGCTGAAGGTCCATTCCCACAAGGAAATAATAAACACTAGGATGCAGTCCAAAATCTGGTCAAGAGTGGTGGAACAAGTAAACTTAGTAACATCAGGTTAACAGGCTGAGATCCAAACACAGAACACAAGAGCCTCTTAAGACATACTCAGCACAAGGAATTCTACAGCAGTTATGTCAGGCATAAAAGCAATTTATAAATATAAAGGGAAATTTAACAAAGTACAGTAGATAAAGGGGAAGGTTAAAAACATAATGAAGGAAAACAAAATCAATTAATGAAATCCTAAATCAAAAAATGTTCAAAAATCTTACAGGAAAAAATAAGAGGATACAAATTAATTAAATAAAAAGCAACAAAACTCAGAAAAAATAGATGAAAGAGGGAAGGAGAATAAAGACGGACAATTAGATTAGGATTGAAATAAAAGAGAAGAATGGAGGCTCTTCTGGCAAGCATTCACATCTCTCTTGCTTGCTGGACTCCAAAACCCACTGCATTCCAAAAGGATTTGAGCAATCACTTACTAATTTCTAATTTGAGAAAGGTGGGGAGGGAAGAGCAACTTAAAGAGATGTTCCTAGAGATCGCTTGGCATTCAAGCTCCCAGTGTCTCTCTCACAAATCCTTCTGGGACTGATCAGCATCGTAGACGCAGCCTTGACACAACAGGTCCTCTGTTGTACCACCCAGATATGTAACAGAAACAAAATGAAGAGCAGAACAACTAATGCTCCAGGACTTCCAGAACGTAGCTGCTAGGCTTAAGCAGTAACTTAAAAATGTTTGTACATTTCAGGGTCCATTTTACCAGCTAGTACAATTGCTGTTGGAAGTCACACAGTAACATTTATGACTGAGAAGGTAATTTAATTACAACATTGATTTCAGAAAACTTATTTCTATGCAGAAGAAAAAGTTACCACAGAAAGATATTTCAAAAGTAGCTTTCAACAAAAATCTGATTTTTCAGAAGTTTGTTTCAATTCTGTTTGATTATTGTGGAGCTATAAAAGAGGGAGAAAAAAGAATTCTTTCATTCCAGCACTTAGAAGGCTCCCTACAGGAATCCATCACATGAACCACATACTAGTTTAAGGGTTTGAATTTGAGTGCATTTATTTATCCCATTTTCCATATCCAGAAGACATACTGTAGTCAATCTAAATCTCATATTTCCACCTTTCATATTCACGTGAATGTTAGATGAATGTTTAATGCCTAAGTTTTAGCTGTCTGCTCTGCCCTAGCAGAATTCACATCTCCTGAGTTCAGTGTTAATACACAGGGGAAGTTAAATGCTTCAGAGAACAGAATCAGAAAAAATAAAACCCCAACAGTGTATCGCCTCAGTCAGCATTGAGTTTTCTCTGATCCTATCCGCTAAAATATTAAACTTCTCCTATGTATTATCACCTAATTCAGCATAAGATGACACTTGATGGTTGAGGCTAAATGAGGACAAGGGTCTTTCTGAAATACCATTTGTCTCCAAAGCTTAGATGCTCTTTCTTACCAGTCTAGATTCATACCCTGAAATCACTTTCTAAGGGCTCAAGCCCCTTGCTATTCTCATTGAAAGAAACAAAAAATACTTCCGTTATGGCCAACTTTATTTTACAATGGCTTTTTAATTGCAGTAGCTTATTGATAAATAGCATATGCAATCCTCTTGTGTTCCTACTGGAGTTAAAAGCACATATCCCTACCTCCTAGAACCAAGTTACTAGTAATTCTAGGCAGGAGATATTACAAGAATTATGGTTAGATATACACAAGATTGAATCTCTCGCTATACCTTAATGATTAAGTGCTTACTCATAAAGAGGAAATGAGAGATATTTGGGGGCTGCTTCTGTACCTGTTCTTCTCTTTCAGTACTTTGTCAAGTAACTGTTGTATATAAATTCTGTAAACTGGCCTTGGAGCTGGTTCTCTAAGCCATAGGCTAGAGAAAATGGACTCATCAATTTCCTCGGGGATTTTGCCGTACCCTTCTTTATCACAGAGTTTCCCAAGGGTCCTGCAGAACAAGATGATACATTAATATCCATGTATGAGAAGCTCTGGAATAGATCTGATACTAAGGTCCAAAGCATCACACCCAGCGGACATTCCCACAACGATGCCAAGACCCCTGCTGAAGAAAACATGTGCAGTCATTTCATTTCTATTTAATCAGCAGCTGTAAGAGGACCATTCCTGACTGTGGGTGCTTGACTTTGCAAGCATGATATACTTTCACTGAACTGCCTTTGTACAAAGGTATGGGGGAGATTAAAAAAAGAAAGCTGGAACTCAGAAGTGACATTGTATAGCATCATAATGCCAATCTATCTCCCCAGCAAGGCTGGTGTCTTTACATTCACTGATATTACTGTCACAGAAGTAACAGTTTTCTACAACCATGTTGGAGATAAGTATGTTTTCCTCCAACTCTTCCAACAATGTCTTTTCAACCCTACAACCTCATTCTTACTTACTTGTATGCAAACCCAGCTCCTCATTATAATCTTGTCTGGCTTCTCTAGTCTCCCATGTTCTATCCTCTTCCAGAAGTCTATGACTGCTGAAAATAGGGGCCAACCCCAACTGCCGCATCTCTGAACCCAAACATTTTCATTCCTAGTCCCAGTTTCACTCAGTTTTACCTTCTACAGTTAAGTCAAGAACCTTCTTCATTTACATTGGGAAGACTACTGCAAACGAAGGGGAAAAAACTCTCTCTTCTGAGATCTGATATCTGACCCCACTGTAGCCCACAGTTGCAGGGAAAACCACTGAGTTCCCTGTGCATGGATGGGCAAATACTGCAAGCTCACCTGTTCTATAGGAATGGTGTGGACATAACCCAGTCTCATGCAACAGATGAGCACGGCTGACTACAGACAGAGAAGACAGACTCTTCAGAGATTTCAGCTGCTCAACACATACACATGGCTTTTCTAAGAGCTTATGAAGCAGCTGAAATTCAGCAGATTTTCTCAAAAATAGCTAAAAAGTCATCCATCACACACACACTTCCCTATGTCAAATTTCAAATGTGTAAATACTGGGGTGATTAGAACCTCTCAACGAAATGTCTGTACTATTTTTACATAATATGTACATAGTTTTCCCCAGCTTTGCTTTCAAAAATGTCTAAGTAATTTTGCGACAAACTTTCCAAAAATATCCAACCTGAGGTAGACTTTTTACATGAAAAGATTCTGAAGAAATGGTTACAGTTTTGACAAGATAGTGGAGGTCTCTTAAACTATCAAGTCCAATCTCTGGCTGCCAGAGAGACCATATCACATTAATTACCCCTTCCATGAGGTAATGAAAGTCCTACTCGAAAATAGTTAGGCATTTGATCCCACTGTGTCAGGTCTGTTCTAGTCTATCACAGCTGAATTGGGGGAAACTTTCTTTTATTTTTTAGCCAAAATACATCCTCTCAGTGACAACTGGATGAAATAATAAACAAATGAAAATGATTAACAAAGGCAAGTAAGTCTCCTCTGTCTGCAGTGAGTTCACTTGTATCATTGGGTATAACTCTGAACTTACTAGGCAGCCACTATAGACCCCTTTGAAGGTTTTCTGATTTTCAGAGGGCAACTTCTTTCTTTTCTTGGTACACTGACATGGCATTGAAACACTGTTTCATCTAATCGTACCCTCCTCTGGATCAATTAAACCTCTTTAAACTGCCTTCTAGACTTGCTAATTTCTAAAAAATTTCTGGAAATACACAGGCAATTGTAGTTATTGTCACTCTGTCAGCTGGTAACTAAGATATGCAATGTCTTTTGAAGCAAGAAAATAAGATCCATTTTCTAAAAGCTTATTTTTTACATAAATACTCATTAAAATAAAAATATGAGATGACAGAACCAGCAAACACAGGCTGTAAAAAGCAAAATAAAAAATATTTTCTCTAAAGACCTACTAAAATTCTTAGAAATCCAAAGTATTACAAGTAAATGGTTGGACAATGCTTAGTGTTCAATGGATCATAAAAATATAAAATAGAACAAACAAAGGACAAAGGAGGAGACATTTCAATGAGGGTGTTTACAGAAATTGTTTATTAATTTAATATACTGGAAATCAGTGCAGTAAACCCACAAGAGCAAAGTTGTTCCATTGAAAAACAGGAAATTAACACAAAATGAGATGCTAACATTCAAGATTTCTGATATCTATTGTAAAGGAACTGAAGAAGCACTGAAATGTATATATGAAAAATACACACTGTAGACATCAGATTAGAATTTAACTTTTCTTATTACTGAGCAACGAATACTGTAGATTAAAATATTCACAAAAGTAAATTCCCAATTCAGTATCCACTCTTCGCAAGTGTCTTAATCAGAACCAGTAGGTGCATTCCACCTTTTAGGCAGTATTTTCATCTATTTAATTAGATTTTGACACTGAGCTGAAAACCTGAGAGATGCATACATAGTTATCTTCTCCAAGTACACGGTACCATTACATATTACAATATCTACAACTTTTATTGTATATTTTAGAAGACAAACATCCAGATTATTAAGGTTTCTTAGACACACTCTAGAGAAATGTACACAGTTAAAAACTAAGAAAAGTTTGTTTAGAACTGAAAAATTAAGATTAGCAGAATAAACTATGAAATCCAACAGCATACCATTGAATGCCGACTCCACTGCTTAACACAGACACTTGCCATTTTACACATTCTGAGCAGGCTACCTCTCCAAACACGCACCCTTCAGCAACACTTCATTTAATTCATCTAGTCCTATTAAAGCGGCGAGAGGAGAAGCGAATCCATAGAGGGCACACAAAGCTGTGCCTATAGGCCAGCCAAGAAATGCCAGCACAATGAGCCAAAAGAATTCCCACACTACATGTTGCAGTCTGCCATCTGCAACCTGGTGACATGGAAAAGAAGGGTAAACTTTGACTGCAGGTGTATACAGACATAAATAGGTAGAACTCTCTTTTGTTTGAAAAATTTATTTTTGGGGAAAAAAGATATTTTCTTCCAAGAAAAATCTGTTTGCTATACTTAACAAAAGTTTAGTGTAATGAATACCAAGCCACACATGCCTCCTGGGAAACTTCCTAAGGGAAGGGGAAATACCAGATTCATTTTAATGAGTAATTTTCTAGACTAGAATGACTTGGATGCAAATTTTTAACATAGCTCTACAGAGATAAGTTGCAATGTTCCTTCAACACATGAGAAAATATGGCTATATGGCTATATATGGAATATAATATGTTTGGAATATAATACATTAAGAAGATCCCGAGGTCCAGACTATGGCTAGCCCATAAAGCTGCAGAACTTCTCAGGTTGTCAACAGGCAGCCTAAGGACACCTCCCATTGGCTATTCTCTGGTTTAATGAGAAACAGGTTGCACACACTAGTACCAGGGTAGCTGAGTTTACATATCTGCTGCTCCTTTTCATTATCACCTAGTCCCTGTGCTGAGCTTTGAGATGATGTGCTTTATTTAACAGATCCATCAAGCCTGTTATACACCAAGGCTGTTAACAGTTATTTCCCCAATGACTGAGATGTGTTGTGAGCTGTCAGAGCATTTTATTTCTGCCTTGTTCATTCTTTCAGCAGTCCGGAAAATTGCAGATACATTTAAATGTATGAAAATGCTACACAATTCAAAACACAACCTGGAATTTTCTGCTAGTCTTGTGAGATGCCCAGCAGCTAAATAAACCAAGAAAAAATCAAAAAATGGAAAAATAAATTGATCATACCTAAAATACCAAAACATTTCTCAGTATTTCATTTTTAATAATTCATAATTGAGATTTCATGGTAAAATTACAAACTGCTCAGGAAATTCTTTTAAAAATAAAACCCAAGCATTTACTATGTGCACCTTGCTTATCAAACACCTGCTGTTAACCAGTTATATATACAAGGTGATAAAGTGGTTAAACATCAAGGAGAAGGAAAGATAATAGAAACTTAAGGTAGTAAAAAGCAGTGTTACTCAGCCTAATGAGTGATCACTGTGGGTGGCACAGTATTATTGAGTTAAACAGATTGCTCTAGTTCAGATGCTAATAAAATATGTGAACAACATGGCAGCAGGCACTGCTTTGAAATCATGACTGAGTAAACAATGTCATGAAAATAACAGTACCTCTGGATCTATGGGCAGCATGAACAGTTCCATTTCTTCAGTCAAGTTCTGTTTACAAAACATTTAAAATATGAGCAGAAAGAACATTTTCTTGAACAATATAACTCTACCTAGAGTTGCTCATAGGATAATTCCATACCAATCACACTAATATTTCATACTAAGGTTGCTTTCACTGTTCCGGTGAAAAGGCTCAGGGAAAGAATGTTGTGGATTTATTAGCTGAATTTATGCTGCTTTATGATATCATACTGAAAAGTACACAAATTAATCTATTATCAGTAAAGGCAGAAAAAAATATATGAAAAACAGCCTTACCTTTACAGTATAACTCTATAGCTTTTTAAACAATCAGACTTTGTCTGCCAGGCATTCTCCAAAACAGGAAAGCAAGGTGAATAGGTTGTTTGACAAAATCCCTTGTCTCCACTTGAACGTGACCAACCGCACTGTACCAAAACACAGACATGCCCACAGTGACAGACAGGGCCTCCGCAAGTGGCTCAGGTCTTGGGTGGGCTGCAAGGAATGGAGGAACCGCTGCAAACAGCAAATATCTCTCAGGAATTGAGGAGCCCCTAAGCCTGGCATTCCCTGACATTCACACCCATAAACATGCAACGTTGGGAGAAACTTTGCGCTGGCTCATGTAAGCTCAACAGGGTGGCTGGGCTGCCTGGAGCTGCCAGGCAAGGACAGAAGTGTGTTGAAGTCACCAACATCAGCCAGAGACTGCACATCCCAGGTGGAACTGCCGGCTGCCCTGCTAAAGCTGTGGTATGTCACCCATGCCAAGGGCTGAAGATGCCGCTTCCAGCCTTATAGCCATGGTTTTGGCAGCTGCATTTCAGTTGATATGGTAAATATCTTCTGACCCCAACCACAAAAAACATGAGGCAGGGAAACTACAGAGTCAGTGTTGCATGTGCATGTCACCTTTTGATTAGTGAAAACTTTTGGAGGAGAGACCTGGCATATCCTAGAGATATTAAAAATGTGTGTCCCCCTTCCTTCCATGACAGGGATAGAGAAATAAGGATGGCTAAAAACCATTTTGCAGCGATCTTACAGAAAATTCTACTGTTTTGGAACAGACATACAATAGAAACAGAAAAGCACTAAACAGGAGGAAAACCTGTGTCCCACAATCCCTATGGGAAGGTTTCTGTTTGTATCAGTTACACAAGCACTTCAGATATTCCTCAAATCCTCCAATTTCGTTCATTTTGTCTTTTCCATCTTTTTGTTAGATAACAAGAACATTCTATAATTTCCAAGGGATATTCGGTGTGTATTTGTGTTACCACATTTGGTAATTTCTTAAAAGACAGCTTGCAAACGCTGTTGTACAGGCAGCTTTTTATAATTCAACTATGTTTATGCTTCAGAAAATTCTGGTAAAATCCACTTAGGCTATATTAAATCACTTCAGAGTGAAACCCTGTAAGATATTCTAAGCAATTTTGTTGTTACCTGGATATCTCAAAGAAAGTCTTAGCCACAAATGTATTTGGCCATTTAGTTTAAGAAAACATCTTATAGTCAACATAAATACATGGTGATCTGAATTATAGCAAAATCATGTCTGAATTACGTCAACATTTTTTTCACAGTGCATATGAAGTGACGTTTTTTCATAAATTTCTTCAGCACTGAAATTGCTAAACAAATATTGTGGTTGAAAATGTAAGTATATGGATGTCATGATACTCACAGTTATAATGCTGGTGGCAAGCCTGACGGTTTGCCAGCTGAAATTTTAAACACACAGTCAACTTAAGCAGAAGAATGAATTCAAATAAAGAAGCTGCACAGGACATAGCAAAACAGTGGCACTATTTTCTTCAGCCTTGTCTTTGCTGCACAGGCCCTTAAAATTCAGTTGCAGATGGTTATTTCTTTTTCTTTCATTAGAAAACACAGGCTAATTTTCACTCTGAGCATGTACTCACTGAAATAATATCGCAAATTAGTGCTCAATTTCTGATTTCCTTTCATAAACAAACTAGTTAAATAGCTAATTAAAACTGTCTTCAAACATCTCAGTTGCCAATATATTCAAGATGTCCTAAATCTGGCTTCAAGCTAGAACAAGACAAGAAAGTACAGTCTTTGCTGTTCTATTGAATGACTTCCCTATTTTAAGGAGATTTTACTAGGGTATCTGAAATGTTGATAGTCCACAAAATTTAATGAAAACACTATGAATATGTTCAAGTCTCCAAGATTGCTGATTTGAAAAGAGTGTTGCAAGACTCACTGTTTTTCCTCCATCTATTGGTATCTATACAGCCTAAAAACTAGATCTCAAAAAAACCCCAAAACTTTTGTGACTACAACAGCATGTAAACACCAAAATCTCATAGCATAACCTGAAAATCTGCCCATAGCTCCTACCTAATCCCAAAGGGTTGTATGGCTCAGGAGAAACCTTGATGTATGTGGCCTACATTCAGAGTCGGGCAGTGGCTAATTAGATTACTGCCAGTTTGGCAATTTAGGCCAATTACCCTAATACAAATTTCTACTTCTGAGCACATTCATTCTTTCTCACATTACATCTTTCAGAGGTATACTGTAACAGTCCAAAATGCAAGCAGGGCTTACGTCTTTCCCCTCAACTGTGTGTTTAATGTGGCCATATCCAGATCACAAAAAGCTGTAGCAAAAAGCAGCAAAACTCATCCAGCAAGGTACCAAGGAGAGGAAAAAAAGTCCAATCACCAGCAAACTGAGACAGCGAAGCCATATCAGAAGGTGGAGGGCAGAAGAAGATTCCCACTAAGGCTTTTCTGGTTGACTTGAGGAAGAGAGCTTTGCTCTGCAGGCATGAGCGTGAGAAGAGTCATGAACACAGTCGCTTCCCTCCCTTCTCAAAGCAGAAAGGTAGCCTAAGGTGGAGACAGGTGCCCACTGGGAAAATATTTGATCAAAGCAGATGTATCTATAGCTCCCTTAAAGGAACTTGCTAGAAGAAACATAGAACCATTGTCATATTCATAAATTAAAGCTAAACCACTGAGATATACATTTAGCTTACTCCTACACATTACTGGACATCTCCAGTTCCTACCTATTGCCTTCCAGGTCCCAGTTACCCAGAGTCATGAAATCCCTTATACAGAAGTTTGGATAGCAATTTTCAGGGCAGCTTTATACTTGTATGTATGTAAATTTAGCATCTTTAGCTAAAGTCTAGGTAGATTAAGAGAAAAATTCTTGACACAAACCCTCGTTAGCTTAGGTGGCACGTGCTCTTCTCTAGCACTCTCCTTTGCTGGCAGAATTCAGAAACTTAGAAGGAGTATTGCCTTCTCCACTCCACCTCCCCCATGGTAAAGGAACATTAGCAATAATTTACATTGGCTCTTTATTCCACTGTATTCATCTTGGAACACTGTAAGGCATCATTTCTAAATATAATAAAATAAATCCAAATAGAGTAACTTTAAATTTGTAGCACAAATCCTTTATGGGAAAATGAGATGCCAAAACACCACTTAAAAGGGCATTACATTGTTTAAATTGAAAGGCTTTTCATATATTCCCACAGGCAAAAAGTATGGGTATATAGTCATTCATAGGTCTGTGTACTGAAATAATACCAAAACCATTTTAAGTCCTGGTTTAAGCTAATAGTTAGATTTACCTTCTATCCGGTAAAATATCAGGTTTCATGCTGACAAAGTTAAGCCTATCACATTTGTAATTATAGTAAGACATTCTCTTAAGAATCAACTTTCTCTATATAAATTTACTGCTACACAAAATGTGCACGTGTATTTCCACTGATATTTGTGTTTCAATAAATAACATTTAAAACACTAAACCCACTGCGTTTACTCACTTTTTCTTTCCAATTTATAATGATTGTTTCAGGTTAGAGTTAGAGGAAAGTACTGTGCCTAGGACTGAGCACCGAGATGCGTCAGGAGCAGCAGCTGTCCTCAGTGCCTCAGCTCATGACGCAGCCCAGGCTGACAGAACGCCAGTGGGTGAGCACTGCAGGAGCAGGGAGCAACCTAGGACAACTGCCCCATCACTGAAGTATCTGTGTATGCAGGAGCAAGATTAGTTCATAGTACATTAGAGATCAAATGAGATAAAGAACAGAGCCTGTGAAAGTGATGAGCTACTCAGGAGCATTTATTAGCTCTGAGTAAAACTAGCAGGTGCCTGAAACATGGTCAGTCCGAACAAGGAAAGAAATAGTATGTTACTACATCCTGCACCAGGATAGGAAAGCAGGGTGTTGAGGACAACTCTAATAGCTTGAACTTCATGAAGATTATAGTGAATCATTCACTTCTGTGCCTAGGCTGATTGATCAGTTTTTAAAACTGGAACTCAAGTGGTACCACAGGAAGGGTTCAATATTCAAACATATTTGATCAGAGCCGGACAGAGTTTCAAGTTTTCATTTTGTGTGAAAATCAAAATTTTAAAATTTCCTTTCAGTGCTAATTGGAAGAAAAAAAAAATCAGAAGTTTTAAACACACAGAAATATTTTGGGTTTTTTGGTATGGGTCTTGTGATTTTTTTTTAATTTAGAATACTGTATCTTTTACTTTCTATTTTATCAATTGATTTTCTAATAACGTATGATTCATTTAAGGGAAAAGTGCATTACTAAAGCCAAGTACTTGAGCAGTTTTTGTTTGTTTGTTTTTAAATAGGATACCAACAAATTGCAACGTTTAACTAACATTTTTGGAAAAGCATTGCTTTGTCATCAACTCTACAATTGCATTATTTCCTAAAACAATACCCCACAAAAGTTTCCCAATTCCTTAACATGTTTTCTGTTCTAAAAATCCTTAGTTTATCACTTAAAGTTTATGTAAGTCACATTCATTACAACAGTTTAGATAAAATATTATAATCAACTCAGAACTGTCCAGGATGCCATGTGTTCTGGCCTTCCACTCCACATGATTTTTCTCTACTACACTTACAGATATGAGAAAATCCAGACCAATACACAGTAGGGTATCAGTAAAAGCCAGTCTGCAAAATAAGAACTCAGCGTTTTCTAGAAGGTAAATGTGTAATTTTCTCCTCTTGGATCTGTATGAAACCACAAAACTGCTAATAGAGACTTCAGTTTCAGTAAAGATTTCTATCAACCAAAGAATAATTTTCAGTTTATCTTTGCAATAAGCAAAATCATTATCTCTTCTTAACTTTGGTCATTATTAGGTTTTAATTTAGAGCCATACAGAGGCAATATTTGGATATGCATGAGCTCTGTTCAAACTTAGGTCATGTTTACATACACTGCAATACAGTAGTTATTTATTTAACTCTGCTGATGTTTCTGGAGGTGGTCAGTGAGAGACAGCAAGGCAACTCTTCTGCAATTGGGCTTTTATTTTTCCCGATCAGTCTTGTTTGTGTGCTTGCATGTGTCCTCAGCACAAAAGGATTATTGGTGAGGTGCTTTCTCCCCTCTCTGACTCAGCACGCACAACATGTAGCATATCTCGTTTTAGAAAGCATTGCCCAATAGGACAATGGCTGCTGCTGCCAAAAATCACTCCAAAAAAATAGAGCAAGTCTATACTGCTGTGGATTAAGGTCAGAAACAGAATCTTAGTGCCTCTATACTGAGTTCCTCCCTATCCACTTCTGCTGCCCTCGAACTACTTCTTTTACAGTAGTTAAGATACATTATGTCCCTAATGACTGTCCCATCTAAAAATAAGTGCTCTTGACACACAAGAGATGTCAGGCTAGCACAGCAGGATGCTGAAGCGTCTCTAGATGCGTAGCAGGGCTGCTCTTACACTGGGCTGCAGCAATTCTGGAATTCACACTTGATAAATGCAGTAAGGGCGGCTTCTTTTTATCTCTTGCAAACGGTGCCAGGACAGTTATATCCCTGACCCTTATTTGGTTCTCCAAGATTATTCTTTCATACTCTTCTCTGGGATCATAAAATTCTCATGTTTCATTAGGCAAACATATAGTTGTATATGCTTTTTCACTGACATCTATAGACAAACTACGTAACTGACAGCAGCTGGCTCAACTTTTTTCTTGGGTCTACAGTTTCTGGAGATACTCATACAGAAACATACTCTGCTTTGATAGCATTTCTCAAGCAGACAGATAGTGCCTGAACTCTGGAAAGTTTCTTATCTATAGCTTTTATTTTCATCTTGTTTTCCAGCTACAACAGTACAGCAATAGGCTTCTCTGCATTACGCTGAGGTAATGCTATTACTTAATTCAAAGGTTCTTGTCCTTGCTCTTTTTTTCAAGGCGAGTGAAAACAGTAACAGAAGCTAAATGAAATGTACTATTTTTCTTAGTAGCAACACATTACGTTATCCCTGATATGGGCTACATGAAGCTGAATAGTGCCCTGCCAGAGCAAGGCACAGAGAAATAATCTGTCCCTCTTACTTACCACAGGAGTGGGGAAAGATCGCTTTCTCATTACAGTAGTAGCATTTAGTCTTCTGAACTATTACTATTTACAAACTGAGAGGGAGTAGTACTGCAGGTACTGTTTCTCTTTTCTTATATTCTCTTCACTAGTAATTTTGTAGATGCCTGTGTTGGTAGCGAGGAATTTTATTTTGGAAGTTTTGAGTACCATGCTTTTTCAGAAACCTCCCAAAAGTTAGGAAAATATATGGACTTACAGAGGAGGCTTAGCTGAAAATCTTTTAAGAAAGTTCTTTTTCAATTTGCAATGGAAACAGCATTCTTCTAAAATGTGTTTGTTAGTACTATAGCACAAAAACATTACAGTTATTGGGCTTTTTTGACAGGTACCTAAGCAACCAATCCTCTGAAAAAAATGGATTGCAAGAGAACTACACTTGAGAAACCACATAGCAAAGGAAGCACTAAGGGCCATAAAAACAGCCTCCAAAACTCCCCCCAAAACATTCATTTTCTATTGTTTCTACTGGGAGGATTACCATGTTTGGCAAAGGAAACTACACTGCCATATGTCTTAATGGCATTCACAGCTTCTTGACTGCTGTGGGTTGTGATTCATTTGTTGGCGAGGATGTCCGCTTTTGTCTGCTTGCTCTACAAGATTTCAAGGGTTACCTAATTCTTGTTTCAATAGAATTGTATGTCATCATGTTTATCCAGTATGTGATCAACATTGCCTCTAGGTCCTCTTTTTTAAAAGGATTCTGTGATTTCAGAGAATAAAACTGGTCTCTTTTGTCCTGTCAGCAAAGCCATTCTGTCAGGAAAACTTAACTTCTACTCCTCATGAGAATACTTTTCTTCAGGATTCATATCCTTTCACGTCCCAGGAAACTGCAGAGATCCATTCCAAGAGGGAAGAGAAGGGGCCAGATGTTTTCTTCTTTTTTGAAAGAAGTTAGAACCTACCTTATTGAACACGTAGAGCAGCATTTGGCACACTATTAAAGCAAATGCAAGGTAGGCTAGGAAAAAGCAATGGCCTTATCTTTAGGAGTGTGTGGACATACTCATTATTATAAACTTCCTATGGAGACCTCCAGCTCGTCTCTTCTTTTCCACTTGGCAAACTTTGTCCTGAGCTTTTTAGAACTAACTTATCCACTGTCTTTGCCACATTGCCAAGCTGTTTCAAAGTCCCCTACAGACTAAGGCAAAAGCAAGCCATGCTCTGACAGTGTTACCAAAGCATTTTCTTTGACCACACCTAAACCTGCACTTACTGCATTATTTTAGAGTCACAGATGGAAAGGAGCCTGTATTTATATAGTGCTACCTCAGCTATGGATGGATGACAGAACCCTAAGTAAATTCCTCTTTGCCCTTGTTTTTTTGGCTATTACAGAAGTGAACAGTACATTGAATTACAGTATAATTTTTATATCAGCACAATATTAGAATTCAAGGGTTGTTTCTAAACTAGTCTCTATTTAAATAATCTGAAAAGCAGTTCCTGTTTTACAGGCTCAGTGTAACAGGAAAATTAAGCAATTCATGGAAGCATTGGCTAAATAAATATGAAGAAAAAACACTAGTAGTTCTTTAGTTTCACTCAAAAAGTCCTTAGTTGTTTTTTGTTTGGTGGGTGTTTTTTTTTTTTTTTTATTACATGGCTTTAGAACAATAAAAGAAAGTAATTTTATCTCTTTTCCTCCGGTTTATACTCTTAAAGGATCGTGTCTTCACAAAGATTTTGTTCACTATGTTTTGATGCAGTGCTATAATAATTCTTTGCAATAATGCTCGAATAGAATTTTTTAAAAGCTATTTTGGTTTTGTTCACTTACTTACAAATTCTGTCTTAAAAATAATTAAATTTGTATGTCTTTTTAAAAAAATTTCAAAACATTTAGTTTTACAACTGGATCTTGCTGTTCTCTAAAATAAAGATAGGGACATCTGAAGGGGATGCTAAATCCCAAGTAAATATTGCCATTGAAAAATGAACCATGTAGATCAAAATTACAGTTTTAGACTGCTTCACTTCTCCCACCTACTCTTATAAGAAAATGTAAATAGAACCTAGAAGCTATTTTAGTGGAAAAGACAAAGTTCATCCTTTACCAAAAATGAAACACAGAACTGAAAAGCTTTGGGGGAAAAAAGCCCTAAATCCCTAACCTCATACTCCAAATCAAAGCTTCAAGAACTTTCCAACCACTGCTACAAGAAAAACATAATTTTCCAGACTTTTGAAAATCTACTCTCCTATTATGTCCCTGAAAAAAAGTGAAGTTCAACATATGGAAGGTGGCAGCAAGGATAATGAACCACTTGCTCAGCTCAAGACACCTCAACAAAATCTTCCATCTCTCTTACAGGTGGTGCTTGGTCCCTCAGAAAACCACATATCAAGGCTGTTCAAGCTTTTGCAATTGTTTGCAGTTCCATTGCCTCTTCCTGCACCTTAGCCAGAAACAACCTCCATTACAACTCCACTCACCATTTTAGAACAACACTGAGGTCTAGGACAACTCTATACTTTGCTGTTCTCCAAGGACTGAGCCAGAAGTGACCGCGTACACCTGGGGCCTGCACACAGAACACAGCATCGCACAGGCAGGTGTGGTCACAACTCATTGCAGACTGTGCACAACTCAAAAGGTCTTCGCAGCTCCCTTCACCTTTGGGTGCTTGCTAATAGTCATTCTGTCCTAATTACTGATTAAATCTCTGTCAGTTAAATTTTAGAAAAAATCCCCTCCAGAATCCTCTTCCAATTCCTAAAATACTAAAGCACAATAAATGATTGTCAAACTCAAGTATTTATAGAAAATAGTCTGGAAAGCAAAGATGACAACCCTCAGCTGAGTTAGTCACTTGTGGCCTGCAGGCCCTGTATTATTTGACCCTGCAGGAAAATGTGAATGTTGCTGCATGAAACTTAACACCTAAATGTTCAACATCAGCATTTGTTCTCCCAAGGCAGACAATTTGGTAATAAACAGTACACTCCCTTCCAATCAAAACAAGCAACAAAAGAACACACATTCTGCTCAAATGATTAGTTTTCTTGTTTGAGAAAACTTCATTTCAGCGAATGAAAAACATAAGAGAACAGTGTGTACCAACAGCAAGTATTGGGACTTGTTATTCCTAAACTCCCCTCTAACTGCTGGGGAGAGAATGATTTCAGGGGGAGGGGCAGATGAGATCTCAGCATGCAGGCACAAGTATGCAACAGATGTGTTTCATGGAGCTTGGCTTATGTTTAACTTTATACTGGTTTTTTTCCTTATTATACTACAAAAATATTAAGAAAAATAAAGAACTTCAATACTATTAATAAAAGCTTGTAAGTTAATTATTCTCTAGTCAATTTCGTGAGGAAGTAATTCTGGCAGCTTCACAACTGCAACACTTGAAAACCAAACATTTTCCCTTTGACAGCAATAAAAGGTGTTCCTATGGCTATTGCTTTGTCTGAAAATCTGCTTGGAAATTCCTAAATCTCATTGAACCATTGAATAATTTGCCAAGTTGGCAGGTATTCTTAATGCACCAGGGCAAAACCTTTCTCTGATCACTATAAATGATGTACACTTGGAAGTTACCCTAGAAAAACCACTCAACCATTATGTCATTAATATCAATATCGTATGTTTTGCAAATCCTGCATTCAGGGAACTACTTTCATTTTTCTTCCTCATGTAGCTCTATCATGGACAATTACTGTGCCCTCTTAAATCAAAAGAAATTTATTTCAAAACACTAATTTAAAAATCAGGGCTGTTGAAAAGCTGCATCCTTACTTCTTCCATAAATAACGATCAATTAAAACCAGCATCAGAAGTCAACAGTGAGAAATTGTTACAACTATGTGGGCCTTATGAAATTCTGAGAACCTGCTAAGGTCCCAGTTCAGTAAAGCTTTTAAACATTTCAGAGTCGCATGGTAATTCACAGTTCTCAGACATACAATTAAATATCTTACTGAACTTGAGCCTACGCCTAAAATACCATCCCAGTGTACACAGGCACAGCTATGTGTAAGGAATTCTCCATTGCAAAATATTAGGGAAACTATAGTGTCTGACCAATATTGAATATATTTAATTAGTGAGGTTTAATGGATAACTCATTGACTGAATTAAAGGTCAAATATTCAAAACTGGTACAAAAAGCATCTTTACTGAACAACTTATGAAAAGGAAATTGTTTCATTTGAGGCCATTAAACAAATACATTACTAACAAGAACTCAGTAAAATGTTTGCCAAACATCTTGCTCGTCCACAAAGTATTCAGTGAAAAATATATCAAACAGGTCATGTTACACATCCAACCATTTAAAAAAGTCAGTGTAAAAATAGCAATTATATTTCTAACTGCTTTTATTCCCTGTCCGTTTTCCAAAACGTGTAGAGGACAAACATCCCGTCGATCACTTTTCAGTCTCATTCTCAGGTTCACTGTCTCCACTATCACTGTCTCTTCCGGGGTGTTCTGGCATTGTTCGATGTTCATCCACTTCAGCCGCTTTCAATTCTCCTTCCTTTACCATTTCTTCCCCTACCTTATTTTCTTCTTCTTTGGCATCTTCCTGCATGCCTTGCACTTCATCTTCTGCTTCAGTCTCTTCTGTTTGAGTAGTTTCTGGTTCTTCAATCATGGCAGGTGGGGGCAGTAAACGCTAGATGATTAAAAAATAAAGGATTTTCAGTTCTTACAACAAATACATCTATTTGGGCATCTATTCCTATTTGAGCTTGAACTGTTCACCTTATATTTAGGATTTTGCATTAGATAACAAGTTAACAACAAAGACTTAAAATTCAGAAGCCCTAATCATTTGTAGGCACTTAACACCTACAAAAAAAAAATAATTAAGAATAATCTTGGCTCACACAACGGTCTTATTAGACACATTTTTTGCCTGAAAAGAGAGTGTTAAAAACTCAGTACTTCCAACTTAAGGATATCAAACACTTTTCTTTATCCCAAACAGCCAGACAAGTAATGGGCTATGGAAAATCCCTACTTGGAACAACAAGCACATTACTACTAATCTCATTTATTACCATTTCAAACTCCTAGATACATTTAACTTTAGGGTGGTTTAGATGAGATGCTGGGGGATACAGTGTAGGGGAGAACTTTGTAGAGTAGGGCTGATGGTTAGACTCGATGATCCCAAGGGTCTTTTCCAACCTGAATGATTCTATGATTCTATGAACTTGCTTTTTGAGGCCTTTAACAGGCCTGTCTTTAACAATTCATTCCAGTAATTTCCTCTTGAAACATCTTATAAAATGCTATGTGAACATTATCTGTACTTATACAAGTTTCATCCACAGCTATAAATGTAGAACCCAAGTTCCAGGCTGTACAGAAATACTCATACTTCTTGCAGCCTGACATTATTTAATGACATAGTGGATATTTCCTTGGAATATTGTGAAGCATTTCAATGAAATGAAAGCTTGATAAAACCTCACATGAATGACTGTTTAGTTTTGTTTTGCTTAAAGGCAACTTGGCTTCACATGATAAATGAAGTGTTTCGTTATGGTGAAGTCTTATCTTCAGTTAGATGACACTAATATTACACATTTCTGACAAGCATAGGCAAATCTATGAAGCAATTATGACTACCAGCAGAGATATGAAAAGCGGTTTTTATAGACTTTGAAGTTATTGTATCGGTCTCTACAATCCATCTGTTCACTGAAAAAGTATTTCAAAACCAGAGATCCTTTAATTATAAATATATATTATTGATGCATAAGACAAACTCAGACTTCTTCCGTGATTTAGTTAGATGCGTGTTGTGCTTTGTGACTACTACTGTTAAGACCAGTGTAAAAGAAAAGCAAAAATACCACGTTGTACTAAATAGGGTAAAAGAAATTTAATGCCTGGTGGGGTTTTTTTGTAGTTCACTTTTTGACTTCTCCTGCAAGGACAATATGATTCATTGCCACACTAGGAAAACAGCAGTTTTGTAACTTATTTTGGCTACCAATGCATAAGATTAGGATGCTAAAAAGAATAACTGGTATTAGCAGAAGGATTGGGTCCATATTTGATTAAGGTGTCAAGCAAACCCATCTTTTGGTAAAATTTAGATGCTACCATCTGCTTTTCAGGACATGTATACACTTCTGTTTTGACAGGGCTATTCATTTGCACAGTCCACTGAGTCTTCATCACACATGATCTGCATGGTTGAGAGATCTCCAACTATATTAGATGAACTGGCTCCAAATCAAGTCTCATCATGTGCTTATAGGACTGAGTTTCTAACAAAACAGTGTGAGCTTTCACTACTTCAGAAAAAATAGTTACAAGAAGAGATTTTAGTAGTGTCACTCCTCTTTCTCTATCCCCTTTTCTTTACAGCAGACAGATAATTAGAGCACTTCCCCAGAATAGTGAGAAAATATCCTGTCCACCTGGCAAAGGCTTTTTCTGGGTAGCAAAATGCTTTGGATTTGGCTGAAGCTATGCCTCCCAGAAGGAAATAAAAATCCAAGATTCACTGGATGAGAAACGCAGAGAAAAAGAAATTTTCTATCTGAAAGTCTGACATTCAGTTAAAGGAGAAGTTCTGGGTTCTGATCTCTACTGATTACACTGTTCCATATTAGATGAAATAGTCAGTGGAAGAAGGAAGAAAGAGGAGGTGATAAAGAAACATCCTTGCATTAAAGAACAGAACCTAGATCTCACAGACAAGTATCTTGGACTAGGTTCAAGGATACAGAGCCATGCTCACACTCTCTTCCCACAGCCAGCCAATACAGAGTGAGTAGTGTTCTTTTACATCAATTTTTTCCACTTTTAGAAATCCTTCAGAGGAGCAAAAACCAACAATGGAACTTCAGAGTACCATGAAAGAGTAAATTATAGGTAATATAATCATGATACACTCCAGACATTAAGTGAAAGCTGATGCAGTTGAGGGGTAGCATTTTAAGACCTCTCCCTTTCTGTTTACTACCAACTACCTCTAAGCTTCTACAGATCCAAGTATGCTGAGTAAAGGCAGCTTTCTGCTCAGTAGACTATTTAAGCTACCTTAAAGCTCTGCTCACATACATAAGACAAGGTGTCTCTGTCGGGTTCTGAATTTGCTTCAGGGATTAAACACTGACAAAATTAGGTACAGAAGTGAGAAAGCATCTACAACTGCTTCTAAACCCATACTATTTTGCTTGGTGATGAACTAGTGCTGAAAAAAATTGCTCCAGAATAAAAATGCTACAGCTACTAACTAGCCTGGATAACAGTGAGCTAACACAGTTAAAAAGGTTCCAAGACATGACCCGGTCTTTCTATACACTGCACGCTTGTCATGAAAAACTCTTATTACAAAACATTATTATACCATGCAGTGGTGCTATAATACCACTAGCTGCACTTACCTGAAACACAACACACAAGTTTACTTCAAGTAAATACCGGACAGGCTAGATCTTCAGTGTTAATGAAGAATTCCTGGGCCCAGATGGAGTCATGTTTAGCACTCAGCATCAACTATTGCTGGTTTGGGGGGCTTAAATTACTAAAATATACAGCTCTTGCTACTGCAAGATTTTAAAGACCTCAGTATTCTCACTCCCAGTCATAAAACCTTCTTGAATTTTAAACATAACAGGAACAGTCTCAAACCTCAACAGCATCTCTTGTCACTTCCTAAAAATCAATTTTATTTTAAATGCCCACCTTCCAAAAGTTAGAAGGTCCTTACCTGTTGATAGTGGCGTGTACTCTGTATCATGTGCATGTACATATTGTACACAAAGTTAGCCATTTGAGGCATGTTCTTAATAACATGTATCTGGTGAGATGGTCTTTCTCCATTCTAAGGAAGGGGAAAAAAAGTAGACATTCAGCAAGCAAAGCAAAACAACCATTATTCAAAGGTTATTTAATTATACTAGAAATCATAAATCCCAAGAAATTAAATAATGCTTTTTAAAGAAAAAAAAATAGCTGAATTCTTTGCAAAGATAGGAAGTGTAGGTCTTACACTTTAGGGAACTGGATTAATCACGGTACTGCAGCCCAACGAAGAAATTTCAAGAGGAAGGGCTGGGTTCTGATGTTTACTCCATAAAGTACATTTTGGACTTGAGTCATTTAACATATTAAAGGCACAAATAGTTTATGATTGGATTAGGGCTTAGCCTAGTTGTGCAACACAGTCCAGCTCCTTCTTGCTCACACTTGCTGATCATGCACACTGCATCCTTTGTTGCACAGTGGACCTGAAAGTTTCAGCTGCAGGGCTGCCTCACAAACATGTCAACAGCACTTAAGACCAGGGAAAGATCTGTAACAGGTTTTTGGGTTCATGTAGGCACCCCTTCTCACAGCTACCAGAAGCAAAGCAGGTATGCTCCTCTGTTTCTTCATTTAGCATCCTACTCTGTGTCCTGTGGTTAGATGCTTAATACAAACCTTCCCCTAAAGATCAAGTGCAATATTACAAGTTATGTTTTCATACTTATGAACCTAGCTCAGCAATAAAACTCTTTTGTGACTCTGGACCAAATTTTTTTATTAAAAAAAGTTAATTGGTTATCCTGAATTACTCAGTCAAATGTAATTTTACCTTTTTTAATGAGAAGCAATTAGCTTTGTGTGGCTTTTTTTTTGAGAAACAATATTATTTTGTTTCATAACAAGACCAAAAATAGGTAACACACCAAAACCTTACCTATTTATCACAAAAGAAAAGTATTGAATCACTTACAGAAGCAGAACTTAGGAAAAAGCAGGCACAACAGAGTTCTACTGATAACTAAGTTCTGTGGAAAAATCAATTAATACCAGGTAGTGTGTATCGTGCTAAAAGTTAATTCTAGGGACATTATTATCCAATAGGCACTGGTTTAGCAGAGAAGACACTCGAACTCTTATAGACCATTCAAAAAAAGTGGTCAAACACACACACCCATTACAGACAGCAAAATTCAGAACAGCTGTTGCTACCTGTCTTGCCGTTGGAAAACATTCTGTGGGAACGATATGGAGGTGAAGCGGTCGAGCTGTGAGTTGGCTGAAAGCTGGAGTTAGCTCAAAACAGTTCTGAAACAGTGATACCCTCGCAAAGATATAAAGCCCGAGCCTCGCTCTTGACATGGCAACAACCAATCGTCGGACATCCCTTCAGAGAACAAACAAAGTCATTCATGTTGTTCTTCACTGATGAATGACACAGTTGCAATAAAAATAACTAGAAGTATACAGAAGTCTTAATTAAAGAAAATATAAAATCATCTGCTAAAATACTATTTTGTCTTTAGGTTTTTTTTCCTACATACTGTTTCAGTAACTACCAAATCCTAGAACCATTACATAAAAGAGGGTTCACTCTGATAATGATATGAAAAATCACCCTTTACTATTTTCCTAGACTTCACAGGTAAAGATTTACATTGAAAATGAATCACAATAGCATTTTTGTATCCCTGAATGAGTAAGCATGAGTTTGATAACTCATATAACTACCGCTGCTTAGACAAGTCTTCCTCCACCACAAACATTTTAAACTACACATCCTAGTGCAATTTATGCAGTGATCAAACACTTGATACAGGAAAGAATCTATGAGAAAGTTTAAGCCTGCATTTGTTCAACAAGTATTACATTCCTATCGTTCTACTAGGGTGAAACCAAGTTCAGCCTATCTGCAGTAATCTATAATTATAGTGTAAGAGCCATTGCTATAAAGTGATTGTGAAGACGGTACCAGACAGTTATAAAAGGAAGTATGTCTGAACTTCATTCAATACATAGCATTTAAACTTCATTTCTACTAGATACTCAAATTATCCAACATTTTTGTATAATGTAATATAAACACCTTTCTGATACAGAAAACATGTAGGTTAATGACACTACCAGAGTATCTTCTTACATACCTAAGGTGGCCTACAGCTTTGGTACGCACTAGTGAAAGGAGAATATAATCATTTTGTTGACCTTGAAATCTGTCCACAGTTGTTACCTAGAGAATCAAAATTCAAGAAGAAAAACTCCATAGATTAGTCTTTGCCATTTTAATTAAAACATGACACCAGAATTTTGACATCAACTTTGGACTGAGATTGCAGTAAATGGGAAGAGAAAAGATGCTTTAACTCTGTTTTAGTTGGTCTCTAACCAAAAATCATCACCCTGTTCTTTTTGGGAGATGCTGGGAGGAGCTTTTGACCGACTGTATACCATTTCTTTTACATTTTTATTCAATTCAGACAGCTAACAGTGGGGTGGTTATACCAAAAGATTGTAAAAAGCCATCAGTTTTATAATACAGAGTTTTAACCTGAAGAATTAGCACCCAACTTTTATAACTATGGTTTTTATTTGTTTCATCAGATTTGTCATCATATGTTTTATCAAATCATTTCCACTCTGGGTGGATCTTCCTAAAGTGTGGGGGTTTTTGTTTTGTTTTTTGCGGACAAAATAAATGACAAAGAAAAGAGTTATTCTGTCCCATGTAGCCTGTAGCCTTTCCAACTTCACCGACTTCAGTTTGTTTGTATGTCAAATTACAAACAGGCAGAAACAAGGGCACTTTTCTTCAAAATTTCATAGAATGTAGGTTAATAAATGTGTAGTTAACCAGAGAACACTTGCGCGGAAAGCTGTCAATGTATTAGTCTGTTATAGAATCTGACCATTTAAAAACAAACCAGAAGCACTCCGGTGACTGATAGATTTTCGAAATCACCTTGTTTGGTCGTCCAATCAGTGGATTATTCCCACACCGCTGATTAATGACATCACGGATCAGGTGTTTCTGTCCATTGTATGTTGTCAGGATACTTATCTTGTCTGCAGGATAACCAAGCAGGCACATATACATGAAGAGTGCCACAACATACTCTGCTTCACCAAGATTCTTAAGTTTAAAAAAGGAGAGGGGAAAAAAAGTGTAAAAAAGGGGTTATTCAACTTGTAAGACTGAAAAGAATAACACCTGTGACATTATCATGAATTCAGACAAAAATCTCAATGCGGAGAGATATGTCTCTAGATCTGATGTTTCTTTGCTCATTTAATAAAAGCCATTTTGAAAGAATAAAAGAATCAGAAGTAGGTTTAATAACTTCATTCTGATTCCTCCTCAGAGAACTGCTGAAAATATTTACATCAATATTATTGTAATTGATTGACGCTTGCCAACATTTATTCAGAAGCTCCCAGTTTTATTTCAACAAATATTTACACATTTGTGTCTAAGTGTATCTAAATGCATTTATATGCTTATAGCTGTCTGCCCAAAGGAATTGCCACCTTATCTGTATTGTTACAACCAATTTCATTCTTTCCTTCTTAAATGTCACATGCCAAAAAACCACCTGTTATGTAAAACTGTGGAATTATTATTTGTTAAAAAGTATTAGAAGCTGATAACATACAGATACCTGTATTGAAATAAAAGGGTTTAAAAAACACTTAGCACCAATGCAACATGGTTCCAAATAAGCACACAAAAATGTTGCAGTGACTCACTCTCCAGTAAGGTGAAAGTAAGAACAGGTTGAACTAGAATAACTAAACTCCTTTCAGCTATTAGGAGATAGACTATTAATCTAGATTATCAAATCCAGTTACTTCTACTGCAGGCCGTACCTATTTATTTTCAAATGACCAGCTGTTATTTTGTATTTCCTAAGGTTTTTTTCTCTGCTATTACTTATAATAAATGTCTGTCCCAAAGCATCACTCTTCCGGCTCTAGGAAGTTTTGTCCTATTTCCAGACTGAAGTTATTCATAGCCTGTTTAAATCTATTTTCTGTCAACAAAAGTTATCTTTCAGGTTAAAAAATTGTTCTTAATTGCTGACATTTATTCCTGTTCTATTTATACTGGCAATCTTATACCCACTCGGCGTATGTTTGACTAGGCTGGACATATCAGCCTCAATTACTTTTTCTTAAGTGGACCCTGCATTACTTGGAAAATGCAGTTGCCCAACATATCAAACACCTGTGGGTGTAAAGCTATTCTACAAATTTTAATCCCCTTTAAGTCTGGAAAGAAATGCCCAAATTCACAAAGAGAAATAATACATGGCATCAATCTATTATCTCATGAAAAACCATGCAATGCCACCAAGATATTCTGCTAACATCTCAATCCTCAAGATCATGAAAACACCCCCAAACTGTTGCAATGGTAAAGGTGTTCTGTGTCCTTGCATGAGTGTTCTTACTTTTCTTTGGCCCAGGAGCGGTCTAAGGCAGTGCTCAAATTCTCAATTATCAGAACCCCATTTTAAGGCACTAATTTCAGCTGTTCCTGTTCTGCAAGGCAACTTTCTACTACTTGTACATTGCAGTGTAACAGCTTGAAAAACAAAATCAAAAGAAACTCTCCCCTCAATCTAGAAGTGAGATAAAGTGGATTATGACTCACCATTGCTTCCTTCACTAACCACTGAACTACAGTGAACTTTAATTTGTCATAGGCCAAAACAATGTTTCATAATAAATTATACACCAAATCTCATCCCTCCCATAACACTGCGAAAACATAGATATCAAGCAAAGTTATTCACTTTGAGCAAAAAGCACAACACAATATGTTATCATTTTCAACACTCAAAACTCATTAAAAGGAGAAAAAAAAATTATGCATACGCATGAATGAATTATCTGAGCACATGAATTAAACATCAGTTTACTATATTTTGAGATTCTGTCTTCACTGCAGATTTAATAACCCATATCCACATTAAATAAAGTATACATGTAATATTTCTCCTACCTGATAGAAGTAAGGATTGGGTTCAGACTCTCCTACACCATTGAAGTCTTCTACATTTACAAGCTGGAAGTCATACAAAAACCCAGCATTGGCTGTTCTGAACTCTGGCAGAAGCTGCACGTGAGGAAGGTTCCCAAGATTCTTGTAACGCCAATTGTAGAGGTTACATAAACTGTTCAAAAACACACAAAGACAAACCCCAAATAGTTAAAGCAGATTCTTGAACTCATTCAAAATAGTTCAGATGCACACAACCCCCCGCTTTCAAGATTAATGCTTCTGTAGGTTTTTAATGAAAAAAAATTTTGCTGGATAGCCTGTACATATATAAATGAACATACTTGTACAAGCTATCCAACAAAATTAGTTTCTAAGTTTTGATTCTGTTTGCTACTCTCTCAGAGAAAACTTCAGATTTCACTTCAATCCAGCACACTTAGCCTTAAGCCTGTCCACCTGATCAGCTTTACATTGAAGGGTACAAATTTTGCAAAGAAATCTAGCAGAAATCTTCATGGGTAAAAAAACCCCTAACACTTAAGACTATTAAAATTCCTTTAAATATCGTTTTCATTAAATTACTCATACAATAGTGGAGTACTACTATATAAAAAAAGTAAATCTGATTGCATTTCAGCCAAACAAAATCTGTCTTAGTGTGGTGGTCTGAAACAAACAGACCAGAACAACTAAACTATAGTTTTGCAAACTCCTGTCTTAACAATAAAAACGTGGTTTCCAAAACTATATGTGCACTTTTACAAGTTTTAACCTGGTATTTTCTTACAGGCTAGACATGCCATTTTCTCTGTCTCACCTTGCTCTTGCTCTTCCTTGTGCATCCAAATCAACAGTTGGCACTCCAACACGAACAAACCGTGTAAAAAGAGACTGCTCCATGTTGGAGTATTTTTGAAAAGCCATGTTCTTAATGACTGGTGGCAACTGATGATGGTCACCAATCATAATCCAGCGCTTCAAACGACTAAATCCATCTTGGGGGTTCTAGAATTAAACAATTACACAACTGTAACTATTACAATATAATCAAGGCACTCAATTACAACACATTAAAAAGCCAACTGTATCCTGTGCTGCATCAAAAGAAGTAGCTGACAGGCAGGTTGAGGGAGGTGATTCTCACCCTCTACTCCGCTCTGGTGAGACCCCACCTGCAGTGCTGTGTCCAGCTCTGCAGCTCCCAACATAAGGGCATGGACCTGCTCCAACAGGTCCAGAGAAGGCCATGAAGATGATCAGGGGCTGAAGCACCTCCCCTGTGAGGACAGGCTGAGAGAGTTGGGGTTGTTCAGCCTGGAGAAGAGAAGGCTCCAGGGAGACCTTATAGCGGCCTTCCAGTACTTAAAGGGGGCTACAGGAAAGATGGGGAGGGACTCTTCATCAGGGAGTGTAGTGGTAGGACATGGGGTAGTGGTTTTAAACTGCAAGAGGGTAGATTTAAATTAGATATTAGGAAGAAATCTTTAACATGAGGATGGTGAGACACTGGAACAGGTTGCCCAGAGAAGCTGTGGCCCCCTCCCTGGCAGTGTTCAAGGCCAGGTTGGACGGGGCTTTGAGCAACCTGGTCTAGTGGAAGATGTCCCTGTCTATGGCAGGGGGAGTTGGAACTAGATGATTTTTAAGGTCCCTTCCAACCCAAACCATTCTATGATTCTATGATTAACAGTCAAATTGGATGTCTTAGTATAAGCCCTAAATGTCAACATTTGTTCTTAAGCTACACTGAACTGCAGTCATTTTAAAGACCATTAGCTTCTTTCCAATCTAGTACCAGAAAAAAGGAGTAGTAATTTAAATTAAGTCTTGTTTCTTATAAAGCAACAGGTAAATTTACCTATTAAAATGAGTAGAGAAACATCAGGATAAATATCGTATTACATTGTTGTAAAGGCCAAAAGTAACATATTGTCAGAGAACAAAAGGAAGAACCACAATTATAGAAGTTACAGTAGAGAAAAAAATAATTTCTATGCAGCAGCATTACTCTAGAACAGAAATTTATTTTTTGGAGATAGTGAATATGAACTGCCTGAAGCATCTGAAAGTTCTAGTGCTCACATGTCTGACACAAACTGAACCTGCCTTTCAAGTGCTTTGTAGTTCATGTGCTTCACCTGTTTACCTCTGGAATTTGCACATGGCCTCTTCCATTACCAGGATGTGCTTCTAATTAATCCTCACCCTGGCTCCTGGACTGAATGCTCTTCAGTATCTTTGGTATATCTCTTTCCAGTTCCTCATCATCCTTTGTGTACCTATGTTACACACTGACAGAGCTCATGAAAGAACATTGTAACATAGGGACAAAAAAAGGACCAGATGTGTGGGTAACATTATCTAGTAATTAGAATCCTGAAGATTTGCACCTGCCAGTTTTACAATTCAGACCCTCATTTCTTACATACTCCTGTGATATTTCCATTTTCTCATAGGAGCACTATTCAAAACAGAGCCTAAAGTTCCTTTTCTTGCCATTTGAAGTGGAAGAGCTCTGAAGCCCTCTCTGATCAGAGAGCAAGGAAGGAAAACTGAACTCTGGACTGTCCAGCTCATCAAGCCTGAAGATGCCTTAAAGTAAGAAAGTAAGAGGATGGAAATTATTTTCAGTGGCATGGAAAAAGATTTAATTTTTTTTACCCTCTCAAAAGGTTATTGCTTTGAAGAAGACCAAGCATTCCATATAATCATTCTGCTCTTATCAGCAATTTCAGTCTTGGACAGAGCCCTCCAAAGAACTCTTGTTTTTAAAAATTTCTTACACTGAATTCCAAGTGCAAGAAGTCAAGTACTACTACTCTGTAAGCCTAGTTCTTTAGGTTTTATTACAAAACCCCCTCAATTTTCAAGGACTATTTGGATGGCTGTTGTGAATAAGGTCATGGAATATCCCCTAGAATATTGCTCTGTGGTGAAATGGTCTGCTTTAGTTACACAAAACTCTTCAGCTTCTGCATGGCTCATATACATTTATTTCCCCTCACCAGCTTGATGCATCTTGCTATTCACTGCTCATTCAAACATTTGAAAAACACTATGTTTATTTCACTAAATATAATTTTATAATCAATTCAAACCATGGTAAAAGCCATGCAGGTTTTATTCATTACACTGCACTGCAGCACAACATTGTGTTATGATTTGTGAGAAGCCTCACCCAACAGAGGTTTGCTCTCCAAACACGATGGAGAGATATGTGCTCCTGTTCAGAGCTCAGGCAGTATTTGGGGTTTAGAGAGTGAATTAGTTGCCTACGTGCTCAGAATTATCAAAACTCAGTAGTCTTTAACACAGCGAGAAGGTGTTAAAGACCTACAATAATATCACTAAAACTTAAAAACCTACAGAGTTAAACGGCAACTAAGAACAGGACTTGGGCTTTAACAGCAATATGGTTAACTTGGACATGCACATTCTTTGGTACACTAGGCCCATACTGAGTTACTTTCCTGCAATTGTATTGTACTCTCCATTGTTAAAGGGCAAAGTGAAAAATTATGAGCTGCAATTACAAGTATATCAAATATTTCATGGAGTTTCTATCACGCCTTTTTCATTTTCTCTCAGAATGAAAATCCAAAAGCTTGGATGTGGTTATCTAGAAGACTTAAAATTATTGCTTTTCAATGAAAATATCTGCTCCAGGCAAAACTTTTGAAAGAAAACTTAATTTTAGAATATGAACAAATACAGACTGTGTATTTTTCAGAAAGCCACCAGAGTAAGAATCAAATCAACAGTACAGACAGTCTTCAGTTTTACTGACTTCCTACACGTCAGTTTCTGATTTGTAGCTGAAGAGTTTGTACAGAGTTCCTGAGGGAGCCCATACTGCACTGGATTCCAGGGGTGAAATTTTATCTCATGATAATCTGGGATTATAGTCTGAGTGAATGTGTTGAGTTTAGAATGATCAGAGTAAACGTTTTTAGGGAAAGATACTCAACTTTAAAAGTTGTTGGCCTTCTATTACACAGCCCCTTACATTACAGAGCGATTGCTACCTGGCTTCTTAAAGACTGTGCCATAAATATCCCTTGTGCCATATTAGCTTCAGTTTCCTCCTTTCCTTCCTTGTGTTAGCAGTACCTTTCCAGCTGCAAGACTTCATTCAACTGCGTCACATCTGCATTCCTTTATCTACTAATTGTTGGTTTGCCAAACACAATACAAACTGTAGCTGATTCCAGGCTAAACATTTACCAGTTAGCTAGACAAAAGGTGCATAATTATTGGGCAAAAGTAGAAGCAGAACCAGTAACCATTTCTTTTCCTTCTGTGGAGTTGTAACATCAGTTAGAATGTCCCCTAACTACTAGGCTCATTTTCCTCAAAGTTGTAGGTGCTAGGTATATCTCTCTCTCTCTCTCTCGTTAATCTTGTCTGAAGCTGACCAAATACCACAAGCAACGTAAGCCTTACATTCTTGGGAAACAAACCTGTTATTTAATAAGTAGTAATAATTTCAACCATTTTTAAAATTAGCAATAGTAACTATTAAATGAGAAGAATAAAAGTAACAAAGCCAGGACCTAGTTCACATAAGTATCTCTACTTTTTTATTTTCAAAATTAAAGCCTGCTAATCCTGCTATTTAGTCAATAAAAGCAACATATTTAGAACCTATTAGCTTACTCCATAATATTAAAAAACAAGGATAAACAACTAACGTAGAACAGCGTGAAAGTTCTTACTGCCCACTCAAATGGCAGTTATCAGTTCTAGGTTACTTTCTGCACAAGGTATTTTCCTTTTAATATTCTATATTGTTCAAGAACACTGACTTTCATCTATCATTTTTTGCAACATTTTATAATTCAGATCTAACCTGTAATAGGAGAGGTATAAAGGTTTCTATCTCCAGAATCTGAGCAGACTCTTCCATTAAGATGTTGTCATACTGAGAAAGAAAACGTAAAGAGATGTCCATCAACCAAACAATACAAATTAATGCTGTTATTCAGCCTACCAAAAGAAAGCATCAATCACTCATTAATTTTTTGATGGGTTAAACAGGTACAGCCAGATTTTACCATAAAGGCAAAATATCAGTATTACCAAAAAGCAATGTCAGAGGGTGAAATCCTACTACATCAATGGCAGATCTATCTGTACCCATCAGTGCTTACATCTAGAAAGAATCCATGACTAAACTACATAACATACTTCCCATATGCCATAACCCATCTGCAAGAGAAAAAGCTTTCTGCAATGAGCAAACTAATTTGGTATCTTTGCATTGAAGCAGAAACAGAGCACTTCTGTGATTCAAAGCAGTGCATTATTGGAGAAAATAATACTGAACGAATTATTGGTGGTGGGCTATTGTTTTCTTTTTGTCAGATAAAACTGTACTATAAATTAATACCTATGGTTAACACTGCAGAATGAAAACAGCATTCCATCATAGCTCTTTTTTCTCAAATTGCTAATTTTTTAGATAAACAAAGTTATAAAGGCCATGGGTTTTTTCTTCCCAATTCTGCCTTTATTACTCAATCATATCACTGCTGCTCATCATCCAATATGGCAAAACTATCTTTTTTTTAATAGACACGCACTATTAAGCATTATTGTATATACAATAACTTAAAAGCAATCTCATCTTTCACTTACAGAAGTTAAATTCTTCTTCAGTAAAAGTACAAATTGAAACACACTAGTAAAAAAATGCAACTCAAAATAACCTAGTTGCCTAGATTTAGGACAGATAAAAAGGTTTATACAAGGGGGAGAAAAACCAAACCCAAAAAGCAATTAGTGTAGTAACACTAGTATAATCATTACTTTGAAACCTAATTCAACCAGGTCATGTCGTTTCAGAGCAGCATGAGTACAAGTCATGGCAATGATTTTTGCTTCTTTCACCAACAGGTATTTGGATCTATCCAGGCCACTGCGGAGAAGTTCAAATGCTCTGAATTCCTATAGAGGAGAAAAGAAAATCTTGAAAGTCAGAATACAAAAAATTGTTGCTTATAAGATGTATTCACTCAAGCTATCTGGCCACCTTCTTAATACATTCAGGCAAGCAAGTTATGAAAATATCTACTGTTAACAATCCCATCTGAATGATTCTTTTATGCTAAACCCGGAAACAACAGTATGTCAAAAACCAATTTTTTAAAAATACAATCAAATAATTCTGCAACTTGCGTGCATATATAAATTTGCAGACAATTAATCAATTAATTCTGAGGAACCCTCTCAGAATCCCCAAAGATTTTGTTTTACTGTATCTTCTTGTTTCCTACTTTACTGCATTATACCATCATATCAGATTCAGTATCAGAAAGACCAATATAGTTAATATAACCAAATTATACACAAATCATCTTTACCCTAACTTTTAAAAGCTTCTCAAGCAATTCTGGGAAAAATAGAAGATAATCCGTTTAAGTTACTTCTAGGTTATCTGATTAAAGGCAATTCTCTGTAAACACAAAGACCTTGCGAGGATGAGGAGCAGTGATAGGCGCACCAACCTTAGTAACCTAATCAGTGAAAATGGAACACAAAGAATGTCTGCTTCCTAAAATCAGAATGTAACAGATTAGACCCCTGTCCCTATTGTGAAACATCCCTATATTATTCAAAGGTGGAAATTCTCACCTGAATGCCTTGCAAGCTAATGAAGCTGCCTAGAGGTATATACTCCTTTTAGGATGTAGGGCAAAGGAGAATTTTGGAATTGTGTAAAGTTTTTTATAGGATTAGCCAGATCCACTTACCTTTAATAGTTACATGTCTTACCTCAAGCTGAGTGAATATTTTCTTAACATGTCTAAAACACCCTTCAGCAATTTCCATATCTTCTTCATAGGATTTGCCTTTGAAAATTGGTTGAGGAGCATTTGCAAAATACTGGTGAAAAGGAAAGAAACTGGAGACATCCGTAACATCTGGCAATTTTCCACCTTTAACTTTCACTTTGCTGATATACTCCTCCCAACGAGACATTACCTATGACAAAATGAAAGTGCCATATTGACATGCTTTTATATCATAAAGTCCATCGGCAAGGTGTAGTCTTGCACATGTAGTATTAAAAAAAATTAGCACAAAAGCAAGGTATGTTGAAATTAGCATCTGACACTGTTATCACCACAACATTTTCGAAGCTGTGGTGGGTTGACCTTGGCCGGCTGCCAGAGTCATACCCAGCATCTCTCACTCCCCCCCGCCCCGAACAGGACAGGGGGAGAAAATAAGATAGAAAAGTTTATGGGTTGAGATAAAGACAGGGAGATCAATGAGGGATACACAATACACAGAAAATCACTGTTTTGTATACTGTGCATCTGATTTCACACTGGCATTTAACACCATAAAAGCTTTCTAGCAGGACCATCAAGTAGTGCTCTAACGCTTGTCCAAAATGGAAAACAGCCCACAGATTTTCCTATCTGAAGGAGAAACTTCAAGTTAGAACCTCTGCCAGCAGTCAGAGAGCAGCAATGCTAGCCTTTCAATTGGTGAGTCATCAGGCAGGATTTAAAACAATAGCAATACAAGCAATGTTGCAATTATAGCTTTAGCTGTTATTGTATTTTGAACCACCAAAGAAAATGCGGGTTTTTTTAGACTCAATTCTGAAATATTCACTCCAATTTTTACAAAGTGTTTCATAACATACTGAGATCATACAGTCTCTGTAGAGGTATTTCAATCCTTACTTGGTATAAGAAAAAGTGGCCAGCTGTTTCACAAGTGTAAGAAACATCTCCTGGGACTCCAAGACTCTCTTGCAAGCGCCCAACTTCTCGTAGAAGTTCAAGTCTTCGAGCCAGCACATAATTAACTCTTCCATACCTACAAAATGGATTAAATATAACATATTTTGTATTTCACTGTTCTAACTCAAAATTGTTTTATCTATCACAATAAGAGATCACAAAGAAACCCAACACCACCCCAGAAAACTTCCCACAACTACTACCCAGTTCCAAAACAAAGTTGCTTTGTGCTATTTGTCAGTTGAGCCCTAATAATTTAAAGCCATGCGAGAGCCATTACTGTAGAAAAAGCTCCTTTTATCCTATCACTTCAACAAAAGCATCATAAGTGTTAGTAAAACATTCTCACGATGCACCTGTAAAGTAGAAAAGCATTCCAATATAGTGTTTAGGAACTGTGGTACACCACACGTTACACAAACACAAATAATACAAGTCTATGGACCATCATAAATAGAACCTATACCCAAAGTTTCATACAATAAGGCTGACTTCCTTTAGCAATATACAAAATGTCTTGCAATAAATGCTTAGCCCACCGTAACAGACAGGTCTGCATCCACACGCATGTACTCATAGCTGCCTGTTGAATAACTTAGGGCTTTTATGATTAGTTTGTAACCTACTCCTTCCATTCTTCCTCCTCTTACACAATTCAAGACCGATTTTTTTCCTTTATAAATCAATTTCCTTATTCCATGCACTCCCACCCTCCCAGAAGCAGTACAAGAAGAACAAAAGTCAATGAATCCTATTTTCTAAAAAAGAAAACAGATTAAAAAGTGGTATAAGAGAGTGGAATTAAAGAAACAAAACAGGACACTTTCTTTTAAAAATGCATACACAGTTAAAAGCTCAACTATGAATAAATGTTCTTATTAAACTTACTATTCATAAAATATGTTTTCTGCACAGAAAAAAAGATTACACAACCCCTGGTAATCACAATGGGTTCCATTGTCTTACTTAAAAGGGTGAGAGTAGTTAAAGATGGACATTTGAATTTACTAAGACACAACTGAATATGATATTGTTCACAACTGGAAAAAACAAGTTCCTCAGGAACTATGACAGTTAAGATCCTTGGAATACTAACTAGCTTTTTCTTCAGCAAAACTAATCCATTATAATTACAAGCCACTGCAACCAGTTGTGTTTTTCTTTCCTCACACTTCCAGTGTCCTCTTATTTCTCACAATTCAAGTCATATGTCCTCTTTTATGTATTCTTTCATTGCTACAAGAAGTTTCTTTAGCCATGATTCCCTTTGTGTTTAAGTGACAGCACCAGTTTAATCAGCTCCTCTCCACCTTATGTTCTTATACCCCCTGCCCTGCTTTGCTGTGCCTACAGAGGGAGCAAAAAATGAACGCTAAGCTTGCAAGCAGTAGTAATACCTTAAGCAATGTTGTGCCCTCTAAAGCAGCCTGACACAAAAAAACCACAAAGTCAGAAGCAACCTAAAAACAAACAAAAAGGTATATAGGAAATAAACTTCTCACCATAGTGCAGACCAACTTCAAATATATCTGTACTGGGTCTGGCTGAGCTGGAATTGGTTTTCCCCTACAGCAGCCCTCATGGTGCTGTGTTTTATGTCAGGAGCTGGCAGGGTGTTGATAGCACACTGGTGTTGTGGCTACTGCTGAGTGGTGCTTACACAGCACCAAGGCTCTTTCCGACATTTCCCCCCCTCAGTGGGACGGGGTGGGCAAGATCTTGGGAGGGGACACAACCAGGACAGCTGACCCGAACTGACCAAAGGGATATTCCAGACCATATGATGTCTGCTCAAGTATAAAGCTGGGAGAAAGGAGGAAGGGGGTGGGGTCACCCTTGGTCCTCCAAGGCAACCACTACACGTATTGGAGCCCTGCTTCCTGAGAAGGCCCGACATCGCCTGTTAATGGGAAATAGAGAATAAATCTCTTTTCTTTTTGCTTCCACGTGCGGACCTTTGCTTCGCTTTGTTTACATTAAAACTGCTTTTGTTTTACCCACAAGGGTTGGTTTTTTTCCTATCTTATCTTCTTTCCCCTTTTTGCCCTGTTGAGAAAAAAAAAAAGGGGTAAGGGGGGAAGTGGTAGAGCGACTTGGTGGGTACCTGGCATTTAGCCAAAGTCAAACCACCACAATATCCCTCAACCCTTACCCCTCCCTCTCAAACTGCCAAAACCCATAGGACTTGCAGTAACATCACATAGGTCTGGTGTCACCTTGAAAAAGAATTAAAAGAGTCGATGCAGCGTGTCTCAGAGAAAACGCCTTTTAATGATGAGCACTACTGTTCAAGGAATATACCAAACCATGGACATTACTAAATAAATATGTGCCATGGCATCACTTCACTAAGAAATTTTGGCTATTAAATTCCGGAATAATTTGACTATGTCAAAGCATTAAAATTTAAAAAAAATAAATAATAAAAATCACAAGGTATTTATTTTGCTACATGAAACTAAACTATGCATACGTGGGTAGCTTCTAGTGACTATATATAATTTTTACTACAGCTTTTGAAGTCTAAGCATTGCTATAATAATCCAGTACTGGACAGTTCAGTTATTTCCAGCACACAAACCTTATACTCCCCACTTACATTTATGAATGTGTGTAATCCTACTGAGGTCAGCTGGACTCACATGTAACAAACGTACAAATATTTACAAGAACGGGTTCTTAAGTCTTTGTACTGATACAGAGTTGACAACTTTCCTTATATATGTATTCTTCAAAATGTATTATTTACCAGTGAAATAAGCAACTTTGTAGTTAAGCAATATTCTGAAGAATTAAAAGAAGAAAGTTTTAATTTCATGTTTACATTTATTGATGCAATATTCACCATGTCAGTAGAAGTGACAAATTTTTTATGCAAATATGATATAACTGCAAAAACCTACCTTTATTATTCAACTTTCTCTCACAAAACAGATCAATTCTATAAAGTGTATATGGGCCCACAATATTCTATTCAAGCTGTTGAATTTCTGAACAAGCAACCGCTTGATTCTGCCTTTGGATTCTCAAGAGAACACAGTTTCGCTACTGAATAAGAAACAAAATTACTTAACCCTGTACTGAAAACAAGTGTGCTCTGAGTTACTGGGATTCAATAATATGAGAAAGGTAAAACTTGTCAAGCACATCTCTTTGCTCATTTACAAGGGCAGTAGAATGGTTTCAACACATACAACTTGCTATGATATTTATACAAGTGAGTTTATCATCAGCACCTCCTTTCTCACCTGCTGAAATCTTTCTCTGTCTCTAATTCCTCTTCTCCATGACCCAGACGCAGGAGGTGGCGCTCATCAATGTCTAGAGCCATGATTTTTTCAAACAGCTGGTTCAAGGCCTAAAGATTGAGAAGAACAGAAGAAAAGGTAGTTTTTAGAAGTTCAGCAGCTCTTGCAGGGAAAAACTGATGAATTACTGGTAAACCAGATAGGAAATTATGCCTATTTTGGTATAAATGGAAGCCAAAGCAAACATGAAGTTAATGCAGAAACTAGAGCTCTTAATCTTGACAACAGGGAAATTAGCCTACTAAATATCTTATATTTGCATGCTCTATACAACAATTAAATTTGATTTTACAATTTTAAAACAAAAAATTTTATTCTATCACCTAGTTAATTTAGTTGATAAAGCTATCATTTTATAAAACTGTCTCAAGAAGCACACTTTGCAAACATTGATTTTGTTAGATGACTTCAAACCATTTAACTTTTACTGTACATTAGAAGAGTGTGATCTGGTACTGACTGGCAGGTGCTGTGACTCTATTCCATATGGATAAATAAATTTTGCTGACCTGAACTTCAAGGTGTGCTACATCCACTGCCTTAAACTCTTCAATTCTCTAACAGCTTAATATCAACTGTCCAATTCAGTGGACTTACTCAAAGGAGTAAGTTTGTAAGCACTGGATCATCAAGTTATGAAATTAAGAACAAACATGAGCAAGCAAGTACTTCAAGTCATCCGGAAGTCATGCAAACACATTAATGTACGGCATCAAGGCACAGGGAACGAACCCTGCTGAGATACAGTTTACTTCCTGAAGTACAATTCCAAGTTTATGTTCTCATGTAAGTCTTGACCGGTAAGAAGAGTCTCCTACCTGCTTCAAATTATTTCCTTCCTTTTCTCCCCAGAGAAAAGTTGCTCTCAACTTCATCACCTGTTATTCTCCCTCAACCCACTGTAGACTGGCCTATATTATTCCAGGTTGTAACTCCTCACCAAAATGAAGCCCCATCCACCATTCTTTGATCAGAAGCGTAAATGTCTGATCTTGCTTTGACAGAAAAAGATGAAACGTTTTTGAAGTGGTATGTTCAGTTAAAATATCTCATACCTGAGATAGGATAGGCTAAATAGGGAGACCAGGAAATAGATGAACTTGATTTCCAAACCAGATGCAGATTTACAGTAAGAATCCTTAAGACTTTTATCATTATTATTCTTATTTCATATATGCTTGAGAATTAGCAGCTAAACTCCATCTCTTGTGAATGGAAAGCAAGCATTCTCAGCTGAGGAGGCCTTCCCTTAGAAGCACGAAGCATAGAGCAACCCGTATTCAAGAAAGATATTAGCAAAATCTGGCATGCATGCAGTGAATGTGCAACTATAAGAACTGTGCAGACAGTTTTTAAAAATACTTCCTAATTTCTACCTCCAACCAGTTAAAGATATTGAAAACTTCTGATAAATAGCTCAGAACTACAAAACCGAAATTCAAAAATTTAATTTTACATTATGAAACTGGCAACACTGCACACAAACCAACTCAAGTTTTCATTGTTGAGACAACTGTAATTCCAAATCTACCGGTCTCAATACCTGCTGTTGTTCTTGGTTTTAATTACAGGAGAATTTCATACATGTCTGATACTTTACCTGATTAGAGTGGGTAACTATAAGAGTTCGTTGTTCTGGGAAATTATGATAAAGATTGGATATTATCTGGACTGCTACATCAGTTTTTCCAGTACCAGGTGGACCCACTACCTAAAAAGAAACAAAAAAAATTAAAAACAAAAATCAACACACAATTTATCAGAATATTGCACAATACAGAAATGTAGCCAGTTGGGGGGGGACGGGGGGGTGGGGGGGTGGAGAGAACAATCCCACAAGACACTAACATCACACATTAACGACAACTAATCTTCTGTTTCATGTACAATTGCTTGCTGGCTTCTGTGAACTTCAAGAACATGTACATACACCTGGAAAGACTTAGCCCAATGCTAATGCAGATTCCTGCCCAAGAGGAATATGGTAATCCAGCAATTACTTGCTGGCTTTTGTGAACTTCAAAGAACAAATAAAATACATCATAAAAGATTAATTCAGATTAGTTAGACAGATCCCTGCCTAAAAGGAATATGGTAATCCAGCGTATGAAGTACTATTCTGTTTTGCAACCCATGAAAACAGACCTCCTCAGAGGAAAAAAACACTGTTTAGCCTCAGGACAGGCTAAACTTTAGGGAAACCGTGCAAAAAGCATCAAAACACACAATTGAAAAAGAATAAGGTGAGACAGATAAAAAGAATTGACTCCCTTTTCTTCTGTTCTTTATATTTACTCAAGAGTCTACAACCGATGATATAGAAATAATACTGACAGTTTTTATAGGCTCAATTATACCAACGTTGAAAAATTGACACTTGAGACATTTTAAAGGTATTCAAGTATTATAAAGCATCTCAAAGTAATTTGTTCTTTGTTCAGTATTAAGATTCACAGAATAGCAGGTTTCATATATCTACACACAAAATTACATACTGCTATGAAATCATGCTTGCTTTATTTAAAGAATCTCATTGATCACTGCATTCAAAACCAAGTAGGACTGTACTAGACAGAAATACACGACAATGACAGAAAATAAAACATAGGCCTGTATTACATAACTGTTTTCTCAGTCTGCCTTCTCTCCCTGCAAAAAAAATGCATGATGTAGTAAAAAAAATCAGAAGTATATCCTCAAAAAAAAAAGCTGACTTTGTCATTGTTCTTCCCTTTTGACCTAACAGACTCTCATTCTCTAACCTCTTAAAACATCAACAAATGTGGTGTTAGTAGAAAAGTGCAAATTATATAATGATCATCTTCTCAAATATTTACGAAAGCTGATGGATTACCAGGCACAGAAAGTTACTTTTCTTCTTTAAAGCCCTCCAGAAGTGAGGTACATGGTAGTTTATAATGCATTATACATTTGCATCTGAAGGTCATTAATAGTTCAACAAATATTATACTATCAAACAGTAGGCAATGTTAATTAAAAGATGACAATAAAACCTAGGTGACTTAAGAGGTGCCCTCCCCATTATTTTATCTGTTTATTATATACTACAAAATGGTAATAAAATTTTTAATTTCCCAACCTTCTTTCCTGTTGACAATACTACTGATAGAAAACAATGCTCCTATACACTGTGGGGGTATTCTTAGACAAACACTCTAATCATTTAAAACCCAGCAGTTCAAATCATTCAAAAAAAACCCTTCCAACATTGTTTAATAACCAGATTTAAAGACTCTATCACTGTGGCATTTTCACAGCATTCAAAAAAAGAGCTTTCACTTCTAAATAAACCTTATAGTTGATATTCTATCAACCACCAGAAAGTTCTGCTGAATTCTACTAGAAAACATATATACTCAAAAACAGTGCCAAGAACTCAGGTAACTTTTAGACACATTTATAACACCACTAATTTCAGCACACTTAGGCAGGCAGGGACAAAAGGCAGACAATTCTACTGAGGTTTAGTTTTTTCCTTTGCCTTGCATCTTTTGTGTGCTAGCTAGAGTGTACAGGGAGTGGTAAAACATAAGGAGGAAGGAGAGGAGGAAGAGTATGGTAGGAATGAATATCAATACAAACCCCTAAAAATTAGCATTATTGCCTATACAGGCCAAGAAGAAGTTAAGAGTATCACAGAACAGTCAATCAAATATTCCATCCAGTCACTACCAGGATAGACTGTATGTCACTGGGAGAAAGGTACTTGTAGTCGAAGTCTAATTGAGAGTGGTAAACCTTAAAGACCTTTGCAGAAATTCACTGATCAAAAATTATTTTCATAACAAATCTACAGCTTTAGTTTGGTTTGTAACTTCTTAGTTCTAGAATTCAGTAGCATATAAAGCACACTACATTTCACAAGACAGCAGAAAAAAGCTCCCTGAAGACAACTCAATGACTTTCATTTCCTTTAATGGAGTTAGATCAAACTGAAAATGATGCAAGTAATTTAAAACAGCCAGAAATGACAGACATGGCAAAAGTTTTACAGTCTAAAACTAGCAACCCAACTACTGAAAAAGTAAATTCAGTTGTTGTGGAAAGTCTTCAGCCACTGACACACAGGACACAGTTATACAGAGATCAAATGTGTTTCTGTATGATTTTGTGAAGATAGGAAGATGTTGAACCTTTGTATGTTAATTTTTCATATTTTTAAACTATTAATAGAAGTGACCTCAGCAAGGCTACAGAAATGGTCATTACTGCTATTTCACTGAATGTACCTAAAGCCAGAATCAAATGTAAGAGTATAAAATCCTTAAAAATATTTTTACCATAGTTAGCCCAGGCTGCATTCCCGCACGTATAGCTTCAATCTGAGTATGGGTAAATTGAATAGTATTGCTGTAACAAAGCAAAACAAGATCAGAAAATTGACAGATTTTGCCAACAGTTTTGATAAAAGCAACTGTTTTAACAAGTTTGATTTAAATTAATTGGCTATATATTTCTTCAGAACTACATGCTTGCAAACTTTTATCTAAATTAAACCAACATTATAACTATCTTCTTTACAGAAATGACAATCTTGCAATTTCTAAACAAGACAGTAAATATGTTGTCCATATGACAACAAAATCATCCCATCTAGAAGACTGCCCCTGTCTTTAGTTATTATTTGCTGAAAATGCTGTAAAATTATCTAGGTATGATTGTTCTAATATTCAAAGTCCTGACACAATACTAAAAGACAGTATTTCTCATTGTTCTTCAAGGGATTTTTTTTTTTAACAGAGAGGGCAAAACAGAATAGTCTGATTTAAATATAAAGCAAAATATTCTCATATTCAAATCTTCCTTCGGTACTGAAAACACTTGATTTATAATCAGCAATACTATTTCTTACATATTTCTGAAAATGAACTGCTATGCATCTATTACCATTTGTAAATAAATTCTCATCCATTTATTACCGTTTTGGTTGATTATATGGATACGGTCCCCTGTTTGGAATTATATGAGGCTCTACAATCAGTGTTTTAGCTTCTTCAGATTTTTCTTCGTTCCCATCCTCTTCTTTTCTTTTCTTCCCTTTACCTCCCTTTATTGGGAAAGTTATCCTGCAACACATAGTTTAAGACTACACTTCAACACTTTCACTATGATACCAGACTGTCTTAGAAGTTTATATGGAAAGAATTTTTTGTCACTATTAAGATAAATTTTCACACAATAGGGAAACAAGAGCTGCAAATGACAAAGTGTTAATGAGGATAAGGAAAAGAAATGACAAATAAATTGATGAAGCTGATTTTAAGAAATCATATCTGACAAAGTATGTCAAAAGTGCTCTTTACATAGCTTGAAAAGCCAGGAGCAGTGCTGAGAGCCATCTGGAAAAACACTGAAGGTGAAGAGTTCATAAATGAAAATGGAAGGGACAGGAGTAAAGTTGTAACAGAAAGCCACCAGCACCGTTTGTTCAGCAGTAATAACTTGATTTTGTTCTAGAACTCATGCACTTTTTTTTTCTTTAAACAAGATATGTCAATGATCTAAACTGCTCCAATACATAAAGCCTTCTATCCTCCCATTTCAATCTCTTTTTATAGCTCTATCATATGTTAGCAAGCTTCTCAGCTTTAATTCATAAACAAATCACGGTGAAGGAATTCCAGTGGCTATCCAATTAGCTTGAGACAACAATGCAGACATCTTTAACAGCAATAATTGCTTAGTGTCTTTACAGGACAAATGCAGCAGTAGGAAGAGCAAGAGCTCTTCATAAAAAGGAATATCTGTATTTCAATCTGTGGACTGAAAATGAACACTACTTCATCAAGGGAAATCATGCATGGTATCTCATCTTGATAGCTTCAGACTATTTTTATATCATTATATAGTGTTAGTGCCTCCTCCACATATATTCTACCTGCAGTGTTTCAAAAAAACAAAAAAAAAACCCAAACCACAAACCATGGAAGATTATTTCCCTGCTTTTCAAGATTCTATTTAGCCATGGTAAGAGCAGACTGGTGTGGGTGGAAAGCCATCTTTTCCCTCCCCAGTCAAATCCATTCCTTCAAAAGGAAACATATTTCAATTCTCATTAATTTGTACGAGAAAAAAGATAATAGTTTCTTCAGTCCAGCTCAAGAAACTGTTCTCCAACGCACTATGACACCCAGTTGCCAAAGTCCACCAGGAGGGACAGAACTCTCAAGTCTAAAAATGCTGGACAACAGCACCACTGAAACAAAACATACAAGTCTCATTTAACGGTCACAAAGGTAGCCATCCTATTTCAGAAACCATTTCTAAAATAAAATAAGCAATATAGGATTTCAGACTTAATTCTTTATTTTGATTGAATGGTGTTTCCAAAAGCTCCAATTTTAACTGGTGTTGAAATTGCTGTTCTCAGTTTGCTTTAATGAGACATGTAAGGAAACTATGTAATTAAAAACCTTTAGGCTGAACTTGAGGACGCTAGATACCATAATGCAGAAGTGAATACTACGTGTCTTGATCTAACCTCATACTGCTGCTTTTCCCATATATTCAACAGGCTCATCTACAAGCAATGCTCTCGTGCATTTTTGTACAGCAGAAGCTGGTCCTGAGCCTAACTGTAGTACAGTTAACTCTGTTATATAACTATTTAAATCTTAATATTAACTTATTAACATCTTTTCTTAAAAGAAACAGAACCTCCCTTCAACCACTGAACTCAGCTCCACCTTGCACTTCAGCAAGAATACCAGACCAGGAGTACTTGAAATTTTGAGATCACCTGAAGGGGGGTATTTGCAGAACTGGATTGTCAACAGTCACTTTAATATTGTACCCAGGAAAGCTAGCTTTTAGGTGATCAATGGACAGGAAAGTGTCATTAAAATCCAGAGTTGCAATCTGATTTGGCATTTTCGAATAGTGTGCACTACTTGGGTCTCCATATCCAAGAATGATGTCATGCAGCCAGTCAGGAACCACACAATCTGTGTTCATTAAATTCCTAATAGTCTCCAGAACAGCCTGCAAATTAGAAAAATAGAAAAAATATGGTTGGAGAGATTGAATTTTTACCAAGAAAACGTGACATACTGAAGGCTAATCAAGCCTATTCTGAGATGCTAGCATATAACAGTCTTTAATTGACAGGTGTTTGGTTAGATTGAGTCAATATATATACTGTGTATGTATGCAACAAAATGCCAGTGTCAAACCATGTAATTCTTAAAACTATCCTGTTAGTAAAGAGGTAGTAAAGAGGACCATAATCATCAGCAAAGTTTTCATTCCAAAACACTGAGAGGGAGGAAAAAAAAGGTATAGAAGACCCTCATGCAGCTTAAGGCTTCTCTTTCAACCCTATAAATTTCATCCCTGAAGACAGTTTAAGTTTCCCTCCAAAGCTTGCTCTTCAACCCCAGATTAATTTATCTACTCACCTATGATTATGTCAGTATTTTATTTTCTTTCCCCCTCCTATGAAAACACCAATGCTCCAGACCCTGGACTTGCACACAGGGTGTGTGCATTTTAACTAAGAGGTAGCTGAATTTTAGTCTTCTTGTTAAAGGGCTACTTTAGCGGCAAGTCTTCAACAATCACCCTACTTGAAACCTGGTATTAGGACATCATGCATCTGCTGTTCAGCAGAAGAAACACAGGATATGAAACCTGTACTGATTTCCAGATCCTCCAACTTGTCATGCCATCAAACATGGACACAAATGGATGGCAAACATGGTGCATCAGCACCAGGATATGACACCAGGATATAATATGGACCTTCCAAATGCCGATCTTGTAAAGAATAGTCAGCCAAAACAAAGAATGGAATTTTATTCTGATAGTCTAAATTTACATATCCAGCTCCAAAGGGCAGGATTTTCTGCTCTTTTCCTACTTGCATTGTATCATTCAAGGAATCAAAACAATGTGATCACCATTCCTGGTTTAACAGTTAACCTCTATAAAGATTCTGATCCTTCCACTCTACTCAGCATGGGTGAGACCATATCTGGAGTGCTGTGTCCAGTGCTGGGCTCCTCAGGACAAGACACACAGACACACTGGAATGAGTCCAGCAAAGAGCCTCTAAAATGATTAAGGGATTGGAGAATCTGTTATATGAGAGGCTGAGAGAGCTGGGATTGTTTAGCCTCAGGAAGAGAAGACTCAAGGGGTGGTGTGGTGGTGAACTTTTGTCAGTTTGTATAAAAAAAACCATAATGGGAGGAAGTAAGGACAATGGAACCATGTTCCTCTCAGTAGTACCCTGTGAAAGGACAAGAGGCAATGGCCACAAATTGAGATACAGGAAATTCCACTTAAATACATGAAAAAGTTTTTACTGTACAGGCAATTGAACACTGGAACAGGTTGTCTAGACAGGTTATGCAGTCTCCATCGCTGGAGATACCCAATTCCAACTGTACAAAGTCACAAGATCTTGAGCAACCTGCTCTATTTGACTCTACTTTAAGCAGGGCTCAGACTAGATCGTCTCCAGAGGTCCCTCCAACTTCAACCATTCTGTGAATCTATGATTCTGTTCCTTCCAATCTCAACCATGCTGTGGATTCTGTGATAGCTCTGTAAAGTTATTAACTCAAAGGGAACTTAGCAGTATAAAATTTAAGACTGATCTTAAAGCATATGCTACATCCTTTCCCTATCTAAAAAATTTTTTGATTGTCTACCAGCAGAATGGCTCCTACTATTTCAAATTTAATTCTCATACCAAGGAAATATGTCATAGCAGGTCTCTCCTTGTACAGGAACCTCTGGAGAGTCAAATTCCTAGCTGTTGGAAGAAGTGAACCTGCATGGGATAATACAGCTGCCATCAAATATCACTGTGACACAAAGTATACTCTAAAGCTCAGCCCTATTTTATAATAATGGGGATGGCTCAAAGAATCTCACCTGATGCCTACAAACCACTCCAGAAACCTCCTCTCCTTTTGGCTCTCCAAGGTACGTAGCGTATTTCTTCTTGCTCTTGGTCTTACAAACATTTTAGTATGTGACCTGCATGACCAGAGATGTCCTGCACCTAACTTCTGAAGCCTGAAGGTCCTGCAATTACTTCAAAGGCCCAAGACATATTGATGGGCAAATCCCATATTAACAAAGAATATTTATATTTTTGTTGCAAATGTAAAACAAGTGTCTGGCTTTAATGTAAATTAAGCATAGCTTAATATATTTGTGCTTTTCTTAGCACAAATAAATCTGAAAACATGGCTTCTTCAGGTAGTATTTCTAAATCTAGATGATCAATTTCTAAGATGAACATTTAAGAAATAGGTCCCTAACAGCTAATACGCTGTTTTTACATCACTAAAACTTGGCTTCAGCTTTTCAAAAGTAACTTCTATACATGTGAAAATAGATTACTTCTTGTGAGAACTAACACTGCTGATCAATTATAGCAACGTAGCGGTGTGACCTTCAGCAAACACACTGTATTTGCACTTCCACTGCTGTCTCATTTGCTTAATTAAGGTTGCACAAGAGCTCTCTTCTCTCCTACAAGCTCAGCTTAAAACTTCAAGCTGCCTACTATCTGCTCAATACAGTATCAAAACTAACCACAGTGATACCTCATTTTCTTTTATCCAGATGAAGTTAGAAAAGTTTGCAAGTGACGTGGAATGCTTGCACCCAAACTGACAGCGATGTTATGAATCTGAAATATCTTTGTCTTGACAAATGAATGTGTGAGACTTAAGTAAAAACAAGCATAGAATGGTTTGTATTGTGATTTGCCTCTAAGTTAGCTGCAAGCACACAATACAAATTTGAAAGCTACATTCACATCTAACAGCAATTCTGAGCAAACTTAAGTATTCACTGTAGCACTTTCCCTCTGACTACACAGAAATGCATACGTAAGTGAACAAAAAACACTTATACAGTGCTGCACACAACACATCTATATTGCCGGGACACCAACAAGCTTTGGCAGAGAGTGCTTGTGTTTATAATGTAAAATCAACCTGCCACAGGCACACAACATCAAGAATCAATTTTGTTTTGTTTTTGGGTTTTTTTAATCTAAAGTTATAAAGAACTCTGTGAAGTACTTCCAGTATACCAGTCCACAGCTGGATGGCACCAGAATGCTCTGTGCAGACTGCAAGCTACTGTTTCACACCAGAGGCATCTTTCCAGATAAAAAAAAGAAAAAGTCAAAGTCTTCCTGCCTCCTCTATCCATCTGAACTTGTTGCAGAATCCTTTACAATAAAAATCACTTCAATTATGCAATCCAGGATTTTAAGGCACCAAAAAAGGCAATTTTTCGTTCACGTTGCATTTTCATAATGGAAAGCTCAAGGAACGTTAAAGATTCAAAGATCTAAATGATCTAATAGCAAAGAAACTGAGCACCCATACAAGAAATATTTTCAGATATACAAAATTATGCACTTTCACAGCAAAAAAGGCCAACAGAATCTTGGGCTGCATTAGGAAGCTGCCAGCAGGTCCAGGGAGCTGCTCCTTCCTCTCTACTCAGCACTGTTGAGGCTGAATCATAGAATAGTTGAGTTGGAAGGGACCTTTAGAAGTCATCTAGTCCAACCCACCCTGCAATGAACAGGGACATCTTCAACTAGATCAGGTTGCTCAGAGCTCCATCCAACCTGACCTTGAAAGTTTCCAGGGATGGGGCATCTACCCTGTTCAGGTGTTTCACCACCCTCACCGTGAAAAATTTCCTCCTTGTATCTGGTCTGCATGTACCCTCTTTTAGTTTAAATCATTACCCCTTGTCCCATCACTACAGGCCCTGTTAAACAATCCATCTCCATCTTTCTTGTAAGTCCCCCTTAAGCACTGAAAGGCAGCAAGAAGGTGCTCCCCAGAGCCTTCTCTTCCCCAGGCTGAACAACCCCAACTCTCAGACTTTCCTCACAGGAAAGGTGTTCCACCCATTTTTGTGGTCCTCCTCTGGACCTGCTGCAACAGGTCCATTCCCTTCTTGTACTGAGGACCCCAGAGCTGGACACAGTACTCCAGGTGGGGACTCACCAGAGCAGAAGAGAGGGGCAGAATCATCTCCCCCAACCTGCTGGCCACACTTTTTATGCAGCCCAGGATACAGTTGGCTTTCTGGGCTGTGAAAGCACATTATCAGCTCATGTCCGGCTTTTCACCCATCAGTACCCTCAAGTCCTTCCCTGTAGGGCTGCTCTCAATCCCTCTATCCCCCAGCCTGTATTGATACTGGGCGCTGCCTCAACCCAGGTGCAGGACCCTGGCACTTGGCCTTGTTGAACCTAATGAGGTTCGCATGGGCCCATGCCCCAAGCTTGTCCAGGTCCCTCTGGATGGCTTCCCATCCCTGAATCTGAAGCACTGTGTTCAGTTCTGGGCTCCTCAGTAACAAAGAGAGACATGCAGTTATTGGAGTGAGTCCACTGCAGGGCCATGAAGATGATTAAGGGACTGCAACATCTTTCACATGAGAGGCCAAGAGAGCTGGAACTGTTCAGCCTGGAAAAGAAATGGCTCAGGGGGTATCATATGAATGTGATAAATAGCTGATAGGAGGAAATGAAGATGAGGGAGCCAGAGTCTTCTTGGTAGTGTCCCATGACAGGACAACAGACAATGGGCACAAATTTAAACACATTAAATTCCATCTGAACACAGGAAAACACTTTTTTTACTATTCAGCACTAGAAGAGCTTGCCCAGAGAAGTTTTGTATTCTTAATTCTTGGAGATATTCAAAACCCAACTAGACGTGGTCCTGGACAGTCTGCTGCAGGTGATCCTGCCTGAGCAGGGGTCTTGGACTAGATAATCTCCACAGCTGATCTGCAACCTGAATGATTCTATAATTCTGTAATTATGGCACCTGATCAAAAGAGTTTACTACAGGCAACACAGACCACTTGGTCAAAGTTAAATTTACGTCACTTCACAGTTCTAGAAACTCAAATATACATTTCAACTTTGCTGGAAAACTTTCTTCTTCCTGCTTTAACAGAGGATAAAGAAAAGCTAAGGTATTGATAAGCTTCCTGAAAAACATTTGCTGAATTTATATGCAAAACTGAATTAAAGTTGTGTGCATAATTTTAGTCTTACTTATTGGCAATATATAGTATCATAATGCATTAGCAACAGGTTTATTTTGAACTCTGACCAAATTCCTTGAAGGCTCTCCTGACAATGAATACCCAAGGAAGCAAAACGCTAACGAATCATGCACTGCAACTGTGTGAAAACTGTTAGGGCAGGAAAAAAAGCACCATTCAATCTGCAAAGCTCCAGTTAGCATAGAATCTCTCTGAGGACTATCAAATACATCAGTGTTAAATATCTCACCTGGCACCCTCCAAACCCCCGTAAGAAACTGATCCAGTGATGTTCCCAAAAGCTAAAAGGTTTCTCCAACTTCACCTTTTGACTAGTTACCCCTCCTTTTCCTACAGTCCACTATCAGGTAACAAAAACATTCCACATATGCCCTTAACCCAAAAGGCCAAATACAACTAATTCATAGGCTACCAGTCAAAAGACTGAAATTACAAACTAATGTTTTATTAATATACTCAAGTGAAGTAGGAGTGTTCTGATTTTCAGTTACTTCAACACGTACCTGCAGGAGGAAGTTATCACCAGCTGACATGCTCTAACTTCCTGAAGTTATCCAACGCCACCTAAAAAGCCTAACTACATGCATCTAAAGTCTCAGTACTGCTGGCATATTCAGACAAACTCTTATCCTAAGAGTCAGTGAGTAAATACCTTACCTTGAAATTGTTTTCTTTTGGTTTTCTTCTCATTATTATGTTAAATGTCTCATAAACATCTTCTGCTCCATTTTGGATTGTGTTGGTCATGTCCTGTTGATACTGGTTTGGGTCCAGAAACACTCTGTATGTTCTGCAATCCCCTTTAAGTCTTGGTTTGGGTTCAGGTCCTGCCCGTAATGAAACAGTAACATTAGAATTTGAAGTAGTGCTAAAAGCAGATTATCATTCAAATAAGTGATCCATAATTGTTCCTGAAATGAAATTTAGACAAATTCATATGATGAATCTAATTTCTGCACAGCATTACAAACATTTGTATTTCATGTTTTCATCCCATTTCTAGCAGTTTTTGAATATAAACTATTTTATTCCTAAAACCAAAATGCCCTGGATTTCTTTAACCAATCCCAGAGGAAACTAGTTAACCTTTCTTGGGCTGCTTATGGAATATTTTTTTTTTTTTTTTTCAAGTACGTAATGAATTCAATGAGCATTGCTTAAAAGAGAAGCAAGCCAACAATTAGGCTGTTAAAAAAAAAAAAAAAAAAAGAGAGGAAAAGACCCCCTTACAAACAAGTTTTGGTATATCATACCTTCTTCAATAACACGCCCTTTCTCATCCAACATGCCCTGGATCTCACAGCCTCTGACATACACCAGGCCAGTTTGCTCTACAAAAGGTCGTCGTCGGTCAAACTTGGTGCCATAAGGTTGCGTGGGACGTACCGTAATCAAAAAGCAGACATCATGTTTACGCAGACCTAAGTACAAAAAGTAACATTCAGTAATTTGATTGAATGCTAATTTTCCTTATCAGTTCCTTAAGATACATACACACAATGGAATACACAAAAGTTTCTTTTAAATAAAACCCTACCCGTTTAGAAAATAATGTGTTCTGTTTCAAAACAAGGTTTTAACTTAACAGGATACAGAACCACAAAATATTGTCATCTTTTCCACTATTCCTGCACACTAATATCTGCTAGGACTTCAGATATGAAAAGGAGAAATTGACTCTTTTTTTCATGACAACAAACTTATTTACTTCAAGATTATTCTTCTACCAATAATCTTACTTAGCTTACACAACCTATATATTTTCAGTCTTATCTTAAAATTAGTGTGTCATTAATCTTTTATTCTCATTGCTTTCTTCTGGATTAATCTCGGATTTTTTATTTTTTTTTACCCAGTAATTTAAGTGCAGTGCCTAGAACTGGGCACAAAATCCTAAACAAAGTTAATTAGTTATCTAATTAACAGGGTAAAAGGTCACTTAAAGTTACTTGTTTTCCATGCTACACTCCAGTTTATAAATCCCAATATGACTTGGTTGAGTGTTTTTCCCTCAGCAGTAACATGATGTTGTGGAGTCACATTTGCTTTTGAGCAATGATGACCTCGGACTCTTTTCATTCTGCAGAGCTACTGCCTAACAAGTTATTCCCCCAGCATGCATTTCTGCAGTGACTTGTTCTTGCTTAAGTTTAGTATTTTAATATTCATCCCTGTTGAACCACACCCTACTTTTAAAATATAATTTCTCCAATTCTCTAATGTAATTTTGAACACTAGCCCTCTTCTCCAATATACCTACATACTCTCACAGATCTAAGACACCTTCAAAATTAGTAAACACATGCTGTATTCTTCATACGAGACAAATAATTTCTCATTACACACCAGATTTTATCCAACCTAAAGCAGTTTTATCAAGACCCTGTTACGTCAGGCAATGATTCATTAATTCTCCTCCTCAGTTTTGATTAAATTAACACATTACAGCTTTTGAAGTCACAGAGGCTGTTCTAGTATTTAAAAAGCTAGGTGTACCACTATAGCTACCTTCAGTATAATGAAGTCTGCTGCCATCTTCCTAGCTTTTCTACTTCAATAGAAATCTACATTCCCAAACTTGTATCTGCTGATTTATCACACACTCCAGCTTTAGCATTTGTGCTATGTGACCTGTAATCACACTATGCAGCTCCAGCATATTTAGCAGGTTTCTCTAACAAAAGAAAAGGGGGTGACATTTACTGATAATCCAAGTACAAGTACATGCTTCTATGACACTTGCTAACACGGTCAACTAAAGTTCAATTCCCCAAGCAAAAGAAGTGCCACCTGTGGATACTTACAAGAAGCAGTATTCAGTACAGTCAGCACTTCCTAACAACATTCAAATATACTGAAAACTACTAAAATGCACTGGTATAACTTAAATCAAAATCTGTCCTCTCCACTTGTGTATGAGACTGATATCACATTCCCCACTATTCCAATATGACACTATTAGCACGCATATTAATTTAAAATGCTAAGTTACTTTTCCATGTTCCCTGTAAAGGGCGGAAAATTACAGTTACAAACTGAATGGCATCAATCTGAAATAGCAAACATTTCACTCCCAGACATGTAAATACTTAAATAAATTCAATCTTCATTTTAGGAAAGTATAGACTTCTTAGACTTGGAATTTGAGTAATTGTTTAAAAAAACAGTGTATTAAGATTGGCAAATCTGTATCTCGGATAAAAAAACCCTGCTTACAAACAAAATTACATCAAATTGTATTTTGACGAGCACCTGTTTTGAGCACCTTATTTCAAAGAATGTAAGTACCTTCCCATTCATCTTTGATGTTATCTCGGACATTCAAATTAATTGTAACATCTGCTCGTACTCGCATGGGCCAGTTTTCACCAATATTGGGCTTTGCCACCTCCACCACTGTGAAAGAGACAATGGGCTGTGCCATCCTAGCCCATCCACCAAAGACCACACCTCCATATTCTGATAACCTAAAAAAAAACCCAACAACAAAAAAATCCCAAACACCAAAGTTTTGTCAGTCATTATCTGATAACATATTCAGGGGTTTTTTTAAACTGTTAAACAATTTACCTCAGCTCTAATACAAAAGTAGAAGTCTTAATTTTACATGCTACTGAAGTAGATTCACATAATTCTGCATTTTAAAAACGAAGCATAACATGAACTGACTTATACTTCAAGAAACAAAGTCATATGTTAGCATTATAAAAATACAAACTCAGAGAACAAAAAACAACTACTGAGTATAAGAGATATCACACCAAATGATCCCTTGAAATCTAAAGAGGATCAAAATGTGACAGATGGCAAATTCAAGCATACTCAGTAACACATCTCATAAACCAGAAGAGTTGGTGGTAAGTTTCCAGATTTGTAATGTCAGCCAAGGTTTAGTACTTTTGGAACACTAACTCAATCCGTCTTAACACAACAAAGGTTGGTTGTTAGCATCCAACATACTGCCTTAACACATCTACAGGGACACATATCAACACACCCTTACAGAAATCATCCCACAAGATGGCAACACCTTGTGGAAGAAGTTAGTATAAAACATGGTATCTATGTAATAAGTTAAATACATTTGTTACTATGTATTTAGTATATACACAATATCAGTTATTCATTCTTGAACGCATTTTGATTGCAATTGAAGAACTGACTGATTTGCAGCAATTAATAAATATTACCATGGTTTCATCCTACTGACACTATCCTCAATGTCCTGTCTGATCTCGTAGGTAGACTCTAAGCGGAAAAGATTGAAGTTCCTCAGCAGGTAGTCATGAAGAGTCAGAAACTGAAGATTCAATTTGGGAAGTGCAAGACAGCCTAAGAGGGTAAGGGTAGAAGGGAAGAGAAGGGAAGAGGTATTTGATAAATAAACAAAAAGAAGATTAATTAATATATTGGTTCTACAAATTTATAAATATATACACATCTTACTCTACAACTGCCATACACATTATCCTGGGAGATTCTAAGAACGACTCCTTTTATAAATATACGCCACTAAAAGCACATATTTTTCAGGTTTTCTATAAATGAACCTGCACAAGATGAAAGGAATTTTCACCATTCTGGCAGTAAACACAGTGAACTATTTAAAGACCGAATCCTTCCCTGTATTCAGACCACAACAAAACTGATTTTATAAAAATCAAGTGTAGGATAAAGTAATGGTACTTTGCGAGTGCAACAATTAAGCCAGCATTAAATAATGATGAAAAAGGCTCATTAAGTAACAAACCGCATGCATTATCTAACAATTCCACAATTCCAACACTTTATGTTTAGTAGAAGCTATAAAAATCATTAATGTAGAAAAAAGTTTTAAGCCAAGAAATCAAATTTTAATACACAACCTTCCTCAAAAATTTATGTTACTGATTATAGATTTTTTTTTTTTGAGAATGAAAATATGGGAAGAATAGATCTAACTAAACAAGGAGCATCAAAACTCCTAGACAGGTCCTAAAGCTTGCATAGCTTTAGGTAGTCTCAGATGCAAATTTTCCATAATAAAAATTCTTTTATGTTACTCATTTAACATTACTGGACTATGCTCTAAGACCTGTGAAAGCATCATGTTTTTCTAACTTGCAGTATTAGCCTTGAAACCTTTCACTGGTATACATACTACCTACTGGCCCTCACATGCACCAAGATACAATGGCAGTGAAGAAAGGCGGCACAACACAGTAATTTCTATTCTGGAAAGCCTCATGGTGATAAAATACTTTCACACATTTCCCAACACCAAGTAACAAACCCAGTCCTGTAAAGCTTGTTACATGCACAAAGGGCAGGGCCTGAAGTAACACCTCTTTAAGGCTGCACAGCATTTATCAGACAGATATTCTTCTTCCCTCTTTTTAAAAGGAAATAGAAATGATACTCTTATCTTTCTTGGGCTAAATTACTCTTATTTTTTAGACCAAAAGAATTTAGCCACTTTTGAGACACAAAAAGCCTCAAGACCACAAAACCAAAACTGTCTTGTTTCAAAGTAGGGCTGGAAAATACATGGAGATTAAAATGAGAAAGTGTAACCTGAAACTAAGAGAAGCAAACAAAAAAAATACTTGTAACAGTCTGACAGCAACAGAAATGCTTCACAACAGTGCTATCAATATGCGGATAATAATAGCAAAAGACTTCACACCACAGAAGGAGAAAATGTTTCCACTAGCAACCACTGCTATTTGCCAAAATTACATTTCACCATTAATAAAATTTCTTTAATGCATTATCAAGAAGTCACAAAACAGCACTGAAATAGGTGTGATGAGCTGCTCTTCCCCCTTGTCCCAGCAGTAACGCATATATTGTGATTAATATATTTGGCTAATAAAACACAAAATAAACACAGACTGCATGAGTAAGTTAAGTACTGCAAAGTCAGCCTTCCAATACGGTCTGAATGACAGTAAAGCTACCTTGACTTTTATTTAAGAACCTGAATGCTCCAGAGCATTAGAACAATATGATGGTTCACCGAAATAAAAAATAAAATTTAAATAATCTTGGTTTATGTATAAATTTCCTAGAAATCACAGCAATCACCCCTGGTTTGGGTTTTTTTTTGCTTTGTTTTTTTTTGGTTTTGTTTTGGGCAGGGGGTGGGGGTGGGGTGTCTGGTTTTTGTTGTTGTTTGTTTTAAAGGATAAACCCCATCAGGAGACCTATTACTCAGAAGAATCAATCAGCTTTTAACTATTTGCATACTAAACGTAACTACTTTATCTATTCTTTGGCTGATCTCTAGATAGCATTTGTATCATATCTGTTTTGAAAAAGATCCTTTGTTGCCTATAACCCTGCCTAAAGGGGTCAAATTTCAAAAATCACTTTCTTCCCATTAATACGTGTTCACAGATAATTTATCAAAACCAACCCCTAATTTATTCTAAGCTTAAGGCTTACACCTACACAAAAAACCCCTCTGAATCAAAACTACACCGAGGAAGGTGCAGAATACTCACTGCTCAAACTAGAAACATACTTTATAGTAGTCTTTGAAGATATATGTTGTTATTTGGAATTTCCATGTTCCAAATTGATATTTTCACATTCCTAATGAAAACTCTCATGATCCACATTAAAATAAGTCTTTTTTAAAGTAGCTAGACAAAAATACACGTGCTGTTTATTGCAAAACTTAAAATTACATAATTCCTGGTTTGCAATACCTGCAGTTTGCTTCCTTGCCCATGAGCACATCAAGCAAGAACATTAGATTTTGAACTTAGTGCATACACTACCTTTCAGTGACTACATGTACACTTCTACCTTGAAATAAAAGAGGAAAATAATTAATTTCCTACCACCACCACACTTTTTTCATTTTTAGAAGGCTGTTTTGAACATATTTAAGAGCAAAGCACAGGCGACAGCTTTTTCTGGTGCATGTTTACAACCTGTTTCACCTCACCGTAACTGCCTGTGCCACAGCTGGTGGTATAGCACATCTGTTACCCAGCTGAGAATCAAATACATGTATTTGTGTAAACACGGGCCTTTGCATTTTTAAGTGCTGTAAATTTGCTAACAATTTCATCTCAGAGTTCTGATTCACAACTCAAAAAAAGCTGACCTTATGCTAAGATAATGGAAAATGCCAAAGTACTGCATATAAGTTCCAAAGATGGAATAAACACAGATATCAGAACTGCTTTTTTTGCAACATTTACTGTTCTGATCAGCATTTACTGAACTACTAATCATACCTTCTCCAGAATAATATTCAGTTGGTACAATATTTTCATCCCAAATAATCTTCTCTGTGGGATAAAGAGGCATCTGGTTGAGTTGCTGAATTTGAGATATTCGTCGCTCATGACGGGAAACCTAAACAAAGGATGCATTTTAAACTTCCATAAGTCAAAAACGGACAATAAAGCTATTTTTGAAACATACACATTAATCCATAAAATTGCTGGTAGTCACTTGCCATCTTCTCTCTTTTATTAAGGTGGGTTTTTTTTTTTTTTTCAAATTAAATATAACTAAATGCATACAGTGACATCAGAAGATGAACAAACACACAGTCTGACTATCATAGTACTAGAGTCAAACTTGGCTACTCAGCAGACCAAAAATGGCCAACAGAACTGAAAATATTCAGTCAAGGCTTAGCAGAGAATCAGCTTCAAATAAAATTTATTTTGCTTTCCAGTAAACATATGGCCAATAGCTAACTAACATTGCTCATTCAGCAACAGCTACCCTTAATTCCCCCTTTGGGAGAGAAAAAAAAAAAAAAAAAAAAAAAAAAAAAAAATCGATCCACAAAATAAGCCTATGAAAAAGATTTTAAAAAACAACTATGCCATTCCAATACTGATATAAGATTAGAAGCCTACAGCAATGTTGTTATGCACTGAATATCCAAAAAACCCACTACATGCATCAAATAGTATTTCAAATGGGCTTGAGGAATCAAACAGATACTGAATATCTCGATCTACTTTAGCGGGTTTTTTCGAAAGGGCCAAATGGGTTACTACATAAAGAGCAACAACTTTTCCAGAAGAACTCAAAACTGTTGCTCAAAAATGTTGTTGCTCATTGACCTTTACAATTACACCACAAACACACATACTAGTTTCTCACAGAAACTACATTTATAAATACACATTTTCAAATACTCAATTTATATAGTTTTAAACCCCATCTTAGCACCCCATTTACTACTACAACACTGCTGTGGTTCACAGGTGATTCAGCAAGAGGTCCTAAATGGCTACTTTACTACAGGGTAGTTGCTAGGTTTAGCTACGTCTTGAGTTGGCAAAACCAAAACTACAAGCAGTATGAATTGCGTTTTTACCAGCAGCTCGAGCAGAAACTCCTTGTCGTGGCCGGACTCCTGTCCCTCCGGCAGGGCGGGCAGCAGGCAGAGGTGCGACGCCACCTGGTGGAGAACGCGCGAGCTGCACAGAGGGAGGGAAAACACAGGCCTGTCACACCCCACCCTCACGGCTCTGCTCCTCTTACCGAGAGAAAATTCCCACCGTGAATTTCAGCAGAGACCAACAACTACCAAGCAGTACTTTAAGTGCCGTTGGAAATATTTAAAATATTTACTTTTGGAACCGTTACAAAGCGCTCTAGAGCACTTCCACCGGTGAGGTGTGTTCAGCCACAGGCGTACACTGAACCACTCAGACGCAATAAACAGAGTAAGGTGGGAATACTTTTTCTTGTTTCAAGACATGTACCTGAAAACAGTACAAAACAACAGAGCACACATTGCCTTTGTCAAAATACAGACTGTTATCCTTTTAATCACAGCATTTGCAATACAGTACAGTTAATACAGTGGTATACTTCTATGATTTCTGTTGTAGTTTTTGTACAGAACAGTGAAAAAAGCTAAATTAAAAAAGTTACAGGTTAACTACTGTAAGTTAATTACTGCTACTATTACTTTAAGCAGCTAGATATTTTCCAGAACATTAGTGCTTTCTCACACGCATTAGAAAAAAAGAAAATTGAAAATATTTTTCTTATACTGGAATTCTAGTACTTCATTACTACTGGATGCAAACTCTCCCTGTCTCCCTGTTTCAACAGATGTAAAGGCACCATGGCAAGACAGAAAGACCTGAGCAGTCACATGAACTGGCACGTGAGAAGTCAGAAAGAAAAAAAAGTCTAGAAATTTGTTAAATTAAAACATACTGAGAACAAAGAATTTCAATTTCATGTTAAATTTCATTTTGGTAACTTACCTAAGGGGTCCAAATAACTTCACCAGTGAATCACGAGTATCTACTGCAGCTACATTTGAGAGTGCAAAGTCATATAACTCCGGGAAATGTGCAAATGCCGCTCTCTGCAAAAGACCCACACCCAAAATCTGAATGTAAGCACATTAATGAAACAATTTAATAACAATCTAAATATTTACACAAAAACATAGCTTCTTCTGATAGCACCCTTGGATGCTACCAGGATAGAAATAAAACCCAGGTGAAATATCCATTCTTCTTAGGTAATGCCACTTATTTGTTACTCCTGTGCTTTCAATACAGTATCTTTTTTATACACCCTCCTATCAGAATTTGTTCTGTCATTAAAACATAAGGGGCAGACATGTAGCCTTGCAGACAACTAAGGAAAACAAGGAACAAGTTTAATTTAACTAGGCTTCCTTGAATTTTTTTTGTTAAAACTGGTAGGAAAAATTCTGGAAAGTATAAAAATATAAGTATAAAAGTATAAAAATATCTTTATATGACTACAAGTGATGTGAATTGTGTCTCTTATGTACTCTTATTGCTACCATATGTGTGTACTGATCTTGAAGAAATGGTGCCACCTACCGCATAGTCATAAGTTAAGTTTCTACAGCACTTAATTTTCCCTTCTGAATAGATTTAATGGGAGTAGTTCACCTCCACAATATCGAATCAGAAGTGGTGCTTTGTTAGACCATATTATTTAGTCATAGTCACATACGTAACATTGCAGCGTTAAGTGTCTTCAAGAAGATATAGAAAGTCAAGTTAAAACTATTCCTGTAACTCAATAGGAAAAGGGGTTTCCTTTGGGAAATAACTAAATGCCTATTCCAGATGCAAACTAGACTGAAACAACACAACCACATCGTTTTCTTCCCATAAGCACTCCACCCTCTGCCTACCTGTAGAGAAGTAATTCTGTCATAGTGAATTGTTGTCATCTCATTCTCTGTCAAAGCATTTCCAGTCTGATCATTGATTTCAAAGCCAGTGTAGAATTTAAGCATATCTAGAAGCTGAGACATCATCCATATAAATTAGTGATCAACAATAAGAGACACCATACCACCAACAAAAACACAATTTAAGAGGACAAATCTGGGCACCATGCACAAACAAGAGGTCCTCAAAGTTCTTGAAGAAATGGACTAAGGAGTGGTTATCTAAATTTTATACTTCGCTGACACACAGAAGAATTTTGTTTAGGTATCTCATCTACAAGCCATAGAAATCACAGCACAGCCATAAAAAAAATATACTGTCTATGACTGAGTAAACTGAAGGACAGCAGTAAAACACAGCTGCACCGTAAAACAGTCTGAGGTCAAAACAAAGCACAGAAGAAAGCATTGGTAACAGCTTCTGCTATACGCCAGAAGCTGCACGGTTTTCTAGGCTGTACTTTTAAGAACTGTTCAAAAACAAAGCCAAAAACATAAGAGCAGCCACACACATAGGTAAAGAAAGAACTACTGTCTGAAGGATTTAAATAACCATGCAGTTTGTATCCATCAGGAAAACCTGTCTTAATGAACAAATGCAAAACAGAACAATTGCAGTATTCAGAGCCACATCAGAATGAAAAAGTTATTTTCAACAACTTTGTATCTCACCTGGCAGAAGAGATGACCCTCCTTCTCTCTTTTAGCAAGACTGGACAGGTAACAGTGAACAACAAGATGGGAGTCATCCAACACTGTATTAAACCAGCGCCGTGTAGGAAGCAAAGCCTGTAGCGAACCACCTCATGTTAATACAAGCAATTCTTCAAAATTTAAGAAATCCTGGTTTCTCAGAATTTTCCATTTCAGGAAGGCATATCAAGATAGACTGCTGCACAGTTATTTACATACCCAATACCCTAACAGAGGTTCTCATATTAAAGCAGCGTTTATGTTTGCCAAGACACTGTTTTTATGCAGGTAGGCTGCTATGAAGACAGCCTTTTATTATGACTGGGAGCACGGCACAAACTTGCCATTAGTGAGATTGCATCCTGACAGTAATAAAAGTAAATTAAATAAAGCAATTATTCTACTACTAGGTGTCTACATAAACTATGTGCTACAGAAGATATGCAAAACTGCTGCAACATTGTTTTAAAAATGTTTTTCGATACTCATTTAATTTTAAGCTTGTCTTTTCCATGACTGCAAACTGTGTTTCTTCTAAATATGGCATGATATCTTCTATTCTAAGATACTCAAATTAGATCTAAGAATTTTTCATATCCTAATTGAAAACCTATAAAAGCTTCCTGTAAACAAAACAGATCATTAAATAAATACCTTAAGCTGCTATATGTAGCAACTGTTCAGCAGCATACAGTAGCAGACCTCAACAACTCAACAGAAAAATGAGTTGTTCTCAATAGAATCTACAGACTGAATTTAGAAAGCCAAAAAGCATCAACACAGTGTTTAGAACCAAGACAAAGAAAACAGAAGAATCTGTGGTAGAAAATGTTAATTGCCCTGCACAATAATTACAAAAAACCAATTCAGAAAACCGTAAGAACTTTCCATGGAGTCGTTCCTTTCAAATTATCAAATCAGCAAGTTTTGATGGCAGTCTGTACACTGTAATATGAAACAGTAATATTCTGAAAAAGGCCTCAACATAGGTAAGAACGCCTGTTAACACAGGACATCCTACCGAGGCAGAAAAACTTGGATTTACAGCTAATTTCTCATTTGCTTGTTCCAATCACTTAAACAGTCATCATAAACTGTCTGAGTTGTAACCTTCCTGTAATACCTAGCGAGAACCAACATTAAATGTACTGCCCCTAAGTATTTTGGCTAACAGCCAGACTTAAGTTTAACTTCAATTACGTATTGTCTCTTATGAGACCATATCATATCCATAAAACAACAAGTTCTAATTTAAAGGATTATTGCAACTACAAGCACAGGCTACTTAAGCAATTTAGCAGAGGACAGTTAGCTTGCACAAGTTCAAGATCAATCCATTTTGAAGTTCCCTGTGCTTACTGTTTCAGAAAACACTGTCTTATTTCAGAATGTCTTCTAAATATGAAGTTATTTTAAATAAATTGCTACTCATGTGAGAAGTTGTAAATTAATATCTTTTATTTTTAATTCTGGTACTGTGAAGCTTAACATTGTCCCACTTTCTCAGTACCTGCTGAAAAATTTCACAAAACCTCGCGAGGCTTCCTTCTGTAACAAACCCAGATCACCAGAACTGTTACTTCCAAATAATGAATCCTAGTCAAACAAATAGTTTGCATTTCAGAACTAATAATACTTTATGGGATTATATCCTACAACATGAAAGATACTTTAAGCGACCTTATTATGCATTGTGAAGAATACTTCTGGGTTATTCCTAGCAGATTAAAGCATCACACATTTTCATCAATTAATAGAGTCTTCTTCACTGAGCAGTTTAGGGTCCTAGCTTTCTCTAACAGTTCATCTGGTGTATAAACATTATTAGTCAGTTCCCAATGTGGATGCACTGCTACAAGCTCCTATTTACAGACAGAAAACCACTATTAAGCAACCATATGCACAACTGTGACATAACCACCTGCTAACTGAAATAAAGCTGTAATAATGACTTTACACATTTAAAACCTAGAAAAGTACACCTGAAAACAGGTTGAAACAACTTACCTCAAGATCTAGCATGAGTTCAATGAATCTCTCACAATAATGAACTTTGTCCATAGAAATAGGCCCTAAATACAAAAAAAAAAATTTTTTGCAATTGATCTGCACCACAATGTATTTGTGCTTGAACTATTCTTTTAAAATGTAGTAAGTGCTACTAATATACCAGTATTAGCTTTTAACAAGATTAAAAAGTTAACTAGCACATTCTTCTCTTTCTGAAATAATCCTTTCTTTCATTGCAAACCAGAAAATTTTTGGATATAAGAAAGTAACGGAACCAGAGTTCCAGAAGTGATTTTATCCACTCTGAAAACAACCAACCTGACATATAAAAATGCACTTCCACAAGATACTAATGGCCTGCTAAGCTTTTTAAGAACTTTTAACTCTGAGTACTCAAAAATACCTATTTAAAAGCTGCAATCAAGATATGTGCAAAAGAGCTTGACAATATTCAAAGGCACTCAGTGTTGACTACTAAGGAGCCTTTAGAATCATGTCAAAACACAACTGAAGTCTGCTTTAATGAATATCTATTTCCTAAAGCCTCCAAAGAACCGCTAATGTAGATTTTCCTAAAACAGGTCCCATAACTGGAAACACAGAGGGGATAGGTATCCTTTCTGATGAAGCCACGAATACACAGGATTTCCCCTTACAGCTCAGTAAACTTCTAGCAAACTTCAGCTCTCAAGAGCAAAAGCAGAACTCTAGCAAGTGATTTAAACCAAATTGTGCTGTGCTTGGAGCATAATACGCCTTTTTTGTCAAAAGGCTAACACCTTCCTGTACAAACACTTTTCCTTTCTAAATCAGGCAAGTATATAATTTTGCTTGTCACTATGACTTATAAATCAATAGCAATCAAATCTTACAGAATTTCACTTCACTTAGGCTTTTGTTCTTACCGTAAATCGACGGTACTGACAGAATAGTCTTATGATATGCATTTATACCACCTGTTTAACAAGGCATCTAAGTATGTATGAAATCCTTTAGCGCTGTAAGAAGGCTGTAAGCACACAATAAAGAATATCGGTACCAGTCCATTCTGAACAGAAGAAGAGGTTTAAAGTAGCTTTCTGCTATTTAATTTTTAAAGCATACAGATTTGAATACTAATTTGACATGAAACCCATGCAGACAGGCATGGATTTCACTAAAACCCCATCCAGATAAGGTCTCCAACCTCAGGTTAGTATCCTAAGGAGCAGTTGCTTCAACACCAGAAAAGAATTTAAGACAGATTACCAGATAACAGAGTAACATAAGAACCACAGTTACCTGAGACAGGTATTGATTTTAGCACAGAAATGAATTTCTGAATGAGCTGTGAAAGAAATCTTCTCTCCCGATATGCTCTAAAATCAAAGGTATGACAAAAGCATTAACATTCCTTAAATGCAGACTAGAAGTACATTGTATCTTTCACTAATACAAAGTTAGCTGCTTTAAAATTTATGTAACAGTAGCAGGTTGCTTTGAAACACACCTAAACTGTTTAGATGACAACTTTTCTCTCTGCACTCAGGAAGACAGATTACCAGTCTACATTTTTAGGCACAGAACTGATTAACAACCCATGCTTCTACTGAGTCAAAGAGTATGTCACCACCTACACCTTACCACACTGCCACACAAAAGTACTGGAACATTTAACTTTGGTGAGATATGCACAAATTTATTCAAATACTTGCAGAAGCTATTTGCTTAAGAGATAAAGATGTATTTTTTCATGACCTTTAGCACAAACAACTACATGAATATTCTCTTATGCCTTTCATTCTATAGCTCTAAGGTTTAGTATCACAAATTCACTGATCAAATAAAATATTAAGTTCTGTAACAGTATTTTTGCATAAAGACTACTGGAAAACAAAACAGTTTCTGGGAGACCACATATGACCAATCTTTGTTTGCCATCTTCACATCTTTTTTAAAAAACACATTTTTTTATTGAAACTATTCATTTTAGCTGAAACACAATGAATGCATTAAGGGCTCTGGATTTAACAGGAAAGAAGGTTTCTGTAACATACCGCATTCTGGCCTCCTCATCCATTTTCTCATCATTTTTCTTAATTAGATTCCAGAATTTTCTTAGTTTTGGTGTCTTTTTCAGCTCTTGTTCCAGTCGTTTCTGAAATGTTAAAGTGTTTTTCAGTCGCCAAGAATCCTTGTTTTCATGAGAGATAAAAGTACAATCCAGTCTTCTTATTAAAAAAGAAAGAGAGAGTCTAGCCATGGCTAGATGTCAGCTCCATTCCCTAGTCCCTGTGATCTCAAAGCCTTGTCTACAGATTACAGCTTGAAGAAGCTATAAGCAACAAAGCTTAATTTGGTTTAAAATTACATAATTAATAATTACAATTGCATGGAAGTTAGCAACAAACAAGAAAGAATTTTACTAAGCCCACAAAAATATAATTCCATAGCAATGCAGGCAGCTTTAAATATTAGACTTCCATAACAGTATTCCATAAGAATTCACTTTACAGGACTTGGATAATGCCTGGAAGATTGCTTTGACAGTTTACAGTGTTATGCTTACAGGTTGTAGAGCCATCCACATTGGTAAGGAAATGAGCTGCTGCACTTGACCTCTGATCAAATCCACTTCCTGTTAGAAAGTCACAGACAGAAAACTTTTTTTAAAATTCTTATGTTTTCTGACATGCCTGTCAAACAAAAATACACCAATGTATGTTACCATCTGACAAAAATATATGTTTTTGTATTACATTTCACAATTTCCTAACAGGAAACTGCAGCATTGCCCTACCCAGTAACACTTAAAACCGTTGACAACTTTTGCATTTGAGGTTCTTTTCATGCATTCTCTCAGTTCTTAATACTTCAGCAGGGGACCCATCCTTGTAAGTATTTTCAGCATAGAAGCTGATGAGAACTGATGTTTCTTCAGTCATTTCTTGTTCTTGAACTGAGTTTTCTGACTGTGCTTTCTCTATTTATTTTTTACTCTACTCTTTCTCCCCTGAAGCCCTTAAGTTTCTCCCACTTCATCTACACTCTTCCCATTACCTGAAATAACTAATTTTCTCTATAATTCATGTAATTTCAACTGCTGTTTCAAGTGTTCTCCAACTCTGCCTGTTATCTGGATCCACAGTTTTCTTTCTTTCACAGAATCATTCAGGTTGGAAAAGACCCTTGGGATCATCGAGTCCAACCATCAGCCCTACTCTACAAAGTTCTTCCCTACACCATATCCCCCAGCATCTAAACAACCCTTAAACACATCCAGAGATGGTGACTCCACCACCTCCCTGGGCAGCCTATTCCACTGTCTGACCACTCTTTCTGAAAAATTTTTTCCTAATGTCCAGTCTAAGCCTCCCCTGTTGCAGTTTAAAGCCATTCCTTCTCGTTCTATCACTAATCACCTGTGAGAAGAGACCAGCACCAACCTCTCTACAATGTCCTTTCAGGTAGTTGTAGAGAGTGATGAGGTCTCCCCTCAGCCTTCTCTTCCTCAGGCTAAACAGTCCCAGCTCCTTCAATCACTCCTCATGGGATTTGTTCTCCAGGCCCTTCACCAGCTTCGTTGCCCTCCTCTGCGCTCGCTCCAGCACCTCGATATCTCCCTCATATTGAGGTGCCCAAAACTGGACACAATACTCAAGGTGTGGCCTCACCAGTGTTTCCTAAACTACTGAAAAACTTCCATTAACATCTTAAATATGTCTTCATGGACAAATACTTCATTCTCAGTATTCTGAAACTTCACATTTCAGCGCTCCTTACTTAAAACACTACTGTGATTATCCTGTTCTGCATTTCACAAAGAAGGGCAGCTTCTAATAGCAGTACAGGTTTACAAGCACTTTTTTACAGACTGCCATATCATGTTATATGAGAAACATGCTCTGCAAGCAAGATTCCATAGAGTCACTATCAAATCCTACTTTAAAATGAAGATCCACTGTACCACAGTCACTACAGAAAAATACTACCTCAATAAACTATAAAGTCAGGATGATTACTGGCTCCCATAATCATTCCTAATTCCAAAAATCAAATAATATACTTTCTAAATTGTTTGTCTGCAAGACAATTTTCTTCTTTACTTGTGCAGACCCTGATTTTGACTGATATATCCTGTGTGCAATGTAAGTAAAGAAAAAGCAAGAGAGGTAAGAGTAGTTTCATATAACAGTAAATTATAATATAACAGTTTTTCATATAACTGTAAATTATTCTCCATACTTGCTACTTAGGATCTATAACTGTGTTTTTACTATAGATCAAGACCACAACTTGATCCAATGCTTCCTTAAAACTAACACAGAAGTGTGGATAGAAATATTATCTAAACCTGGTTTCAAAAGTGAAAAAACTACTGTTCTTCTCAAGAGTTAATGGAAATAATTTTGCACAATTTCCCAAACTAAAAAGAGCACAGCAGTAAGTAATTTGCTTCTAAGTGTAAAGCACCTTTTCAAATACATATTTTTTTAAGCACCATTTCAAATATAAGTCTGAATACATGCCTTTAAATTGCAGTAAGTGCCAATTCTCCAATTTCAAGTCTCTTTTATGACCTCGTGTCAGAGAAAAGCAAACATGATGAGAGAGATAAAGCAAGAGTCAAAAAGAGGGATAAAAGCCCTCCGGTACCATCTTCTTCCTTAAATGGGAATTTTGCTTCATCTGTCTCATAAGAAAAAATTGTTCAAACTAAACTGCTATTAACACAGAACAGCATAAACACACTGGAAGTATTACAGTTACTTTTAACATACCAAACTATTGAAGCAGTGATCAAGGAAAAGCAGCAGGACTGTCTGTTCATGCAGAGAGTATTCACTGTCATTTTCAACCAGTGATGCCTCCAGTATGCATTTGAAAAAGAAGGGAAAGTGTTCTGGCTTTTTTTTGAATGTCTAGGAATAGAAGAGGAAGTTGATTTTGAGTCAGGTTGATGCAAATCATTTAAATCTTCATTCACATAACATAGCTTAGGTTCTCTAAATCCACTTAAATCTATAAAAGGAAGGATTAGTTTTTCTCTTTTTCATATATTCTGACCAAGCAGCACAAGCAGAACAGACTAATGATATCCTCCTGATCAGGGATCCTCACACTATGGGAATGCTCTTAGTGGGACTACTACCTTCTGCACAGTCTAACACAGGTGATGCACAGGACAAACTGAACAAGAAGCACAAGTGGAGTGGATTGTATTGTGGGAATGTTCAACTGGTGATCGCTCAGAACTACTGTAAAATGACACAGGTTAGAAGAGAATTGGTAGATTATGGCCAAAATCAGAGCAGCTGTTTAGTGATCTGTAAAAAGCAAGCAGGTAAAAACCACCAGAGATTAATAACAGTTGCGGAACTCCCATTCAGCTACCTCAGCAGGAAAAAGATAAACCAAATAATTGTTGAGAAAAAACATCTTCTTTACAAGGGTAGCCATGTACCAAAGAGCAAATTTAACTAAGCTGCTTGGAAAGTAACACGCACCCATCATTTTGCATCTAGTACGTATGCCAGAACAAAAAGAGACACAGACATCATACAAGCAAGTTATTAATCCTTTGTGCCTGCCAGCACTGAAGTAATGTCACCACTATCGGAGTAATCGTGCTTCTGAAATAATGCTTGCATAGAATTGCTAACTACGCTCATGTTATTGAGATGGCCTATGAGTAGTGGACTGTTTATAGAAACACTAAATCATTTCTACACCTATTATTACAAAAAAACAGTACACACAAAAGCAGACCAAGAGATTACCTTAGTATAAAATTTCATGCAAGAAAGCTACAAAACCATATTCACAGGTTTTAAGCAAGACACTACTGGATAATATGTTAGACTTCCAGTGGTGCCTTCCTATACCCCCAGATATAAAAATCACTTTATCTTTCAAGAAAGAGCAAGAACTTCTCTGCAAATGTCTGACTTTTGTCAAGTGCCAAAAAAAGCAAATGCTGCTGATGATGTAAAGGCATCACACAGCAGAACAAAGGACTCGTGCACCAGCAGGAATCGGGTGATTTTTCATCCGTCCATTGCTTTTCCCAAAAAGGAACACACTTTAAAGCACCACACGAGACATTCCAGCTGAGGTACCATTTACTTTTAACACTACAAGCTTTGCTACCTTCTGTCAGTATAAGTGAGCACACCGCAAAAGCTGCAACTTGCGGATCAAAGTCAATTCTAGCTGCAATTGAAATTGGTTACCTCCCACGCAGGGACATTCTCTCTGAACTTCTCATTCACCATACAGCAGATTGACATTAAATATGCCTTACTGGACACCTCTTGAGAATAATTCATCCATAGGTAATTTTCAAGGTACTGGCTGTGAAGAGACAAAGAATATTTCATTAGTTGCTGCCACCCACATAATCTGTCACTCATTTAAAAGAGCAGTTATCCACAGGGGTTTTTTCCTCCTTCTCCTTAAAGCTATCTTTATAGTTTGTGAGTAGTTCCTGAAGTTACCTCTCATCTAGGTCACTGCAGCAAAACTTTTTAGACTTGGTAACTGCTACAAGAGACAGACGAGTTTCTTATCAGGAAGACACATTCACCAGAGGGTTTTCAAGTGTAACAAGTAGCCACAGCTCAATACAAAGTCATAACATAAATTCATGTTGATTTTCCAAAAGGAGGACAAAAAAGAAAAAAATTCACTTGTATAAAGAACGTCACACACATTCTTTGAATGTCACATGCACATTTCCTAGCATAAAATGCAAAGAACAACTACTCTACAACAATAGTTGTATTATTAAATACTCTTTCCTGTAAAAAAATAAGGAATTTTATAGAGAGTAAACTCTCTTTATAGAGAGTTTATGCTTCTAATCATATAAAGGCAATAAAAATATTACATTACTGTGCGACTAAATTAAAGCATTAAATATTAGGGAAGTGATTAAGTGTTTCCAAGAAGGCAAAAAATTACTGGACACTGGAAAATAGCAGCTTCCCAACAATAAGCATTTCTTCTTCATTACTATGGCACATTTCTCAGAGAAGAAGGTCTTAAAATTAGATCTTAGAGCTGAGAGGCTATTTGGACAAACAACTACCTCCCTCCTTTAACTTCCTTTCGAAGCTATGCAGGATAGGTACTCCTGAGAAGGCAATCCCGAAATTCCATCATTCTCAACACTGCCCTTGCACCTCGTGCTACTTTAGTAACTGCCACCAGAAAGTAGAAAGTCTGATTTCTTCCTAAACAAGCTGCTCATCCATTCCTTACACTCAATGCCTGCTCTACCATTCATGTGGCCCCTCATGAGCCAGCTCAGTTTTACATATTTACATTTCTGAACAGCTTACTTTTCTGACATCTTACAGTAAGCTACTTCAATAGTTTCAGATAAGAAAAGTACCACAGATGGTGGTGAAAAAAGGCAGTGAGAACCTGCGTGTAATCAGGAGCAAAAGGCTCAGTAATGGTCAGACTGGGATTTACACTTTCTGGGAGCTCAGCCAGAATACACAACTTCAGATGGAGCTGAGACAACTTCACAGGCATATACAGGATGAAATACATATTTCTTCCCAAGAGCCTGGATCTGCCAACAGGAGGGGGAAAAGCTCCCCAAAATCCATAGAACTCCATATATCATTTCACCCAGGAATTCGAAGAAGCTTCAATATGTTTTAGTAAAAATACTATTATGCCCCCAAGTGAGGATAAATGTATGTGAGCAGGAATGAAGGACAGGAAAATCTCATGTGTGTGAAGAGAGGAGAGCTTGACAGACAGATGTGGGGGTGGGGGGAAGAAAAGAGAGAAAATGACTTACAGGACAAATGGCAGTAGATGGGGCTATAGACCAGAAAGTACTGAAGTTACATTGCAGGCTGGTAACATTAAGAATGTTCACAGAAAGGATAAAAACTTCTAACTCCATGGTATTGCTGGCATATAAATTCCAGAAGTCATGCTACCAGCATGCCATTTGTCAAACCCCAAACCACAGCTTATATTTTCTTTTGCATATTTTCTCATAAAGAAGCAGAAAACAGCCGGAAGCTTATCCTACTTTTCTAGTTAGTAGTACTACTTAGATCCTTTGTTTCAAAAGGCTGAAATATGTATGTTAACCAAAAACAATCTATCTGCTCATAAGATGTGAAAGATAAAAAAACCCAAACAGAACACTAAATATTGTGGTTTTAAATATGTAAATATTGCAAATGTTTATTTTACATCATTTTAGACATGCTTTATATGATCTTCCAAGAAAGTCTGAAGTAGCTGTAAAAATCTTCTAAACAGATTTCCATTTCTTTTCAAGTGAGGAAAATGTTAGTGATGCTGCTGCAGCACAATTCATTTTTACCCCCACAGTAAGAGATTTAATCCAAAAACTTGCTCTGATTTCGATGAGTTCTGATGTAAGGCTTAATGACACATTCAAATTACAGACCCAAGTTTTTCACCTATTTCACTCATACTCTTTTCTTTGGTGCTTCACCTACACAAGAAATTCAGAATCATAAACCAAGATACTCTGATATGGTTTTTATGTTTATGAAATTATTTCCTCCTTAAATTAAGCTTTCCTCACTTAATTTTCCTAGGTACACAACTGAAGGCTACAGTAAGTAGAAACAAGTGAGTGTACTACTTTCAAACTGACTTACTGCCCTGCATTTGCTTCTCATCTTTACAGGTTCCTACGAAAAAAATAACTTAAAATTTCACTCCAATTAACTTACCTGAATTCAAGAAGCATTATCTTTCTAATAGCAAACCTAAAAAGGAAAAGGTAATCAATTAGCACAGGTAATCAGCACAGAATTCTTCAATTCTTTGTCTCCCCTATCTAACATTACAGTTCATTGAAATGAGACTTACACTTTAGAAACCTGGTAACAATAATTAGGAAAAGAGCAAAAAGCTAGAGGCAGCAGACAGCACACTCAACTGATATTTTTCTTTACATACCTTAGTGACAGAAGAAAGGATGAGCCTTCTATAACCACAACAAAACCAACATAAAACATAACAGACTACCAGATCAAGGAACCAAAAAATTTTATGTCCAGCTATCACATTTAAGGATTATGAGCTCATGAATGTTCTTTTTGCCACATTCAGATTTTGAAATACCGCAATGATTAAATGACTCAAATGCACTGGAGTCATTTTCATCTGCTTTTAACATGTTAATGCATTTTAAAATATTCTATGAAACATGAGAAACCACTTCAATACAGATAACGGAATGCTTGTCTGTAAGTGAAAGTAACTAGTGTACTTACTTGGACCTGACAATTTCTTTTATGTATACATCTTCAACAACCTATGGGAAAGAACATTTCCGAAAAATGGTTAAGAATCTGATTTACTTCATAAAGCAATTAAAAATGCATTAAGACATCTTATACACCCAAAGTTACTCTGAATTAGTTACTCTCTGCTTACTGCTAAAATGTCATTACAATTATGTCTCAGCTCTGAAGAGTCCAAAAGCTTCATGGGCATACACTCTCACAGAGAAAGCGAATCAACTTTGGGGAAAGCACACAATGATAGAGAAAATTGATAGGACCTTCATTCAAGTTATTCTGAAGGAATAACCTACAGTTCACTGAGATTTTTATATAAAAGTCAAACAGATATCCAAACTTTTTCATTGTTAATCTTCGGCTTACTGTTGAATTTAAAGAACAGTCTTCAAAAGTCATCATGCAAGTCTGCATCAACTCAATCATCTGTTGTCACTGTTTCTTTTAACTGACATTTAACCAAATCCAGACTTTTACCTTGTTTTTCCAAGAGGAATGAAAGAATCTGCACTATCTGTTACAACAGGCATACTTTGACATCACATAAGACAGAGAGGCAATCCAGCTGCTTATGTACATCCTAGTTTTAACAATCACAGACAGATACTATCACAAATACTAGAAAGAGAGTGAGTAAACTGAGGCTGGAAAGGGAGATTTAGCCAAATACCCACAAGGGAAAAAAAACCTAACGTTTAAGAACCCCACACTACAGAAAACCAACACAAAACCAAACACATTATGCCAAATTTTAAATATTCAAAACACACATATCAACCACAACAGCAATAAGTTGTCTGAACAAAATGCTCTTGAGAAGCTTTCAGAGAGAAGTATACAGTTCAGTAAGAAGATGCTCAAAGATATTTTACTCTTGTAAGTGCTTGGCCAAAATAAACTGAACAAATAGCATACAAGAGAACTGCACTGCTATAGCACGCTTTCATAACAGTGCCTGCATTTATAAACTACAAATGCATAACAAATTACTATGTGTTAAACAACTGCTGACCTTCCAAGCAGTCTCTTATACTCTTATATAAAATAAGCACCATTGGAGATTGGCACATCAGAAAAGGGGTGATCCTCATACTTTTACACACCAACACAATTCCCGTAGAAGTATTTACCTTTGAATCAAAGGACAATTTTTTCTTCACATGTGGAGCCCAGTATTTATTTGCTAACTGTAAGGAGGAAATAGTAAAAAAAAAAAAAACCCAGGTTAAATACATGTATTTTCAGTTGTAGTGAAACAGTAACTCTATACACATCCCATCCCCAAACTCTGTTTCACTAGTATCTTGGTTAATTTCAGCTTATGGTAACTACAGGTAACAAAATTGTTTTCCAACAGCAATGTTTTTCACCCATTTAAGGTTTTTATACCTTTTCCAACAGAGGTGTGATTCTCTGTAGAAGTTTCAGCTGCACAGAGTACTATACAATAAATCTCTCAGAAATATACCATGATCTTTCAGGGACTGCAAACGCCAGATTGCAAATGATTACGCTCCCATTGAGGAATTTCACAAAGAACTAGAGGCTATATATAAAGGTCTAATATTTTAGGGCTATTCGCTGCAGCCATCACATCACCAAAACACCTAATCTATGGTGGCAAGAGCTTCCTAACCACCTTTACCCAACCTTCTTTATTCTGCACAAGAGGAAGGAAAGCAACGTCTCCAGCAGAAAAAAATGAACCCTGGCATAAAACCACTTAAAATGTTCAGCTACAGGAAATCGTCAGCAAGTTTTCTGCTTTATTTTGCAGTGCTGCTCCTGTACGTCTCTCTAGTCCGGAAACGCTGGGGGCATAAACCCTTTCACATGTAACACAGGCGTTAACCTCTCTTCACTCACGACAAAACAAGACCCTTCCCCTAACACCCACGGCCTGTAAAGATTATTGAAGCACCGAGGCGCCGTCACGGCAGGACGGCCTTTCCAGCACCGGGCTCCGGCCGCGAGACGCCCACGGGCCGCTCCCCCGCCGGCCCTACCTGGGTCACGTACTCCGCGTTGATCTGCGACACGGTGGGCGCCACGATCTTCTTCGGCGGGGCCGAGGACGCCGGCGCCGCCATGGTGACGCCGGCCCCAGCCGCCTGGCACAGTGCGGGCAGCGCCGCCGTGCCCCCGCCACTCTCCGCCCGGGCCCGGCCCAGCGCACCGCGGCCTGCAGCGGAGACCAGGCGGAAGCTGCTTCCGCAGGAGGAGCAGCGGAGAGCAGGGCGCTTCCGGGGCGCGGCGCGCTAGAGCGGCCGCGGGGAAGGGCGGGGCGGCAGCAGCGCCACCTGCCGTGCCCTCCCTGCCGCTGCCGCCGGCGACCACGCCGGGGCCGGGGCCGGGGCCGGGGCCGGGTTCTGGCGGGCGTTGCCAAGGCCTGTCCCGGGGCCCGTCTGCTATGGCCGGCCGTCCCGCCCCAGCAGCGCAGGGAACACCTCAGCGAGCTGTTCAGGAGCCTGTAAAAGCCGGAGGGCTGAGAGGAAAGACGAGGGAGGCAGTTAACGCACTAGGTTGCTTCTGCAGTCACCCTTCAAACGCTCTGTAAATCCATTTAGGATGACTCCTATTTTATTTATCAGTTAGAGCAAAGGCCTCTGTCCACCTAGCGCGGGACAGACCCACTGTTATTAACATCCACCAGACGCCACTGAGATGTGAGCGCAGCTGTGGGCCTGCCCGGTCCCGGGAACTCGGGAAACATGAGAGGAGAGGGAGAGGAGAGGCAACTGTAGGAGGGAAAGACCGCATGCTCACAGGAGTCAGCACTTTGGTAATGACCTAGAATGGTTTGCTATTAACTTATTCTATTTGGTAAACAGATTAATTAAGGAGGAAATTAACAGACTCCCTAGAGAAGTTACGTGCTTTGTTTCTGAGCTCATTATCCAGCACCTGCCACTTGAGTACTTTAAACTTCCAGGCAGATGCCATTGAAGTCTGTTTGAATATGACCTTCTTTGTTTTGATATCAAGGTGATCTCCATTTCATTTCTTCAAGAAGAGGTTAAACTAAATATTCTTTTTGAAGTTGAATTAGAATGTTCGATGGGAATGGACAAAGTAATGACAGTACCTTCAGTAGGATTAGACAATGGCTGCATTCAAATAAATATGCCTACTGCATGGCTTTGCTTTAAAAGATCCAGAAAATTTAAGTTTTCTGTATGAAAACTAGTAAAATCAAAAAGTTACAAAAGTACCAGTAACAAATTCTGTAAATAACGTAGATTGAGCATTGTCTTGCCTAATGATTGAAACCTTCAGAGAGATGTGTGATGAAAAATACACAAATGCAAAAAAAGCACTTAAAATACACCTAAACCAATGTACACCATCTGACACTTAAATTTTGATAAAAATCAATGTCTTTAGATGCTTTGATTTAAATTAATCAACCTAGAGGTTGCAGCTTTGTGATTGACTTAGGCTTATCAAACTATATGGAAATATAACTATGTCTTTTGTCTGCCCTTTCTCCATCACTTGGCACAGCTGCTAGCACTTGTATCCATGGGCAGGTGTAGAAAATACAAGTAAAATTTACCTAAGCTCTGAGCTGGCTGTCTGAGCCATATTAGCATGTTGCTGCATCATAGCTGATAATACTGCCTACAGTGTCCTCTCCAACTTACCTTCCACAATTAGCTAGTTCTGTATTTGACTACCTCATAAATCAACATACATAGTTTATGTTTGCATGTATCAGAACAAGTAGAAATGTAACAGCTTGTCAGTTTAGCAAACAAAAAAAGAGAGTACTTTCACTATCCATGAGTAGACCAGAGAGGTAAATGGCAGGAAGGAACTACTGAAGCTACAAATCAGTGATAAAAAAGGACAAAGGAAGGTAAATTCATTGCCTATAACTATAGGCTGAAAATAGGAAAGCTTCTAAAATTGCTTTCAGGTGGGAGCCAAGTTTGACTTGTGTTTAAGATGGATCATGGGACAAGTAGGAGAGGCTATGATGATTTCTTGGCATCAGAGGTAACTATAATTGATGACTGTAGATTTCTAATCACATGTTCAAGCGTTACCCACAAGGTGACATTTTTTTTAATTATTACCATGCCGAAAAGTATGCAGGCAAATACATTTTGGACTTCATAAATTTTCTAGAACAGCCTTGCAAGGCTAACTTAAACCTGACCTCTGCTTATGATAGATCATGAGGCATGTGTCAAAATCCACAAATTTCCATACAGTATCAAAGCTATGAAAGCTCAATGAAGAATCCATGTTTACCTAACTCTTGGCATTTGGGTGTCCCAGTGAGGAGGTTAGTTGTCTTAAACCTCACTACAGTCAATGTGGCAAAGGAGGTCCTTCCAGAGGGCAAATCAGAACTAATCTAAGTGCTCTGACTCATTTTCTGAAGAAGTTTCTGATATCAGAAACTAATATTAGATGCCTCATGTTAGGCAATATGATTATATCCCTCAGTGGCAATGTCAAATAAAGTGATAAAAGATCTCCTCCCTATAAACAATGCATTAAATATTTCTCTGTAAGGGGTGTTGTTTAGTTACAGAGTGCTGAGACAGTAGGACTACAAATGAATAGCAAAAGTATAAATTAGTGCTTTGGCAAAATACATTGCTTTCAAGCCTCAAGAGCAGCTGAACCTTTAAAGAGGAGTTGTGGTGAGACCAGGTATAATGACACCCAGTGCTGTACTATGTCCCCATCTGCGACTCTCACCCCAGCTCGCAACTGTCTGTTAAGACTGGTCTCTTGAACACTACGCTCGGTTTTCCCCATGTGGAGGCACGTCTGTCACTTTCCACCCCAAACTGCTTTGTAGTCAGGGGAAAAATAAAACCCGCACCCTGCCGTCCCCACAGCCTTCTGTGAAGTTCTCCATCTTTCTGTACTCATTGACTTAACACGTCAAGAAAATCAAATATTCTTTCTCTTCAAAAATCTGTTAATTCATTCATGAAGACATGTATTATTTAAAGAGTCACACATTTGAGTAGATGCAGTTTTCAAGACTATTATTCATTTCTAGGCTGCATACAGTTCTGGTCAATTTATATTCAATGCTGCTTTCTTGCTTAATTAGCTCTTCTTGTTTTGGATGCTTGCCCTTCTATATTAGCTGGGAAAAATATGCTTTTCTCCTCTTTGCAAACTGTACAAGCCGAGGTCATCAATAAGCTGGTCATTGTTTGTATCTCAGTGATAGTCTCCCGAATACAGTATCAGTGGGTCAGGAAGTATCTAGTGATAACCAGCAAGTGATGATTCTATGTTCTGTCCCGTCTAGCTTTTAGATTATTTTAGGTTCTACCTAGAGTCACAGAAATTATTAATTTCTAGCAATGAAAACTCCTAACAGTTCATCTGTGAGGATTTCTAATACTAGTTGATTTTAAGGTTTGTTATTGTTTTACAAGTCACATGACCAGTGAAACAATTCAGCAGCTACACACTTCTAATATAAACGTGGTTCACTTTTTACTGTTTCTCCTTCACACAGAGATTTATCATTTGAATCTTTTATCTTTCAGCTTCTTAGACATATATAAACCCTGCACTGAGAGATGCAGACTCTGTATGGATGCCATCTTGCACCTATATAAACTCTGGTGGGAAAGCTTTGTTCCAAAGCAGGTAACAAATACCAGCACTGCGCTCAGGGTGCAAAATGGCATTACCTTACCCATTCTAGTCATCAGGTTCCTTCAAAATTATGAACAGGCATCAGCCGACTCCTCCTCCTCCAAGCAGGCATTGTGCTTGGGACAGATGATTCTCCACATGCCTCAGCTTGGTCACTGCAGTATGGCAGCAGCAATTACTCCTGGCTCTTTGATCTGGAGTGATGAGGTGGCCTCTATCACAACTGTGCTATCACTTGAATTCCCGGTCACCAGGAGAGCAGAGGCGGCAGAGGTTCCCCCAGCGTAAGACAGAATTGAAGATATTGAAAGCTTCTTGTTAGGGTGGGGGCTCTGTCCCCTCACAGCTGAGGGCGTGCTAACGCTGCTCTGATGAAACAGAAAAGCAGCTCACTGGCAGAATTGTTGTATGCTTCACGCTCTCCCTCCCACCCAGGTGTTGTTTTCCTGCTGGTCCACCAGCAGAATTTCAAGCTAGGCCTAAAGCTCCAGTGCATGATCAAGGCTGTTGAGTATTGGCCTGCACTACTTCTTGACAGAGATGTAGGAGCCTCTTCTTCCTTCCAAAGTCATTGAATGTGGCTGTACTTCTCCTTATGACAGTAGTTTTTACTCTTTTCTACATGCGTTCAATACCCTTAGTGTTTGTTGGACCTTGTGGTACATAACTCAGAGGCCAAGGGAAGTCTACGTTACTTTTTTCAAAAGTGAGCTGTGATTGTTTTAACAGCAATGTTCTGTATGCAGAAAGCCAAAAACACGTAAGTCCTAGGGGGAGATGGCTGAATTGTGCTTTCCCTATGAACAACTTAAAAATATCAAGGTGGTCCAGGTGATTTTTGATAGAACTATGCTTCTCAGGATGGAGGTTTAGGTATCTGGGGTGCAGCTCACTGCTGTATGGGAATTTGTTATCTGGCCTAATATAATTGCATTATACTAAATACATAAACTTAGCTTTGGGGAAGTACCTAAGAAATTTGGACATACAGCTTTTCTTCTAACCAAAGAAGGGAAGTGACTATGAATATGCAGCATTTTGAAATACTACTTGCAAAGTTACATGAACTAAGTTTTTGAAAGGGATAGGGGGATGAATGGCATAGAAATGGAATAATATGTATATTATTCAAAGAAGACCAGAAACCTCCTGTGTCTCTTACCTGTTGAAATGATAGAAGAAACATATTGATTTAACCTGCTTTCAGGTAAAGAAAATTTGGAAAAGCTTCTCAAAAAAAGATCAGAGGAATCTTTCAATATGTAGAAAGCTTAGGCACAATGACAGGGGTTATTCCTTTGGTTATAGCTTATCCTTCATAGCACATAAACTAAGTGTTCAGCCTGTTCATTGGAGTTTTAATTCAGTCATGTCATATTGCTTTAACTATTTTATTTATGTGCATTCTTCTAGTCCAAGAGTTTGTCACTGTGTTCATCTCATTAAATATGGGTACTCACTCAGTAAATATGTGTACTTCCACTCAGTAAATATGGGTACTTTCAAAAATGATGCCTCAGTTTAGTAACAGATGCTTCTTAAAATATTTAGAATTTTAAAGTGTAAAGAAGCCGTCAGTAGCATTCTGATTTGTGTATAAATATTTATTTAGCACACGTTCTGGCCAATGTACTGCCCTTGATTTTTGTGCAAAACTTACAGTAACTTCCATGGAAATTCTGAGCTCATGACTAGAGAAAAATATGGTTAATTCAGCAACCCAGCTGCTTTTATATCCCAGAATAGCAAGCAGTGCCTCTAGTGAAGGAGGTGGGGAAATACGAGAGTTTATGTCATTCTTAGCTTTCTGTTGCTGGGCACACATTTGGGTAACAGCTCAAGTTAGAGCAGACTCTGGACTATCCTGATTCTCTTCAGAGACTTTTAGCTAGGTTCCTACCAACTGGAGCAGAACATTAGTATGAAGATAAGAGACCAATGGCCAGTAAAGCTCTAGAAATATTCGCTAGAAATCCTGTGAGAGGCTGTTATGTGACAAAATTTCTATGGGGCAAAAAAATTAACGTGAGATAAATCTGTTTGATGGAAGAACATGAGGCCTTTGTCACTGAAATGAGATTCTAAGGCAAATAATTTCCTTTCTGCTAGTGCTAGTATGAGAAATGCTATGGAAAAATTGAGTCTATTTGCAGCATCATCATAAAAGTAGATTCTCGATCACATATCCCTTCTCACGATATAGAAAAAAATACAGATTGCAGACAAAACTGAAGCATATCTAAGATGCATAAAACCTAATCAAGAGTGAACAATTCTAAGATGCTGAGAGCTAGCTGCAGTCTCCTAAATCTTCCATCCTTGCCTTTCTGAATATTTTCTAGGCTTTTGGTAGACGCTTCCATTGGCATGCCAGGATTTTGAGAGGATAAAATGACAATAAAACAGAATACCTACTGAAAACAGCAAAATTCACACTGGTGTAATACCGAAAAATAACTTATTCACTTTTAATAATTTCTTTTACTGAAAAAAAACCTTCTACTGTGATATAGATTAAAATATTACACAACAAATCATTTTAGCTTATTGGCAAATGGACATTTTTCCTCTGCTGATTCATCAGACACGCTATTTGAAGCCTGAGGGAATTCTTAGGAAGCTATTCTCACTACTCAAGTACCTGCTACTATTAAGACCCAGAGTATAAAATACAAGATAAAGTGCACTATGGCAAACAAAGTTGCCAAGATACTAATCCAAGGTTACTCTCAATGTCATGAAAAAATCGTAACATGTTTTGATCTTAAAAAAATTATCCTCAAATTGACTGATACACTTGAGGTGCCTAGATGGCTTAGCAGATTTCTACTCAGTTTAGTAGGACTGTGTTGTCACTAACAGGAATCTCTGCTCAGCTGTATTTTCAAGATCCTCTTAGAATCAAAATAAAGTAGATATTGAGGAAATCATCTGAGTTTTGTAGCTCTGCAAGCTACTTCTGCAAACATGTAATAAGCATAAAATTTGTGCTCTTTAAAAAAATGCAGATAAAATAATGTAAATTTGCATACCAGTAAGATAGTGTTTTCCTTGATGGCAATAGAAATTGAGTGCAGTGCATTAGCAGTATGAATGGCAGACACCACGCATAGCTGGTTTCTTTAGCTTAGGCATAGGATTTATACTTTTTTATAGAGTGGCCACGTAATTCTCTGTATTCCTCTCCTTCAGCAAGGCACGTTCCACTGCCACATCCAGTGAAGCAGCCATAGGCAAAGCCACCATTTCCATATGCTCCTACTACCCTGCACACCCAGACCATTTTCAGCAGAGAATGACAGGCCACAGCCTACATCATAGGTGGTCAGTTTCTCACATCTCCTTATAGCTTCTCAGATCTCCATCACATCTTCAGCACTCACATCCTCAGGTACCACTCTGCATGGCAGGGTAGCACACGTGCAACAGTTCCATGACTTTCCAGAAGTCACGTATGGGGCTTCACAGATCCATACAAATGGGGACCAGGGACACTAGAAGGATTCCAGCAAAGAGGAAAAATTTCAGCTGCATATCCAAACTCTGTCAGGTGTATAGCACAATCAAGCCACACATTAGCATATCTTGGAAGCAGAAAGGAACTGGAATGGCCGGGTACAGAAGTAGAACAGCATTCAAAGACTTGTGATAACTCAGGGCAGACATAATGACACTTCCATGTTAGAACAGCAGTTTCTGAACAAGGAAATGATTAATTCTACTTGTGAGTGATTTTGTTGGCATAAGGCTGATTTCTCCTTCACTTGCATGGACTTTGAAGATTCACTTTTTTAACAGATGCTAAAAAAGATGCTGTTTAAAAGCTGCTTGACAAAACTAGTCATTATATGAAGAAGTACAATTAATTTGATCAACCTGGAGAAAATAAGGTATATGAGCGCATAGAAAAGTCACTTCTGTAATTTCGATTTTCCTTATGATAACTGCGCCTCAGACACATCTCATCCATAGCCATCAGACCATAAAACCAGGCTATTAAGTTAAAACTTGCACTTTAAAAATCCACAAAACCTTGTGCTAGGAATATGAACCGTGACCCCTTCAGTTCTTTAGAAGATCTAGGCATTTTCAACATTATTATAAGGGGCCATTAGAAGGGCCGAATCCATAGTCTTTATTGATTTAAGAGTCATCCAACTGTACTTATTTAAGCACTACTCAAGTGAGCTACTGTTGTAAGATTATGACTTTCAGTTTTACATTTATACTAGAAGGCAGACAGGAAAACTAAACATAAAATCCAGCATCTCAACCTGAAGCCTAAGGTCTCATTAACTTCAATTAAGTTTCTTTTGTGTCTATTATCTCCCGTTTGCCTCACTAACTTTTCGTTTTGGCTCTGCATATAATAGTGAGAGCACTCGGTAAGAAGCAGCTACAGAAGTGATTAAACAGTTTTTCTGTGGTTTATGATGGCTTTTTTTTCCTTTTTGAATTTTTTCCTATGTATATAGAGGAATACTTATATTTTGCAAGTTTTGACTTTCTGCAAACACTGCAAGCACAGCACAGCAATCAAAATCAGAAACATTTTGAAGTTATCCATAGCCACATTTCCTAGATAGAAAATGGACAATGTGATCAGTTAGTACTGCAGTTCCAGTGAATTTCATACTGCATACTTCGTATTTTAAAAAAATCCCTTTTACCTTTTTCTGCTTGTTTTAAAATATTTGACCCTTCTTTTATTCCCCCTCAAAGCTGAATCCAAGCAGTTTAAGAAGTTGTTCTTGGGGGGAGCACAATATTAACACAGCAGGACCCACTGTTTTCCTGTTTACAATATGCTTTGGTTCTGCATAGTCTTAAAAATATCCACTACTTCAGTACTATGAGATCATTACTATTAGCCATCAGGTCATTCTAACAAAACCACAGGCAATGTCTCTCCCACCAAAGATACTTCAAAGATTGATGGCTTGCACTAGCCTTGAAGCATTATGGAAAACAACTAATATACTAATGAACAAAACAAAGTGTTATTGTTAACACTGGGAAAACCATTCTAGCTCAAATTCTCAAAGGTACTTGGGGAATTTTACTGTTAACTTCAAAGAGACAGGATTTCAACCTTAGATTTTTTTTCTCCTGACTTTTAGAAACTGCTTTACCCCTTTCTAGCTAGTTTATGCTATAATCCCCTTAAAATTGTTAATTTATACTGATGCAAAACTTTTCATAAAGGGGTAGAGAGACAAGTAAACAAAGTGGGCCCTACTGCCCTTCTGAAATCCCATGGAGCCTAAAGATTACATTCATTTCCAAATTAATCACAGTAACACTTCCCACGTATGTCTATTCATCCCTGAAAAGTAGCTTTCTGTATTAGCTTCCCCTCATTTTACTCGAATGGGTATTTTCAAAACAAACCAAGTTTAGGGTTCTCTAAACATTACTCTCAAACATAGCATTTTTTACAATGACTGTGACTCCCTCAGAAAGTTCTTATTATCTTTAAACATGTTCCTATTTTATTTCTATAACAAAAAAATATCTGAAACAAAATCTTGTTCTAACATGCAAAGTTACTTATTTTGATATGTAGTCTTAAACTTTTCTGCATATTGAATGTTATATAGTTGGAAAACTTTGGTTTATACATAAAGTATACAATAAAGGTACAATATAAATAAAATAGTTTATTGCAAGTATTTTAAAAGAGCTCTACAATACACTTTCAAAACATTTTATACAGTATTCTGTCTTTCAATATGAAACAATTCACATAGGGAGAAAAAAATCTCAATATATAACTATAGTCATTATTAATGTACTGAATCCATCTGCCATAGAAAAATCAGAGTAACTACAGACTGTTTCTGAATATCTTCCCCGGTTTTATTCTCTCTGAAAATGGGAAAGAACAGCATGTATGAAAATAAAATAAAAACTCCCTTCATGTTGTGGTTTGAACTCAGCTGGTAGCCAATCACCACACGGCCAGTCGTTTACTTCCCCCCTCCAGCCTCCCCGGTGAAACAGAGGAGGGATTTAAAAAAAAAAAAAAAAAAACATAGGTTGAATAAAAAAAATTTAATAATAGTAACAAAACAACAGTAACAATAGTAAGCCCAAAGGGATAAAATACAGCAGTGGCTCACCGACCGGCGACCAGTACGCAGCCCACCCCCAGCAGTGATCCCAACCGCACCAGAAATCCCACCGTGCCAACAGGGAAACAAAACAGGCCATGAGAGAGCACGTGTCCGCCTACACACCGAGCATGATGTCACATGATATGGAATACTCCAGTGATCGATCTGGTCTGGCGCTCTAGCTGTGCTCCCTCTCAGCCTGACGAAAGTTAACTCTATCCTGGCCAAAGCCAGGACACTTCATCATTCACTTCCTTTATACCAAATACTACAAAGCTCATGCCACAGCAAAACCTAGATAAATCGCTTCAAAAATTAAAAAAAAAAATTATCAAAACCATTTTACTTAAATAAACATGAATCTATTTAAATAGTGAAAAGAATGCCATGTATCTTACAGATATGTTAACTTAGAAATAAGATTAAAAACTTCAGGTTTCAACTAGTCAGAAGTTGCATAACAAAGGAAAATATCCTAAAAGGTAGTTTTTTCAGAGAAAAAAAAAAAAAAAACACCAAAACTTCATTCTTGTTTGCAATAATAAAGCTCCACTGCACTTAAAACTTTTTGCCAGCCCCACAGGCACAACAGGCAAAGCTGTCTACTTACCAGAAAGTATAACTACAGATTCTATTAATACAAAATCGCAATTACTTAATTTCAACTAAAAGTCATTTTCAGTATCTTATATTTAATATAACAAGAACATGATTTCCTGACAAAGCTGCTCGTCTGAGTTATTATCACATCTTAGAGAATGTTTGTTTCATTGGTGCAATATGTACGCTAGAAGGAAAGGAGCCTGGAACAGATAGATAGTAAGTGCGTTTGTAATGCTAATTTCTTGTTCTCTTTCCTTGCAGAAAAATAGTGCAGTATGGTATGAATTGGCCAAAAAAAGCCAGAAAAGGCAAAGGATATCCAAAGAAGTGGAGATAACGAAGTGGTGAAATGGATTAATTAAAACCCTGCTATTTTAGCAGTGTCTACTTATTTTGTATCATAAAAAGTGAAAAGATCCAATTCCTCATCCATAGATCTCCAAGCACATTACAAAATTTAAATCTTTTCTATTAACGGTTCTATAATGCCACATCAACATTTTTTCTCATTAAACTTTTCCCCCTTTTTCTACTTTCTTCTTTTTTGCCTTTTATCTAAAAATAAATGTTATTTTTTTAGAAAGTATGAAATAAATACAGCAAGTCTCCTTTGTTTGCAACATATAGGAAGCCAGAAGAAAGTAAAAAAAGACCTCTATTCTGGAAATTACCTTTTTATCTTTACTCTTCTGATAGTTACTGGAAAGCATAATGTCATAAAATACTATATGGAAAAAAGTATAACTTCTAAAATATCAGATTCATGGAGCACTGCACATTGCTGCTACACAATGCAGTAAGAATGTGTATTTATAAATTAATTTAGGAAAAGAAATGCAAAATTACATATTTTGTTTTAAACATCTCACATTCACAAATTACATCAAGTAGACAGTTCTGAAGACAGTAAATTAACTCTTTACAAGGTCATCTCCGTAACAGACAATCTAAGTGGAACTCAGCTTTAAGCTCTCTTTAAAGTGAGTAAGGTGGTGCCTTTTCAAATGTGGGGCCTGTCTGAAATTTTTACCACAAACTGAACATTCAAATGGCTTCTGTCCAGCATGCATTAGGTAATGTCTTTCAAGCTTAGAAGGTGATTTAAAAGTTTTAAAGCAGATACTGCATTTATACAATTTGTTAACAACTTCACTTTTTTCAGTGCCTTCAGAAAAATCACACCAATAGCTGTAACGGCTTTGCTCTGTTTCCAACAATTTACTACACAAATATGGCTGTGTGCTTTTACTGTTGGTGTCAAGAACAACATCCCCTGATTTGATTTCAGCCTTCACTTCAGCTGCTCGGTTTGACTGAATCAGCTCAGATTCTTGTGAGCCAGATGCCTGTGAAGGTGTTTGAGAATAACCCGAATTACCCACAGGCTGAGAAGACTCCCATTTGGTGTGATCTCCCTGATGATTGAAAACTCCGTTCAGGTTTTCAAATGCTACCTGGCAAACAGAGCTTTTATAGGGTCTCTTTCCAGTATGGGTGAGCTGATGTCTCTTTAAGTGAGCTGACTGTCTAAATGTCTTCCCACAAACATTACAACCAAAGGGCTTCTGTCCTGTGTGTGTAAGATAATGTCTTTGAAGTTTGGATGAAGATGGAAAGATTTTTTCACATCTGTCACATTTACACACTTTGTGTCTGTTACATATATTTTTAGCAGAATCTGAAAAAGCACAGTGAAGTACTTCTAGATTACCAAAGAAACCATCATCTGATGAACCACAAAAAGCGTCTTCATTATCCAGTGAATCATCAATGTTTAACATGCTTTCATCAGTAAGTGTACCTTTTAAATTAATTCCAGAGTCGTGAGGTTGTGGGTGCTCTTGCCAAGGCAACTGCAGAGCAAATGTTCTTTTCATCCGATTATGAAGTGCCTTGTGTGTGTCAAGCTTGCTATGGCAATCCTTGACAGGTTTAGTAGAAGCATGCTGATCAGAACACTGATCTCTAGCTGCAACCAGGTCAGGACTTTTAAAGTGACCTGATTTTATTTTTTTTCTGTCAGACAGAGAAAAATCTGTTGCCTTTCCTCCAGTATGCTTCAGCTTCATCAGGATTTTATTTTTCATGCTGACTGTGTGGCTGCATGCCATTGTAGCATTATTTGAACTTTTGCCATCTCTCAGATAACATTTGTGCAAATTTAGAACCTGCTCCGTTTCAAAACACTGCTCACATGCTGGGCACTGAAAGGGTACAATATAAATTGAGTGAACATCATGTGGGTCATTTTCCTGTGACTTGTGCGTGTCAGCATTCTCACAACTCTCCCTCTTTCCTTCCAACAGGTTGTATGGTCTGGGATATTTGAGAGTCTTTGCTTTGTATACAACATTGAGGAAAGTCTTATTTCTGGCGTGGAGCTGTTTGTGCTTCATGAGTTTGCTCTGTATTTTAAACTGCTTCTGACAAAAGCAGCACTGAAAAGGCCTTTCTTCTGTGTGTGTGAGCTGATGGATTTTCAAGTGTGTTGACTGTCTGAAAGATTTACCACATGAAGAACACTTAAAAGGTTTCTGGCCAGTGTGAATAAGGAAGTGTCTTTCTAGCTTAGATCTTGATGGAAATGTCTTGTTACATGATTCACAAGCATGAATTTTCTTTCTCCTTCTGACCCCATGTAGACAATCTGCCTTCAGACACTGATGCATCATCCACCTCTTTTCAGTTGTAAAAGATTTCCAGCACGTAGAACATCGAAATATGCCACAAGTGACCCTGTCTTGCTCAGAATTCACGGAGTTTTCTGTTTGCTTGGTATTATTCTTATAATTTTCATTATGAAGCTGCTGATGCTTTAAGAAAGTGATCAAGTTTTTGAAGTTTCTATAACAAACAGTACACTTAAAAGGCAGATTATGGGTTAACTGATGCCTCTCCAGGTGGACTAGCTGCCTAAATGTTTTATGGCATACATGACATTCAAATGGTTTTTGACCAGTATGTATCAGATAATGCCTAGCTAATTTTGATGGAGTTTCAAACTGCTTATAGCAAATGTCACAAATATATGGCTTTTTCTTGGGTATCCTGTCAGCTGTTACACACTGCTGAACTTTTAACATTTTTAAAAAGCAATTACACCTTTCTTACTGTTAAGTTTCTTCGGATAAGTATTTCAAGTGAAATCATCAATTGCACACTAAGATGGAAGACTGTAGAAGCAGGAAATTTTCTTAGGAGAGATATTCTTCAATCCCACAAGTCCCTAAAATAAGAAGGAGAGTATTATTTTAGCCTGTATTAATATACAATTGCCTAAGTTTGTCTCGTTTTCTACATAAGAGACCAAAAGCATCTAGATTAGAATACTCCTGATTTAACTTAGCTTTAAATGCTTTCCTCATAAGAGAGTAATCCCTTGTTATGTTACATGATACTTTCCAGAAGAAACAAACAAGTTTAAGTCATCTGTGCTGTCAATGCAGCTATACTTCCAAATAATATGCAGTTCAGCTACATTATGATATTTTGGGTTATTTACAAATAAAGCATATTCTTAAAAAACCCACAAGAACTTAGTGTAATAAGTTTCTACCCTACAGCAGTAATTCTGACTCCCAGATATAATATTTATGAAGATGAGAGAAAAAGCGAACTAGGAATTCTTGGGCTTCAGAAATAAAAATTAAATGAATGCAGTGCTAGTGAGAAGTAATACTTTGTTTCAATGTATTGTTAAAGTCATTATTCTGCAACTTATTAACTGTATCCAGCAGTGTAATCATTTTTTCTTTATCTCAAACTGGTAAACACCAGAACCAGTCAGCAAGAGCAACAGACTAACCATAAACTACGACCAGAATGAGGATAACCCTTTCACTATCTGACCACAGAGCTAGAATATCAGAGTTGTGATACCTAAACATGTGTATACTCTGAAATCATCGTAAATATAAAGGTTGTTCTCATAATTCATTATAATGGATGTTTTAGTCTTAAACCAAAATCGTGAAATAATCAGTTTTAATTTTCCTTGAATTTTCAACAGACTTTATACTTGGGCAAGCAACTGTGTCTCAGCTAAGGCATAACGACTTACAAACAAAAACCAAGAACTTTGCAAGTACCTGAGTGCATGATAAGTTATTATTCATAGGAGCAGCTAGAAAGCACCTCAAGCAACCATTTAGTCTAAGCCTTCCACTGTGAGGCAACTCATGTCTAGATAGCCTCCAAAGTGGTCTTAACATCTTCTGCTGAAGGAGGTTCTTTAACCTCAGCAGGGCTTCTGCTCCAATGCGTTGCCCTCTTACAAAGCTTGTCTTTGCACTCAGCTGAGACTTTCTTTACTACAAAGTTACTTTCACTGTCCTTCCCCCTGCGAACCTGGCAAATAACTAAAAAGGGCTCTCTGTCACAACTTTATGTATTTAGTCTCCTTTTTCTCTCTCTTTTTTTTTTTTTTTTTTTTTTAAAAACTAGGAACACTCCAGTTTTTCTACATACTGCTTTTAGGTCCCCTAAAAAAAAAAAAAAGAACTGAACTGATTGTTCTTTTTAATCATCTCTGTACTAGTTTCACTTGGTCACATCCTTCCTAAATTACAGTTTCTAAGGCAGATTAAGTAATAACTTTGATATACACAAGACATTTCTACTAACTTTGTGGTATTTTAATAACTCAAGTTGTATATTCTTTCTACATAACAGCAGAATAAAAAATTCATTTATTCAGTGTCTCCAAAAGTCCTATCTCTTCACAAAGAGTTAATGTCCCTAGTTTTTAAAAATTCAGAAGTATCTGAAAAGCCCATTCATTCAAAGTCATCACAAAGAATAAAAGCCTACTGCAATTTAAAGCAAGTTACAATAAGATTCAAGACACATGCACAAAAGACTGAAAATATCTGGTGAATCAAGATTTTTCTTAAGCTTAATGGAAAGAAACCTGGTCATCTGGTAGGATGATTCCAATCTAACAGATATGTTCCTACATAATTGGGGGCCTTATTAAGTAACATTTGGATGTATGCCTTAGATGCAGTTGTCACTACACTGAGGAGTTACCTAATCTCACGGAAGCAGTTCAGGATAGGATTTATCAATGCTATGAAGCAGTTGAGAAAGTCAACTTTTCCTTTCCTATTCTCTTTTCCTGTAGAATTTTAACAGCTACTCAGTTTCAGTCTTCTTTTGAAGATGCAAGAAAACACAACACTCTTAGGAGACTCTCTTTTCCTCCCAGTTGTTGTCACATCATGTGAAAGCTGGGAGTTTTGAGAGAATGTGTGACACCAAATGCTTTCTAGTTTGTGCTACTGTGAAACTAGACACAGGTAGGCTGAGAAAAGCTTCTCTGCTACGCTGAAAGTTTCTGTAGAGCTCAAGGCAGCCTCCATTTGCAGGGAAGGAAAACCTCCTGAGAAAGAGCTGTAAAGACTGATTAATTTTAGTTAACATACTGTCATACAGATCCAATTTACACATCAGGAAAATGCTCAAACACTATAGTGACACGCAAAGAAAAAAAGTCCGAAGTAAAAGACAGCTGTGGCATATTACACAAGGGATTTTGTATTTAGCTTATAAATTTTTTAAACATTCTATCTGGTGAATGAAGAAAATACCCTGTAGTAAAAGGTGTCAAAAGCAGAGTAGAGCTTCTTGCTGTGGTCTTGCCCTGTGAAAGACTAAAGGCTCAGATGAGGTAAATTTAGGGGATGCAGAGGAAGGAGAAAGGAGCCAAGATGGGCATTACTGTGTGGCCCAAATATATTTTCAAATCCTATTTACTAAGAACAGACTTCTCCATGTCTATTTGTGCTCTGTGCCTTGCACATCCAAGGAATAAGCATGCTGCTGCTGCTAAGGATCAAAGAACAAAAGACAAGCTTGGAATATTGTCTCCTGCCAGCCTTGGAAGTACTCAGGCTTGTCCTAATTAGAGTCAGAAACTGTACTTCCCTATGTGATAAGGTTTTAGTTTGTGGCATAGGTCCAATTTAATATTAAATTGACACTACTTTTCATCTTGGCTGTAACATCATGCAGAAAAATAGAATCAAGAAGTAATGTAGGCCACTGAAGGTCCACAGAGGACCCTCCTAAGTCTAGTATTACTTACGATTATGTTTATTACTATTACAGATGGCAGCAAGCTGCAACAACATAAAAACATGATGGAAGAAAATTCTGAATTCTAATCTAGTCTTTACTAGTAAGAGAAGGTTTTTTAAAACAAAACAACACAAAACACCCCCCCCCCAGGAAGAGCACTTTAATAAGGAGAAATGCAAGATCTTCAATTTGGGCAAGAAATATCAACTGGAAGGGGAACAACTTAATAGGTTATAGTTGTGCAGAAAAGACCTGGAGTCTAAGTTGGAACAGAAGCTGAGTATGCCAACAGCATGGCATCCATACCAAGATGCATAAACAGAAGCAAAGCTTTGATAGCACATAAACCTTCCGTACTACTCACTACTGTTTAGAATTCAGCTGGCGTACTCTATCCAGTTTTGAATATTGCCCTTAAAATTGAGTCAAGCATATGAAGTAATTGGAATTAATTCAGAGAAAAGGATCAAGAATGATCAGAGCTTAAATGCATAATATACAGGCAAAGATTAAAGTAACTGGGAATGTTAAGTTAAAAAGGAGGAGACCTGATTAAAAAGAACAAAAAAAACCCCTAAAACAAACATAAGAGTCAGCTTAAAAGAAAATGGAAATAAGCTGTTCCCCAAGCCATTTACAGTTGTGACTAGAAATGGCTTCAGATCATAGCAAAGAGGATTCAAGTATGTTATTGTCCTTACAGTTGCAAAGTTCTTCTTTGTGAGCATGCAAATAAGTTGTGTGGGGAGATTGCTTTACCTCTAACACCAGAGGTCTCCAAAAAAGCTTGTACAAACATCTCTCAAATTCTCACACCCATATAGTTGGCCCTATACAAGATAAATATTCTAGCTTGTTTTCCTATGACTCATTAATATAATTCAAAACAAACCACTTAAGAATTTAAAATTCAATATATTTCCAAATTTGCCACTGAAGGATTCTTCTGCATTAGTAGTAGCGTATCCTCAGATCCTTGAGATAAGCTAATACTTACAGCTTTCCAGACACAATTCCAATAAAATTAGTAATAATCGTGTGACGAAACAGAAGGCGCCTCTTGTAACATTAACTACAACACGGACAAGTGATAATCTAGCTACCGATTTATGAAACACATAGCATGCAACAGAACCTGAGCGGACACACACACACACACTGCACACTAGATTTCCTGACCAGCTTTCCCTAGGGAAAAGCTCAGCTAGCTGCGATGGGGGAACAAATTACACCAGAAATGTAACCTTCACCTGCAAGTCATACAAAAATCATCATCATGCGTGATGGCTCCTCAATGCTAACACCTCTCATTCTCCCCTATTTTCCACGTATTTTTCAAATCATTTTCTGAAGCAAAACAAACGATACGTGACGGTGAAACAGGGCTGGTTTAAGAACAAACCTAAGTTCTACGGATGGGCCCGAGACTCCCGGGACTGACACCACCCCAACCCCCAGCAAGACACACTTAAAATGCAGTTAAAAACTTAAAGGCCATTAGTGAGGCGGCTCTTACAGGACGCAGACCGCACGCAGACACCCACGCGCGGGCGGCTTCCCACAGCGGAAAGCGGGCACCCTGCTGAGGCCGCCCAGGCCCCCCCGGCCCGGCCCGGCCCGCAGCGCCGGCACCCAGCAACGCCCCGGGGCAATGCCCCGACACGCCGCGGCCCTTCCCGGCCCAGCGCCCCGGGGCCGCTACGGAGCCCGCCGCGGCGCTGGCCGAGGAGAAGGGCGGCAAACGGGAGCGAAGAAGGGAACGACCTGGAGAAACTGCTACACACCTCCACCTTCCTCATCCCTCCCGGGGTTGCTGCCGCCTAAAGTCTTCCCCCCGGATGGCAGCGAGACGCCAGGACTCCGGGAAACCCGGGCCGGAGCTTTCCGTTCCCCGGCTTAATCCGGCCCCGCCTCCCGCCGCTCTGAGGCGCCGGGCTGGGCTAGGCTAGGCTGCGGCCAGGCCGGGGCGGGGAACGCGGCCCCCGACTTTGTTTCTGTCCGGGCAGAAAATGTCACCTGGCTCTGCTGATGAATTATTAGTCGCTGGTGACACGTTATTCCCTACAAATAAGACACATTTTTCACTTCCGCATCCTAAAAGCAAATAACCGATTCCCGGTGGTTGCGGGATTGTAACTAAGGGTGCTGGTGGAGTTACCCTGTCGTGGGTAAACGCACCGTGAGGCCAAACCCAACGCCCTAAAAGGCTGAGGAAGAGGTGCTGGAAGGGAAGGGGAAAAGAGACATTTCCCTAGGAAATCTAAAAAGACTTTCAATAACGTGCACACAAAAGTAACCGTTCTGCAACGTTTTGCCTCCTCTGCAGGAGAGAGGGATCAAACGGGCAGGAGCTCATGGGCTGAAGGACGGAGGGGGGGTCCTTGCAGTAGCTGGAGCCCCCTCAGTGAGCACAGCTTGGCTGAAGTTACCTCGGAGGAATGGCAGGCAAAGGGCTGAAAACATCCAGAAAAAGACAAAAACCATTCACAGTTGGCTCCTGTGTCCAGTTCTGGGGTCCCTGGCCCAAGAAAGACATGGACCCGTTGGAGTGGGTCCAGAGGAGGCCATGAAAATGGTCAAGGGGCTGGAGCACCTCCCTTACGAGGACAGGCTGAGAGAGTTGGGGTTGTTCAGCCTGGAGAGAGAAGGCTCTGGGGAGACCTTATAGCGGCCTTCAGTACTTACAGAGGGCTTTAAGACTTTTTACCAAGACCCATAGTGACATCACAAGGGGCAACAGTTTTAAACTGAAAGAGGGTAGATTTAGATCAGACATAAGGAAGAAATATTTTACAATGAGGGTGGTGAGACACTGGAACAGGTTGCCCAGAGAAGCTGTGGATGGTCCATCCCTGGAAGTGTTCAAGGCCAGGTTGGACGGGGCTTTGAGCAACCTGGTCTAGTGGAAGATGTCCCTGCCCATGGCAGGGGGGTTGGACTAAATGATCTTTAAAGGTCCCTTCCAACCTAACCCCTTCTCTGATTCTGTGATTCTACCTCATAAAAGAACACACAGCTGGCAGAGCAAATTATAAGAGATTCACTGTAAAAGTCTGTTAATAAAACACAAGGACATGGATGAGGCTGGTTATGTTGTAGCCCCATTGAGACAGAGAATTTCCAGTCACCAGAGTTTTGACTCTGTCACCTGCATGTACAGCTCAGTATGGACTTTATTAGTCAAATCTTAAACTCTTTATCAAACTTTTCACATAAAGACAGGCTGTAGATTTTTTTTTTTTTTTTTTTTTTTAAGAAATCTGCCCTAGCCCAAGAATTAGTGGGCCAGTAGAAGATGTCTTTTATGCTTTCCTCTCAAAAAGACAATGCACCAAAACCCACAAAAATCCACCCTTTTAAAAATTGGATGATTGATTAGACCATTTTTGTGAGTGAATTTGCCACACTGAAGAAAAAATTAAGTCATTCTATTAGATAACACTTTTTTTTTTTAAATATAGATGCATTTTTCTAAGAGCTTTATTTTCTTTCTTTTGTTCACGCAGACTGGAATTAAACAAAAATAATTATTTGCATGTGCAGCATTAATTTCTTAGAAAAACAGGAGTGCCAGCTCACTCATGCTTCTCTTTCAGCTCTCTTTCCAAGATTCCACCTCTGTGCGACAGGTGAGGTTAGGATCTGACTTCTTGCAGAAGGAATGGAAGAAGTCAGAACAGAACAGTCAACAAATCAAAGATTTAAACCAGCGGAAGGCTGGACCCCGTGATATAATAGGGAGAAATACCCTAGAAAATGTCCTAGAGAGCAGCTGCGTTGGCACAAAGCAGCCAAGGTCTCCACTGCATTTCTCCAGTGTTCAGCAGAAGAGATGGCTGCAGTAATTTGTATTCTTTCTGCTCTGTGTGTTGAGCCCCCTCTGCTAGCCCTACTAGGAATTCAAAAGACAATCACGTATGCTGAGGAAACTCCCAACAGCATGGCTGTTTCAAATCTATTTGGACAAGCTTGCTGGAAGACAAGGCCATAAGCAAGCTGAGAACCATGTGGCAGTGAAGAACTCTGTTAGCTTACAAGGTGAAATTCCAGCTTTTTCCAACATGTACATGATCCAAATCCTGCAACTCACAAAGTAGTTCAGAAAAGATCTGACGACATTTTGTCTTATGTCAACACTAATGCAAAGTTTTCACCCAGATTTCTTTGCTGGGATATTTTGTTTGGTTTTGAGCTTTTAAGTTACCTTCAGATTGCTAACAGGCTGCTTTAAACAGCCCCAATAAAGGATGTAGGTACCTAATTGTCACTTTGATTGTGCTGAAGACCTCATCTGTGACCAATCCTATGCTCCTCACTCATAGGGCAGAACTCTTCCTACTTGCAATGAAACAAAGAGAAAGACAGAGCAGTAATTTATGTCTCTTTTTTTAAAAAGAATGATTAACCTGGGAATCAGTCATCTTTAACTGATGTGTAGCTTATATAGTACAAGCCATTGCAATGTGACGCCAGCTGATTAAACAATAACAAAACATAGAATTTGATAATCATAATTCTGGTTTTGGATAGAAGATACACCCAATTGCCTCTCCCTCACTGTTGATGAATAAAGACAGATATATTGTAGCTTTATTTAAACAAAAAAAGTTTACTGATGAATTCTGTATACATTAATGAAAGAGAAGCTGGCAGCACTTACAGACCTAAGCATATGATAGTTTTGCAGGCCCGGCTATCTCTGCAGATCTGTCCTTGAGATGTATTTTTTGATATCTAGAAACAACTGCCTGTAGAACAATCACTACTTCTTAGTTTAGCAGTATTAGAAGTCAAATCAAGTCTCATCACCAGTGGTACCACATAATACCTGACCTAGCTTGCAACACATAAGCCAAACTTTAACTCTACAGAACAAAATTTATTTGCAGTTAAGCTTAAACACTCAAGAAAGCAGCTTAAATAGGTTGATCATTACTTCAATAGCATGCAATCATTTATTAACCTCACTGAAAGACAGCCAAGTCTTGTAGTTAAAATGTGGATTGGGACAGCCTATAGCTGAAAGCATGAAACATTCTATGACCACAGACAAGTCACTTAGCTTTCCAGATGTCAATTTCCCAGTTATAAAAAGTGCATAGTATTTGCCACATGCATATCATAAAGCTATTCAGAAAATTTATTAATCATTTAATAATTACAGACCACCTGATTATATATATTTTTCTTTTTAAAGCATCTCAATTCAAGGTATATCCAGTCTTAGCAGTCTGTTCTTCATGAAACACCTGATCTGAAGCAAGAATGCAAGCAGCTGAGTTCTGCTTGTGCCAGTAACAAAGGAAAGTAGCAGATCCACAGCTGGTGTAGATTGTTGTAGCTCTCTTGATTTTAGCGAAGCTGTAGCAATGTAAACCATCTGAGGATCTGCTTGTATGGTTCTGGGAGTTAGCAGAGAGTGTAATCCAAAAATACTGAAATCAATCTTAGCCCAGTTATAACAAAGCAGGTGAATTAATTCAATATGTTTTTGTAGAAAATGCTGTGAACACAGGGTATCATTTATTTGCTTTTATGGTGCTGAAGAATAAAATATGCTGGGTTTGTAGGAAATTATGTTGCAATGTTGTAGCAACAATCCAAGACCTCTTAGGAGTGGAAAGTGGGTTGACTTCAAATCTAAACTGATTTCAGTCATTCATTTATACCTTCTTCCCACATCTTGGTTTTGGATATGCCTTTTTGTAACCTGACTGGGATTATTTTCATCATCCTGTCACGCTTTGGCAAGTCATTGGGATTTACTCACTGCCCTTTGACTCCTCATCTGGGTGTCCTGCTAAACGGTAGGTGGATATGTGCTAGGACCTTGATGACCTACTAATCCAGGTGCTATGAACACAGGCTATTCTTGTAACTGTTCTCTGGCTGTTTTTTCCTTCTGATGCTTCCACACCCAGATATTGCTATTCGTTCTCCATGCACACTAATCTTAACATTTCTGTAATAATTCTCTACATACTGAGAATGTGCAGAATGTGCCTCTTTTGGTATACGAATTATCCCTGGTTTATTTATCTAGATTAGGGTATATTTATAAATAAAACAGGAGCATACTGAAACAATCTGTATGATTGTTATCTGGCTTGGCACTTGAAAAGTTAAACAGATCTGGCTCTAGTGATAGTTATAGTCTGACATGTAAGAGTCTTTCTTTAATTCATTTTATTCAAAGAAAAGAAAGCATAAAAAATAAACAATGAAAGAATTCCTAAACTTTCCTTAAAGAAAAATTGGACAATACTATAGTTTCACTGGCTAGAACTGAATTTTGAGATTGTGAAATATTGATTTTCCCTTCATTTGTGAAAGAAAACTTTCCACTTGTTGCAACAACATAAGCTATGTAACTCTTTTACCCTGCTGTTCTAAATGCATATTACTTGACTTCTTGTAGTAGGCATACTGTTTGGAGTAGGTATTAGCATCTGTTTTAATGTTAACAAAAAATGAGTGATTACTCTTTTTGGGGGTGTACACTATAGTATATTGATATGGAAAACCAGACCTCATTCAAATAAATTTCACTTCTCTTTAATTTTTAGGAATTATAAGATTTTGCCTTAAAATATTGTAAAGATGACTCTGCAAACTGACAGTTGGCAATTCAATTACATGTGTTGCAGAGGCAGTCGGTGAGTTAACTGCAACACCTTATCATTAATGTTGTGTCTGCTTTTGTAAGGTGTTCCCTACTTTAAACATGTGATGTATATGCAATGTGTTACAGTGATTTCCCTGGTGTTATTTTTATTGAATCCTAGGCTAAATAGGCACATAACACAGTATATAACTTGCTAATGTGTCAATTAATGCCACCTCAGGGCTGAAGTAAATTGTGAAGACTTAAAACTGTGAATACACATTTCATGCTAGTCTTAGGTTTCTCCTTTTTTCTCTTGTCCTATTTTCTGTTTGTTTTGGGTTTCTTTTTTCCTAAATAGTCCATCTTAAAGCCCTCTGGTGCATAACAATGAATTGCCTTGAGGGGAGATAGCTGTTTAATGAATTTCAGAAATATGTATTCTACACGTGCAAGCATCATATTTTATTTGATTAAGCATATGTGTGGCAAAAGCTCCATAAATTCTCTGTATGCTCAAAACAAATAGCAACATTTAATGACATTTTCAAGAAAAGTAAACTTTATTCAACAAGACTTATAAATAGCAAGAGCATCATATCAAAAAAGAGAAATCTTAAAAGAAAATGATGACATTTTCTAGGCAACACATTTAGTTCTGTGAAATATAAAAATAATTGTATTTCAATACCTTTGAGATATAGTTGTGCCTAACTACAATCACTTTCATTAAGTTTTTGGCTTTGTCTAGCAATATATTTTGCTTTGTCTAGCAGTATATTTCAAGATAAATTTCATGTCTGGTGTAGTGTATTTAAAACCAATACACAAACCAGTTGATTTAGATGTTCATTTGTTGAGTCAAAACCCCACAAATTGGTGGCTCACAGCCCTTAATCTCTAGAATCCCTTAAGAATCCCTGCTTTGAAATTAGTTGCAGGCTCTATCAATTATAGCTGTTTAAATGGACAAATTTAATTACTACAGAAGAGCAATTGATTTTTAAATTACCACTGATTGCACAGTGGGTATCTCAGTCGGAAGACAGGTACATGCAGGCTCTCAAATGGAATCAATGTATTAATTAATCTACAGATTGACGTTCTCCATAGAAAGTTCCCCTTCTCTTCGCCTCCTTCCTGTAAATTCATTTGTTTCAATTTAAAAGGAATTTCTGATGATCTGGAAGTGAAAAATTGAAATGCAATATAAAATTGCACATACTGTGTATAATATGTAAGTTTTTGTTTCTGACTTTGCATCTTTGGTGCCATTTGCTAGCCTAGGTGGCCTCTGAGTGATAAAGCATTCCTTACAACACTGAAACATTAAACTATGCAATAGCATGCCAAGGTATATGTACTTATGCAGGAGTGGAGCTGAAAATGACTTTAAGTAAAATGGAAATGAATTCCTTTCATGGAACCAGTAAAATGAACATAAACAGAAACTGAGCTGGAGAAAACAAACATGTCCTCAGTACTGCGTCCACTGTTGGGCTCCTCAGTACAAGAGAGAGATGGACATACCGGAATGAGTCCAGTAAAGAGACACTAAGATGATTAAGGAGCATCTGTTATATGAGGAGAGGCTGAGAAAGCTGGGACTGTTTAGCCTCAGGAAGAGAAGACTTAGCGGTGATCTTATCAAGATGTATAAATACATAAAGGGAAGGAGTAAAGAGGTTAGAGCCAGATTCCCCTCAGTGTTGGCCACTGAAAGGACAAGAGGCAAGAGACACAGATTGAAATATAGGAAATTTTGCCTAAACATGAGAAAAAAAACCCAACCTTTTTGCTTTGACAATGATAAAACACTGGAAGAGGTTGCCCAGAGAAGTTGTGGAGTCTCCATCCTTGGAGATATTCAGGACCTGGCTGGACCTGTCCCTGAGCCAGCCGCCTGCTCCAGCTGACTGCTTTAGGCAGAGGCTTGGACTGGAAGGCACTCCAGAGGTGCCTTCCAGCCTCAGCTGTTCTGTGATTCTGTGGATATTGCTATCAGGCTTAAGGTTTATGTAAGGGACTTGTAATACTTCATTTTTTAAAACTGCCTTCTAGTCATGAAGTGTGAAGGTCCTTACTTTCATTCAGAAGTAGTTAATTTCTGAGGCCTACATAGTCAAGGAAGTCTAAGCATCTACCTGACTACTAATAGTGCACTTTAGAGTAAGACACTGAATCCATCTGTTTTATATTATAACTTCTTAAGCTTATGGTTTCACTGAGAATCTTGATCTAAGTCTACAAAGGACTTGAATTTTCCTGCATTGACAACTAACTTTTATAATTTTTTCAGGGCAGAGGTTTTTATTTGTCATTTATTTTTCTGGAATGGTTTTGTTAAAGGTTTGAAGAACACTGGGACTGGTACAAGGGAGAATAAAAGAATCTGCAGTTGGAATGGATGGAGGCTTGAAACACCAAAGGAGCTGGCAATTAAACTGGCTTATAGTCCTGTGGGACCACAGTTTGAGTTAAGGAGAAATAAATGAGCTGGGAACACAATAGTCAAAATTACTGATGGACAGACCAGTTTCTTTGCCACTCCCTGGGAAACTAGTGTCATTAATAATATCTGGAGCCAATTATTCCTGGATGTGGTAGACAATACTGAATGATTAGTGAATCAATTATAGCTGATTCTATTTTAGAATTGATTTACATTTGGTTTTGGCAAGTGGTAAGTGCACTGAAGAACAGTTGGTCATAAACTTTTTTCTTTTAAGTGATCATATATAGATTACTTATACATATATAGTTCAGAATAACCAAAAGATTAACAGAAGTTGGTCTTCAGGTTTCCTGATTTCGAAAGGATGAACTTCAACAAATTAGGAGTCAGAAAGCAAATAATATTATGAACAACTTCCTGGGCTCTGTGGTCTAAGTTTGGTAACTTTCCATTCAAACTCTTGTTTCAGTAAGTCAAACACTGAAGGTGCTTCACTCTTCAGAGTCTGTCTGAAGCGTGACACAATTTTGCCATCTTATGATTAATTCCATCCTAGATTAATTCCAAGTTTACATGAGACATTTATTACGAAACCACCCTCTTTTCTGTCGTAACAGCTTAGTAACTTCAAAAAGATAGGATGACTTCATAACCTGTAGAAGTTCAGCCAATGATCAGATGAAGTAGACAATCCCAGCACCTAAGAGTCACCTGGGAGACCAATACAATATATAGAAAGATTAGAAACCCAAACACCAGTCCAAAGAGAATGTTTCCTTTCTGTTATTGAATGCTGACAACTGTAGTGGAAGGCAAATGGCTCCATGTATCCCATTACTTGCCTTAGTACATTTTGGGAACCCAGTGACCACAGTCCAACAGAACCTCTTATCTTTTACCCAGGTTTATGAGTTAGAGAAAAGGCACTCACTCAGTAGTCGCAAACATCTTAATTTCAAGATGAATGAATGATTAACTAAGAACACATTGCCATAGTTCCCTGCTAATCAGCAATAGTCAGAGTTGGCTAATTCATAACAGTTGTACTGCTCTTCACCGCAGTACTGCACCATCCTGTGTTTTTGTCTGAGCGGACCATAGGATTCCTCTCAGTCCCGCTCAATGTTTGCCAAGCCATGTATTCTTAAAACTTACCAAATATGTATGACAAACAGCATCAGTTAATCCTGATTTATTTTGCTTGTCATCTACTCTCCTTTTGTACAGGCAGCTTGTGACGATATACAGATGAGGTACAATTGTTTTTAAATTTGATTATACCCTTTGCACTTGAAGTCCTAAGGTTGTGTTAACACTTCCATTATAAGCTCCTTTTGCCAGGGTTTATGTCAGAACCATAAAAATGTGCTTCTGACCTAGTCTGACTACCTAAGATTGCTGTCTAAGGAATAATTAAACTATGCATAATTAAACATGTAGTTTTATGTGCATTTCCATACATTGGAACATAGTTAATAAAGATTTTTGATACATAGATCAAAGGCTGCCTAGTGCTCCTTTTTTTACAACCATGTATCATTTTTTCCCTCTGCATCTCCTTCTATACTTGGCTGATAGAGCTTTTCAGGTATTGTTATCTCCAAGCAGGTTCCAGTTATGTACTGAAAAGAAAAATGAAACAAAAAGAAACTTCATATGTTGCTAAATATTCCCAGATATGTTATAGATTCCTTTAAAAAAGGGAGAGGTTAAGTACCACATTAGTTTGCATGCTAAGGATTATGAAATTATAATGATACTATCAGGAAATGTTTTTATATAAATTTGATTAGTAATATAGGGCCTTTATTCTTTATTGTTTTACATATTATAAAGTCACCAAAATTAGTGCAAAGCTCACATAAGTGGAACTGGTCAAAAACTGCTTGGTCAAACCACCTTTTTATCAGAAAATTCTTATTCACTAAAACTGTAATATTTTGGAGCCATCTATCAGTTTTAACACAACCTTTTTTGGTGAAGTTATCTCATGTCAAATGTGTTTTCCTGATTGAAAGTGGAAAATGAGACTGCCCCTCTTCTCGAACAAACAAATAGCTAAAGCATTCTTAGAGGATGTGGAAAATCACAGTTCAGATCTCTGCTCTGAATTTGGCAAAACTGGAGTTTAAACCCACGTGTATGTATTTGATGTATGCCTGAGGCATGAGGCTGCTGAGTGTCGTGGTTTTACCAGTTAAAAAAACCAGCCCAGTTAACCTACTTTACTGTAGAATCAGGGATTTCCTGAAATCTGCCCAGCTCTAGATGTACGTAGCAGCTGTTGTCAGTGTAAATTAAAGCATCATAGTCCCATAAAATATTGTGCCATGTTTACACAGGTACAAATGATCACACATAATGTGAAGTAGCAGAAGGGCTGCCTCTGGAAATGGTCAAACTTGCTTCAGGTGTGCACTGCATATAGTCAGATCTAAGAAACCAGAGAGGTGATTTAATGTCATTGAGGTGACATATTAACATTTAAAAAAAACCCCCTAAAATTTAGACACCAGTGTATGCAAATGGTCCAAAGGATAAATCAACAGTCTTGTATTGTCTGAATATGTGCTCAACGTACACACTGCAATCACAAATCAGTTGTCAGGGAACTCACTGACAATACTGGCTTGCAAATTTTACATCTAAAATATATTAAAGCTCTTCCTTATCTCAAAATAGAAAGCATATAAGCCAAGATTTGTCAGTGGGCCATGTCTTGTGCTGCGCCCAGACATACTGTGATTTTGTTTATGTCTATGAAGTAGATGATGAATGTTCTTTTTGTATTAGTGATGAATATGCTGCCTCATGGTTAATGAGGAAGACTCAGGTAAAGAGTCTGGAATTTCTGTCTCTAAGGTGAACCCTTATCTATGGAGACTGCTTAGAGTGAAGATGGGCATTTCAGAATACTGTGGTTTCTAGGGCAGCTTGTTATGTGGAAACAGAGTGAGATGAGGAAGATCAAAGCAGAAAACCTAGTTTTTCTTGACTCTATTCTCTTTATTTTTCATTTTTCTCCCTGAATTCTAGAGAATGATTTATCTTCAGGGGTAGCCATCCATAAACCTTATTTTTCTAGTTTTTGGGGCCATATTTCCAGTCTTCTACACAGGATAAATTAGCCAACCCACCTTCTCCACGGAAAAAGGAATAAAAAGAAATGTTAGTTCATTTCAGTTTATCAGTTTTGATCAGAAATTCAAGTGGGAGAAATGTGAGGAAGATCAAACTGTCTGCCTATTTTTATTGTATGTCTGAACTTTAGGGCAGATCCTTTAATAATGGAGAAGTCAAACTTGCCCTGTACCTAAAATATAGTCTTCTCAAGTTAGATTTCAGTTAGCTTAAAGCAGCATAAACATATCAAGTCTCTATACAAACTCACTTTCAACATATGGCTAGTAAAGGGTATGATGAAAACAGTGACCTGAGAATTTTGAAAACCTCTGGCATGAGTACTTCAGTTAAAAATGAAAATACAATGAGAAGTATGGGGAATTTAGGAAACCACTTGGGGTTAATATTCCAATAAAGAACATGAAAGATTAGTCTGAAATTAAAGGCAATTTTCATATCTCTAGTATAATTGAAGCAAGGAAAACAGTTGGTGAACACTTCACTCACTTTTTAGACATCACAGCTGTCCATGTGCTTACCACATCACCCTGTTCAATTTTTAGAGTTTTTAAAATGAATATCAATCCTTCGTTTCATAAATGTTACCTATAAATGCCAGGAATCCCTTAGGAATTTTCTCAGACTTTATTTAATGCCCCACAAGAAAGGATGTAAAAGAGACCTTTCTTTTGTAAAGTGATCCTATAATTCTGTTCAATATCCATCATTTTCAAGGCCAAGTAATCATATTTAATGGATCCTAAATTACTTTCTGTCAGGCAAGGATTCCCTTGATAATATTAACCAGTACAGAGGACTGACACTTGGAGGGCTGAAACTTAAGAGGTTTTTTTATTGCAAGCAGCTTACAAGTACTTAGACAGGGGTGGCGCTCACTAGCCCTGCAGTAGGTAAGGGTCAGTGTTTCCATTTTGACCTGTGCTTTCAATGGGTTTTAGCTTGGCTATAAATACTCAAATTGGTTTCTGCCAAAAAGCAATGCCTAAGGTGACCTCTTTTGCTGTGTTTGTCTTCTATTTTTTGTCTCATTTTTTTGAGGGCAGCGGGGTGTGCATTACGCCTGAATTTCTTACGGCATATGAAGATGTTGTCAGGGAGCAGCAAGAACAGGATGCTCTCTAAGGGAAGGTGAGCCAGGAGCCGACAGTGACCCAAGGCAGGTGTGGGCGGGCCTGTGACTGCACTAACAAAGGTCCAGTCCCATAGTACCCAAAGAAGAAGAGCCCAGCAAGTCTGGTCATGCTAATGAGGGTCAGCCAAGAGCCCAGCAGTTGCCAGACAAATCTGTAGTGATGAGAGAGGTGCAAGTCCAAGCTGGGAAATCAAGTCAGTGGGTCAGAGTCAGGTCTGGATCAGTGGGGTACATGCCCAGGTGTGAGCAGCGTCCCTTGACAGGGACCAAGGGCAAGGGCAGGAGTTTGAAAGCAGCTTCTGAGCAAGGAGGGTACAACCATCCCCCTTTTTACAGTTCTTTCTCACAAAACTTGAGAACAGACAGCCAAATCCCTTGGAGCAGGGGCATGGGGTATTGGTAGATGTCTCAGGGTACTGGTAAATGTCTGCACTAAATGTCTGCACTTTTTTCCTACCTCAGTTTTTGTTACTTTTTTCATATTGATTAGCTTTTTCTGCTGAAATGTTAAAGGGTCCAGATGAGCCGTATCATGTCTAGTCTTTCATCTTGAGTTAAGGTTTGTGTAGAGGGGAGGTTGCTGTGCTGCGCAAGAGGTGGCTGGAAAGGAATCCACTCTAAGAAGTGCCTAGAATTTTGTGTAGAGAGCTTCCACTAATTCAGAAGTTATGGCTTTGATATTTTAACAATGACACTCTTTTCCCAAGTATTCAGTAGGCATTTAAGTTCAACAAATATTTAATAAAAGCTATTTAAACTCATAGGTCAAACATTATCAAAACACTTTCCATCTCAATTTTTTCAGTAGGGAATGGTGCTGGAGATTTCAGGCTATGAAAGTATGGAGTTGTGTGGGCTGGACTGGGTTTGATAAGAAGTACATGATTTTTTGTGTGTCAAATGGAAAATGATTTATTTGTTACATCTATTCTATAATTTATTCCAGCAGTAATGAGGAGGGAATCTGCTCTGTATTACTGGAATTAAAGAGCAATACTGGCATACACTGAAAACTTAGTGTTACCAATCTATTTCTTAATATGATGTACTCTGAGGATCTGGGTAACATTTCTTGGTTTGTTTGCTAAAGATTTCTTTTTCACTACAAATTAGTCATTTGAAGGCTGATCTGGCTCCCATATGTAATTGGTTATAAGGGTGGGGTAAATGTTATTCAATCTGATGGGAAATATCATTCATCTTCCACATAGAAATGGTTTCATGGTCTAGTACAGAGAAGAATAAGACTTTTAGACTTCCTCCGTGCTTCAGTTGGTTTCTGTAAAATGGAGAGAGCAAATCGTTTGTTGATCAAAATACGCTTTAAAATAAAATTCATTATTACTTGTGAAGTGCTGATACACCATGATACTTAGTGTCATATAATGCCTATGAACAAACATTCCTGCTACCTGGAGAAAATACAATAGCTTCTGTTGATTCTCTGACAGTCACATTCCACAAGCATATCTATAGGTGGTGGTACTAAGTCTCAAGTTAAGGAATTTCCAATACTCATGCATTCAAACCTTTTCCTGTATCATTTCCATAACAAACTAAATAGGCAATAAAGATCCTTCCCATCTGCCAAGTATCAATCACATTTTAGCAGAAGTTCCACCTTCCATTTTTCTTATAGTTTCTGATATTTTTTACTCTTTTGTACTCATAATCAAGCTCCCACCCTTGTTTCTGATAACTGCTTTACACAGATCCTACAGAATATATCAGAATTATACAGATAGTCCTAGGAATCTAAACACCAGATGATCAAGGATTTTGAAAGGAAAAAGTTTTTCGCATCATCCCAAAACACTGTATTTAGGTGAAGAAAATATTGTTCCCCGAAAGAAATGTTATTTCATGGAGATTTTTTTTTTCTTTTTTTGAAACAAAGAGAAGTTTCCCAATATTCCTTTACAGCTGAGTTTGAAACAGTGATATGAACATCATCCAGAAATCTATGAATCTGAGCATAACAAAGAAAATAACCTTTCACAATGTCACATGAAGCACAATGAAGAGAATTTGTATATCTGGAAATTTATCAGACTTTTTTTTTTTTTTCTCAATTATTCAAGTAGAAACAAGTACTTCTGTTGATTGGATTACATGAAAGACTAAAAGCAATTAACTTCTTTAAAAAGATTTTTATTAGGAGATAGAAGTAGGAGAATATAGTAGGATCAGTTGTGAAAGCAGCTGAAGGAGGCATTATGAATTTGGATGGTCATAGGAGAGAAAAAGGGGGAGAAAATGGAGTTGAGCCAAACCAACATATCCCATAAACAACCTAGGTTTCCTTAGAGTCAGGACAAAAAAAGCAATGGGCAACCAGTGACACAAGAGAAATAGCTCAAAGATTTTTCTGTGAAATAAATTTTCTTAATACATGTTCTTTCCTTGGAGATTTACATGAAGTCTTCTGGAGGTGATGATTTAGTGTATAGGCCTTGAGTAGGGAAGACATTCAAATCTGCTTTTTGTGACTTGAAGTGGCCAGGGAATGTGCTGGATGCAAAAGGCAAAAAGTGTGTATCTGACTTTCATACGTTAGGCCAGTACCCTTACCGGCAGGAAATGGGCTTCTTTATGGGAATTTCAGCACCATTAAGGTTTTCAAAAGTCTTTTACTCATTCCAAATGGAAAGGAGAACAAATGTAAAAAATTGCTACAGAAAGAGGAATTATTGTTATCTATTTAGCTATACCTTCTTCAGCTCTCCATTTACCACTTTTGGCACTTTAAAGCACAATCCATTTCATACACATTTTCTAGGAGAAAATCAATATGAAACTCTAATCTGAGCTATAAGTAGTTGCTACACTGAGCAAAAAAAGTTTGATACACTGAACTGCTCAACCAAATAAATAATTTAGGTAAGTGAGTCAATGGTGCTGAAAAGTAAGTCTTCATTAATGGACATGACTGAGAGAGCAAAGAAAGCAAAATGAATCATCAGTCCATTGCCTTTAATAATATGATTAAAGAAAGAAGGTACTGAATTATTAAGAACGGTGAGGATGGAAAAGAAAAAGAGGAAAAACCATAAAGGGTACCAATTTGAAGAATGATGGTGAACTGGATGCTCTTGCTATTCTGAAGGGGTTTGTTTTTCTTTTAATTTTTTAACTCTGAGAGCTGACAATTATTTAGGCCTTGATTCTCCACCTAGCAAAATCACAGGCATCTCCTTCCCCTCAGTTTCATATAAATCAATGATTTATGTGATTTACATATAAAAGTGGATTAGTGACTGAAGCTGGAGGAGGCCCCTGAAGTAGTATTAAAATCAAGTCCTGTTTCTTCTGAGGTTAATAGCAAAACTCAGACAGAGCCTAATGAGGACGGAAACAATCTCCAGGATTTTGAAGCTAGGGCGGGAGAGTAACTTATACAGATTTTCTTTTTACAGAGAAATAAAGAATGAATACACAAAATTTAATTTCATGAAAGAATAATATTTTAGGATTATAGTAGCATGCTTTGAATCCACCTTCCAAATAATTACACGAAGCCAATTCCTTCAGATACCTCGCACTGCTTCAAGAGAAGGCTAGCTTTACTGCCCCTTTTGATTCAACTCTTCAGCTGTGTATTGGTCTTTATATACAAGCTTATAATGTACGCTTAAATGGGATGTACAGTTCAAAGATTCCTTGTGTGCTGGACTGGCTTTTCTCTCACAAATGATCTGATTCAGCTTTCTGGATATAGAATCCCTAAGTAATTATACATTGGGATTTAGTTTTAGATTTGCAACTCTTCAAAAGAATATTGTAAAAAGCTGAGGTAAGTCCCTGTCCATGACATCTGTGCATAAAGATTTGCTCAGATTCACTTGGTTATCTAAGTACGTGCTTTTACATGCCATTAAAGCATGATGAAAGGGTATGCTGGGGATTCTATATTTTAATTTGATTTGATCAGTTGTTAACTTTTATTTCTTCTGAATTGGACATTCTAATAGCAAGGATAACCTCATTTGATGTATTACAGAGACTTCTGTTATTATTATTACTAAATTCCATGATATAAAATACATAGATTTATTTTATTTTATTTTATTTTATTTTATTTTATTTTATTTTATTTTATTTTATTTTATTCTCATAAATTTATTTTGCTAAATTTACATTTACATGCTAGCCTTTGCTGCCTAACCATGGAGCTGTAATGCTATAAGCTCTGTCCTTACCCCTCTTCCAGCTGCCCTATGTTTTGGGTTTTTTTAATTTCATTTTGCTACATCATGTCTAAATTGGATTGTCAGCTCTCCTAGGAAGAACAGAGAGAATTCTGCATGGTTTTGGTACTATAAAAATAATAAGAATAATAACTGTACTCTGATCCCACTCAAAAAAACTCCTGTAGGCCCCTGCCCTGTATTGAAAGCTTGTATTATAAATTGTCTGAAGAAACTGCAGACGCTGACTGCAGAAGGTCACCAGCAGATGTGCTCAATGTATGTACAGCATATCAGCATCCCTTATCACCTGATATGTACATACCTGGGTGAGGAACTGTTTGATCCTTTGAGCAGATTGTCAGGACAATCAGTCTGTGTTTTGATCCTTTTTTAAGAGTGGGGAAAGAGAATGACATATGTCAGTAACTGAATTACCCTTACAAATTTCATCTAACCTGCAGGCTACGAGCAAGGCACTCCAGTTCTACATTGTTGCTGAAGACGCTATATGGATATTGGATTATGTTGCTTAATGCACTGCAGACAGAAGTTTGTGTACTGTAGTAATGACTGTGGTATCAAAATCTCTATATGGCACAGAATTCTGCAGTATAAATCATGCTACATTCCAGAATGAGCAGCAAAGGAGAAGCTGGACAGGTATCTACTGCTTATTATCTCTTCCTGTGCAAGAAACAATGGCCCACCAGATGAAGCTGATGACAGTGCGGTAAGAACAAATGAAAGGATGTGGCTTGCTTGTTTTCAGAAGTGGCTTATGTAGAAAGGACATCAGATGAAAAATAGTATTTCAGTAGTTAAAAACATCAAGATCCTATTACTGACTGGGACCCAGCAGATTTTAGTTCCAGGCTCATTGGGAGTAAGATGTATCCCACAACAGTTTCTCCTTCTCCTTCCTCTTCTCCATCTTCTTTACTGGTTACATACATGACCATGGGGTTCCACGTCCCTGATTAGTCACACTGACCCAATCGAATCATTTCATGACAACTAAATATGCACTCTCCAACTGACTCCTTTTTCCTAAAGTATGAGAAGTACAAAAACCCCCAAGGTATAACTGAGTGGCAGATGTCCATAGATCCACACAGAAGGTCAAGGGCTCTTATGTTGTCTGTTTGCTAGGGTTGGTAGAAATCTGCTGAATAAATTCTCCTCCCTCACTGTGGCATTTCTGGCTTGTTTCCATGTTGGCAAACTCTTCATTGTCTGGCTCAGAGAAGAAGCTTTCCCCAATGTCTATGTATCTGAGATACTTAACCCATTGAACGGTAAATTTTAGAGAGCGTCCAGACTTTGGATTTCATTATATCAGATTCACTTATATATAGTTCACTGGACTTAGCTGCAACCACTGAAAAGGCTTTGGCAATACATGTTTCTAATTTTTCCTGTGTCTCCTCACACCTAGTATTTTATGTGGTTGCACCACTGCAGTTGGTTACTGTGAATTCCAGCATGATTCTACAGAATCAGCATGTTGGCCAGTAAGGCCTAGGTTTTAAAGCACAGGCTGAATATATCTTCTTACACCCGGACTTTCACTTTGTGAAACTTAAGTGAAATAATAATAAATAGTTATCTCTACTTCAAAGACACAGTAAGGATTCAGTGACAATAGTAGTTGTCAGCCTACTACATTCTTTCACTTATTAGGAGAACAGTATCTTGACAGACAGTAGTATGATTACACTTACCAGCAAAAATGAAGGCAAAAAGAACAGCAAATTAAGACTGACATAAAAACCGCAATAACCTGCCTTATTCAGAAATGTCCAAAGCAGTTAAATCCACAAGTGACAAGTGTTGGTTTCACCTGATTCAGGTGAGGAAGAGTAAAAGGTGGAGAAACAGAGAGCTATGATAAGCAGGATCATCAGGTACTCAATTATTTGTGTTACCTCTGTCTTTCTCCTTTAAAAGAACTTTTGTCACAGGGACTTTACAAGCAATGTGTAGTTGGACATAACATAATCTTCTAATTAAATATATTACAATGAAAGATGATTTAATTTTTGTACTTTGGGGACATTTTACTGCATCTAATAAAAACATGACCTCAGTGGTAATGTTACAGACAAATCTAGTTTTCCTTTGGCAGATCCCTCAGTTATAGGAATAATCATTTGTCTAGAAGTGTGGCTCTTAGCTGAAATACATCAAGATTTCTGCTTTTGTGTATAACAGTCACCGAATCAATGTTTTAGAAGTAGTAAAGCCCTTCTAGTGATTCTGAAAATAGACCATGATCTGAACTTGCCATAATATTTCATTGTGGACTCCAGAGAATGATGATGACCAGTCAGTAGTTATTCAGGTAGTGGAGGCTGCTGCTGACCAGCATCTCAAACCAAAGGTAAAATCACCAAAAATTGTCAATATCTATCTTCAGGATATTATCTAAGAAAATCACCTTGGCTTCTGTAGCCAGGTGATGTATTTTAGAAAGTCCAGAAAAGTACCTAAGGGCAGCTGTGTGTCTGGTGCTAAAAGACTTGCAGTGCTGAATCTCTGACCTTTTGAAATCTTCAGTTAGTCTGTGGGCTTGAGGACTAAAAGAGTTATTTGAATCTATGAATAAACAGCAGACCCAGTTTTTGGAATTAATATCTGTTAGGGGTAATCTCATTTATACACACGAGGCACTACATTATATGAAAGGTAATTCAGAGGGGAAGATGTTAAGAGGGGCTACAGCAACCTCAGTTTCTGTAACTTCTGCAACCTCAGACCCAGCTCATCCAAAAATAAAACTGTCTGGTTGCCAACTTTATCATTTCACCCAAAGGAAAGCTGACGTTTTCTAGATAACCTACTCTCTAAGTCCTCCTTTAGAGAACACGCTCCCCTTGGGAGCCTGATGTGTGGTTTTTGGCAACTGCAGGAGAATCAAAACTTGGACACACAGCAGCCTCCATTACCTCTTCTCACCAAGTATTTCATTAAGTTCTAACTGACTGGGTCTTCCATGGCTGCTACTCAATGATAGAGTTTCTTCTATAATGTTTGATTAAAAAACCCCCTACACCTTTACATAACCTTACTGGGATTACTTGATCTAGTGGGCTCTCTAGTAGTGTTTTTTACTTTCAGTCTGTCTACAGTGATAAAAACGAGCCTCTGTGTCATATGGATTCAGCTTTTTACATTTTAATCAGATGCCCATCAAATACAGGCAAAGCATAACAAATATTAATGACAAAAAGGCAATAATTTAAGACTTTGCATTACTTTAGCAATTCCAAATGCTCTCTGGAAAACAGGGATGCAACTGGAATCATAACTGAGGCCTGATTCAGCACATCTGTATTACTGACAGGCGAAAATGTTCTAGAAAATAGCTTCCAAAGATATGAGTGTGAATATGTGCCTCTGTGTGTATGTGTGTGTGTTGAGGATGGGGAAGTGTTAACCTGTTGTAAAAAAGCTTTCCGATTCCTTTAAGGAAAAGCTGATATATAGCAAACTACATGCAAACCTAGGCAAAAAGGTGGAAAACAGACATTAGACTATTATTGGACAAATTCCTATAATGTTGTTAATCTTGCAATGCAGGGCGTAATTTCCGCGCTGTATTTTCCTAAATCGAGATTTTCAGGATCAGTAGTATCTCGTGACGCGAATAAACTTTTACTAAGGAAGGCAAACTATCAGCTGCAAGACTAGTACTGTGCCACCTGTGACCCTTCCTGTCTTTCTCATTGCAGACTGGATATTAATGCTGTACTTTAAATATACGAGACTGCTTAAATCACATTGAACCCTCACCAGGGGAATGTTAAACAAACAGAGAACCTGTTAACATAACATTTATCAGCACACACACTGGCAGAAACAGTCTCAGAGATTTTGAATAAATCACAAAGCTGTTTCCATCTCATTTTTATTTTTTTCAGAAGACAACATATATGGACAGATGAGTGTCTTAGTGATAGTAAAAATTTTCTAAATGTCAGATTAATAACAGGACTTTCATGTTCCAGTAAAATTCTACAATGTGATCAATTTGGCACTCATTATTTATAAATATTTTATAGTATTTATATTTAGTCACTATCTAAGACAATAGTAGCTAAACTGTGCCTGTTCCAGACAAAGCTGAAAGAGTTTGGAGCTATTCCATCATCCAATATTATAGTAATTTCCATCTTTTGAATCTGTCTCAAATGGAATAAAACTGTCCAGTCATGCTGTGCAACAATATTTTCTCAAATGTGTGTCAACTCTATTGGAGACATGTTAATTTATATTCTACATATTAAAGTGCTTTTCCAGAGGGAGGAAGTTGGAAAGGGCTGGAGGGGAAGGAAAAGAATCTTGTCTAAATATTTCACAATTCACTCAAAATCTAGTTAAGTGCTGAGTCCCTGTCAGCTTTCGTGACTATATTTCAGGCCTTGTTTCAAAACATATGTTGATCCAATCCCTGCAGAAGTCTCTACTGGTTGGAACCTCTTAGTCCACCTTTGATCAAGTCGCACGCGGTCAGGCAGCCCTCATTTCCCCTAAGAACACATGCAGATCAGGCCTGGTGGGGCTGTTGCAATACAGAAATCACGAGTTTTGGGTTGGGGTTTTTTTGCACAGTATGTGCAAAATCCATCCCCCAACATAACTTTGCTCTTTGTAAGACAGCAACAGTTATAAAAGGCATTTCTGTCTCTGGGAATAAAGGCTATATAATTTCTAAAAAAATACTGTTAAATCTTGATGTAAGAAAAAACAATACATAACCAACCAAAAGTATCTTTGGAACCTCCTTTAAATCTTGCTAGCAAGGCAGTCCAAACCCTTTTAATGATTTATGTGTTGCTCAAAACTTGAAGGAAGTCAAAAGTCCTGGCAAGCCACAATGGTGTCCTAGAACTGTGTGAAGCTCTAAGGAAGCAGTAGCTATTTTGTAGTGTCTTCTGAGCTTATTTTCCAACACTACCCAGAGTTCAGAGCAGTATGGAAACACTTCTACCTTTCTGAAATCAGGCAGCTGTAGATCAGACACTGTACATACATCAGAGCTTTACAGAGAATTGCTGGTAGGTCACTGATATGCAAAGCTAACCTTTAATTGTCTTCAAATGTTTCAGGATCATTTAAATTGCAATTCTACAGGGAAAGGAAGATGGAAGTGTGAAATAAAGTCTATGGGCCTGATTCATGAAAAAGTTACAGACCATTTACATAGGAAAGGAATGCATGAAAATCCTTTACAGTGTGCCTATGTGATTTATTAAATTCCTTTTCCCTGTGTAATTGGTTAACTGCACTTGAAAGGTGTGGATTCCAGAGATGAGAGAAAAAGGCTGAAGAAAATGTGGTAGAGCATTGTAGCTTGCTCAAGATTTGTACGCAGCAGGCAGACAAAAAGGTAACTGTGGTGAACACAGACAACGTTTTTGAGGTTCAGTAGCCTGTCTTCAAAGTGATCATTGACGGTGAGCTCATGAGTGCTCAAAGTTCTCCTGTGCTGGAACAGGAAGTACTGCTATACTGGAACATAAAAAATTACGCTATGTTAGTAGTTTTTTTGTTTTGTTGGTGATGTTTTTACAGTAACCTCAGTATATTAAAAACCTGGGAGTAGCACAATTGCAATGTTGAACTCCGTAGTCAAAGGAAGATCCATCAAAGTTAAACACTCAGTAAGACTGAACATACTTCTCCTGCTTACTCTTCTATCTTCAGCGTCTTTTCTTTGCCTGCCATAAAAGCACTTACGTCAGATAGTTTCACCAAGGGGTAGAGATTTCCCCTCTTGTTGCCCTATTAGCAATGGCTTGTGGAGGGGTGATAATTGCTTGCTTATTTTGCTCTGCCTCTCCATTCAGACTGGAACTGTGTTATCTGTGGTCCCCAAAAATGCTTGTTGACTGTGCCTTACAGGTCAGGGCTCAGGATCAGAGACCAGCATTGGTCAGGAAGGGATAGTTTCATTTTTGATGTAGAGGGAACTTCCTACCAATAGCTTCTAAGTGTAGCGTACAGTAAACGAAAACAGAAGACTGAAGAGTGGAACCAGGAATATACTCTGAACATGCAAAGTGGGGATCCTGCAGTTAGTTACAATTCACTAACATTTTAAGTGGAAATTTTCTTACTCACATTGCAGACAAAATTGTTTAATATCACATTAGATAAAACTTTCTCTCTATCACAAGGCAGGTTCTGAGCAGACAAGCCATTGAAGAACAGACTTGGAGAGACGATATCAGACCTTATAAAATTGTACGTGAGACTAGAACTTCTTTTAACTATCCATGAGTGAAAGCTCAGGTGGCTATGGAAAATGTAGATAGATGGCTAACGAAAATGTAAGAGAGAAGTGAAAAGGAAAGGGAGAATTAGAAATACAAAAACTTATTTGTAAAATAGGTAACAATTTATTAAATAGGTAACAAAGAGAAGGGAGTCTGGAAGGTTTCTTTATTTGAAAAGAAAGGAAAACAGGAAGTTACTGGAGAAGGAGAGAGAAAGAATGCAAAAATCTCTCAGCATCTCAGTATCTACAGTCATTGCTAAACTCTAAAACTATATGAGCTGGCAAGGCAAGATATTCAGCCAATATGGAGAAGAACAGAGAACCTGCATCAATTCATATTACCATGAGTTGTGCTGGAATCCAAATGAAGAGGATAAGCTGAATAAACTCTGTGTAGCCTGAAAGATATATAGGACGTGCAGGACAATCAAATCTGAATGTATCCTGGGATATGTTGGAGAGATTGAACAAGTATATATGAAAAACATGCGAGAGTGAACTGAGGTATGTGGGATGAGCTGGCATGGAGGTAGAATGAATTTCTGCACATATCAAACAAATGGTTTGGTTGTTTTTATGATTTAGAAGATGAAAAGGGAGCTTTTTTTACCATTGTTTTGCTTAGCAACAGCAACAAAAACAAGTACTCAGCTGTGACTGTCAATTGCTCAGCTCATTAAAATATTAAGAGAGAACACATCTTAGCAGAGCTCTGAGCCTGCAGAGCTGCCAAAATCAGCTTCCCAATACTGAGGGAAGGAGTACTGAGAGTTTGTCTCCTTTTTCTTTTCTCTTTCACCCCTTATTGTCATCAGTCTTGAAGCAGATTGCTTCCTACTGCTAGTTTTTACTTTTCTTGCGTCTCAAGTAAAGAGGCCTAGGGCACCATGTTCGAAGGCTTCTTCAGCAAATAATAGAGATTAATGTCCATCACAGAAGACCTGTCGTAACAGGTTTCTTCTTCTCAGATCCTCATGTAGTCAAAGCAATACAAGGGTTCCACTGCCTTCCATGACAGTCTGATTTATGCAAGAGGAATAATAGGACCAAAACTGAGAAGATACTGTAGCTTGTTTGACTTTCTCGATGCCAGGATACATTGCTTAAAGTAGAAATTTGAGTAATTTCAAGACATTTTGACTGATTTTATGAAATTCTGTTAATGTTGCTATGGTAGATTGACCCCAGCCAGCAGCCAAGCACCCACACAGCTGCTTGCTTATTCCCCCCTCTCCCCAGTGGGATGGGGGAGAGAATAGAAAGAACAAAAGTGAGAAAACTCATGGGTTGAGATAAAAACAGTTCAACAGGTGAAGAAAAAAGATGTGATGTCAGGTGATGCAAAGGCAATCACTCACCACCTCCCACAGCAGACTGATGCCCAGCCAATCTCCAGTCAGTAGCCACCTTGGAAGAGAATCTCCCCTTCTTTGCCTCCTACCTCAGTTTTTATTGCTGAGCATTGTGCCATATGGTATGGGCCATCCCTCTGGCCACTTCAGGTCAGCTGTCCCTGCTGTGTCCCCTCCCAGCTCCTTGCCCACACCCAGCCTACTCACTGAGGGCACAGAGTGGAAAAAAGAGAAAGCCTTGATGTTGTGAAAGCACTGTTTAGCAGCAGCCAAAATACTGGTGTGTTATCAACACTGTTTTAGCCACAAATCCAAAAAAGCAGCACCATATGGACTGCTATAAAGAAAGCAACTCCCAGTTAATCCCAGCCAGACCCAGTACAGTTGCTATGGTGGACCTATTTGCTCATAAATTCTGAATATAACTGGTACCACTGGAAAAGAGAATGAAATGAAAGAGTGAAAATATTGATTTTAAAATGTGTCTGTTTTCATTTCAGAGTAGTGCATTCTCTCATATGTAAATCTCATTGCCTGCCCTCTAGTTATAAGGTGAGGAAGAGTAGTGGCTTTGACAAGGTAAAAAACTAATTTTCTGCATTTTCCTTATTTCTTTTGTTGGTGGTCCCTTTTATTTTATTTACCATAGCTGCTTAGCTTCTTTTTCCTACAGCCTCATTTTTCTATTTCTTCTTGGTACATTCCCTTCAAGTTATCTAGATCCAGTACACCACTAGGTTTCACCACTTCTCTCCAGCCTGGAGTCAGTGCATTCCCCTCTGTCCATGGCATGTGCAGAGGCTGAATGCTTCATTGCTTTGGAGAGCCAGGATTTCTCTAAAACCAGCTGCTCAGCTCCTTTTCGCAGAAATACAAGCTTTCAGTGTCCTAAAACCAGAATCATGAAAAAGTATTTAGTGTCCTAAAAGCAATACAAGGTGTAGCCTCTTAGAAAATATTACTGATGTCTCGGACCCTTCATTTTCTGTGCTGATGCAAACTATGCTGCTTACTGGCATTTGCTTTGGCCCCAGTTGGTCAAAGTGTATATGCAGACATCTAAACATTTCATTAATATCAGGAAAGCATATGTTAAGTGTCTTGCTGAATTGGGGTTTTATAGGAGTTTTAATGCACTGCAGGCAATAAATGCTTTCTGTATTAAATCAGTATTAAAACAGGTTAGCCCAATGTCAGTGCAGTAACTGTCAACGAAAAGGAGGATTTCTTAAGGAAATAGGAATATCATTGCAGTTTGATACAAAATAGCTCAGAGACATGAACAAGTGGTTTTTTGTACTGAGCAGATTGTACCTGAAATAGCAAAGACTGAGAGAACAAGCACAGAGAGACAAATAATTTGTTTTCTTTTTTCCTTGTATAATTAGCCACTGGTCCGTTCCTGAAAGGAAACACAAATGTTCAAATGCATTTAAAAAACCTAAAAAACAAAAAATAAAAATCAAGGAAATAGTCTTTCAATAGCATACACAGTTTGAAGTTTTGTTTTTTTCTGTGAACACAGCTTTTCTGGTCCTCTGCAATCATTGTCCATTGTTGATCAACATGACAAGCTCCTCCCAATGTGACCTGCATTATCTTACTCTGTACTCTTCATTGATAAACTCTGTTGGAATGCTCTTCTTCCCACCCAAGTTCCTCATTTCACAGCTGTAGTGGAGCATATGTCTTTGTCCTTCTTAGAGTGAAAGATTAAACATAGTTCATTTCCCATATTTAGTCTAGTTGCCACAAGTTGTTTTCTGTTATCCTCTAAGGCTTCTAGGAAAGCTGCTTCACAGCAGCAACATGGAGAATCAGGATGGTAGCTCTGTAAAGAAACTATAAAAAGTAGTTAGGCAAGCACATCTGAGGCACATAATTTCTCTCATGAACTTGAAAATGACAATACAAGGGTGAGTAGGGTTTTTGATGTTTAAGGTAGGCAACAGAATTATGTGTTTCTTTGGACTCTAGTCCTCACAGTGCACTGACTTGTGTCCTGACTTAGAGCCAAAAGAGAGACATCAACACATGCCACTTTTAGGAAATTTTAGTTAACAGACCCTAGAACAACATCATAGATTTTTCCCTGAGCACTGGTATAGACCAGGTTTATGAGTGTTTCTTAGTACCACTGCAGAGGAACAAAAGAGAGTGATTTGGTGGAAGAAGAGCATAAAGACTTTTCTTATAGCTACAGTAAACTGTGCTTCAGCTGCTTTTGTCAGAGGGCAGCTCTGAGTTGACCTGTGCTGAGACAGAGGTGAAACATCTTCTCTTCTGTGCCCCACACTGTATCACCGGCTGCTGCTCCAGTTCTCTAGGCGCAGAAGTTTGTACCCATTAACAGCAGTGGCACTAAGCACCCTGGACTGGATGGACTGATTAAAGCTTACAGCAAGAGCCAGAAACTCAATAGGTCAGCAATCGATAGTTACAGTATTCCAACAGACAATGCTGATTTAAAACCTTTCTCCAAATTTTGCAGTAAGTGGATTTGATTATGGTTGTCCCATATCCCAGTGGGTTGTATTGCACAACAAGAGAGGAGAATGCTGCCTCTTTCTCTGAGTTGGGTTTTGTGCAATGTCTAACCTAGTTTAGGTGTTTTGATCCAAGGAGAGGATTCATGACTGTGACTTCTGAATGGCACCTGAGCTGAGAGTGAGGGAGCTGAGTCCTTCCTTCAGTTGTTTCTGCCAGCTGGCTTGGTCTGTACCTACTCAGTATCCTGGGTAATTGATATAGTCGATTAAAGGAACACATTCTTGGGATCTGTGTCTCACAATGTGTTTTATAAATAAAACAGGTGTGTAATCTAGGTCTTTGGATTCTACTGGTACAAGGCACCTGTGATTTAGTTACTGTTCTTTTATCTGCTTTCCACCTGTGCAGTGCAGTCTCCTCAGCTGTGACCAGCATGACCTGAGAGAACAGTTCCTGGCCACAGCTGTTAGGATAGCTGTGTTGTAACAGTCAGAAAGGAGTGGTACAGCAAAGAACCATACTGAAGTGGCAACTTGGGGTGGTTGTCTGTTTTCAACCCTTTTGACCTTCAGAGTGAGGTGCAGTGGCCCATGGCTGACAAACTGCAGGAATGGATGCCAACACGGGATTCACGGTAATGCTGTCTGTTGCAGACTCTTTCTAGGCCCTGCCTTCCTACTGTTTGTGTGCTGGGCACTCTCACATCTCAGCTAGGAATTATGTCTGAATCTGGGAGCTAACAGAGAAGGAAGCAGAGGCAGGGTAAATGCTAGCCACAGCCTGTGCTTCTTGGAGCTGTACTTCTCCAGTAGGAAGGGAGGCCTTGAACTAAATACTTGCCATGAGATTCTGCAGTGCTCTGCCTGTCAGTGCTGCTTTAAATACACTATTTATGAGGCCTGGAGAGGCAACTGATGCCTATTCTGGAATCTCAGTGACCACGAGGCCAATCTGCCTTTGTTTGAGTAGCTTCTGAGTCGTTCCTCCTGCGAAGTGTCCCCTTCCAAAGTGGAATGGTCCTAAGCACACTGGGATGTGTCTAGATCCAACCCTGGGCCTTCTGTGCGGTGTCACAACGTGCCGGTATAAAAGCATCTCCAGCAGCCTGTTTCTTTCAAATGCTTCACAAGTGCCAAGTCAGAAAATGTTAGTTTTTTTGTGGAAAGAAAACAGCTGTTTATTTTATTTTATTTGAATGATGGTGTGGATTTTAATTCAGCAAAGACATAAAGTATGTTGGTAAATTGTGAGTGTGTGTAGGTGGGTGTGTTGGTGGGTGTAGGGAGCATATGGAAGAAACTGCAGGATGAGGAAGTAACCAACAGAAGGGTTTTAAAAAGTATAAGACAAAGCAGACTTCTTCTCTTAGTACGTTTTAACTCTCCTTTTGGCAATGGTTCATGCTACAGCCTTTTTCTCCCGCCTGCCTAGTTGACGAATTATATTCAGATCTCCCAATATTTGCTTTGAAAGGAATTTTTGTAGTTATAGTTCCAGGACCGAGAAGGTAACCAGTAACACGAAATTCACAGCAAATTTACCGGGGCTTGTGTTTCCAGCCCCAGGCACCGCCCTGGTCCCCCCGGGGCGGCGGGGCGCGGGGGGGCGCGGAGCGGCGGGGTGCTGTTGCGCGGCGGCAGCGGGCGGGGGCAGCATTGCCCGCGGAATGGCGGGGGCAGCGCTGCCCGCGCAATGGCGGCCGCCGCCCGCCGGGGGCTGCGGGGGGGGGAGCGGGAGGCAGCGGCGGAGGGGGACGCGCAGGGAGGGATGAGGGAGTGGGGAAGGGACAAATAAAATCCCCTTTTCTGTGCCTGTTTGGACTCTGCTGAGGCTTCCTCTGCGGCGTGCTCGGGAGCAGCTTTATCGCGATTCTCTTTCAGGGGAGATTGTGAGATTAAAAAAAAAGGATGAAAAAAATCAGGTCAGCACCAGCACCTAGTGTTCACTGTGGCGTCAGCGACACCTCTGCTTGGGAACGGTTAAAAAGGCTTTCAGCAGGAATTTTAACTTGTTATGTGCTTAACCTGTAACATACTTGTCGAAAACCTGGGACCTTACATTGAACTACAGATCCAGAGTATTGACTGGTCAGTACTCTGTAAACGGGCCAGATATTGAGAAGAATAGAATAGAATAGAATAGAATAGAATAGAATAGAATAGAATAGAATAGAATAGAATAGAATAGAATTAGGAATAGAATAGGAATAGAAATAGAATAGACTAATTTCAGTTGGAGGGGACCTACAACAATCTTCTGGTCCAAGTGCCTGACCACTTCAGGGCTGATCAAGAGTTAAAGCATGTTATTAAGGGCATTGTCCAAATGCCTCTTAAAACACTGACAGGCCTGGGACATCAAACCTGTTCCAGGGTTTGACCACTGAAGAAATCAGTTCCTCTTTGAGCAACTATGCAAAGGCTCAGATTTTTTTTGACAGGCTTTGCTCTTCAACATTCAGCCTAAGTGGAGTGGCACTCTGTGCAGTCCTTTAAAACCGTACATCTCATAAGAGACAAGGACTAATGAGGATTTTTCTAACACCTTTTGCAGTAGATTGACTTTACAGCTTATTTGTAACGTCTCCTCTGGTCAACTTTGGAAATCTTGGTTCAAGCTACCAGATCATAAATTCTACTCAGTCAAAATGCAAATTATGTTCCCAGTCACTTTGGTGCTTTTGAAAAATGTACGTGAAGTGCTTGGGCTTGGTAGAGGCAACAGATGACATTTCACTACTGAGTCGCATTGTTGAGATGCAAGTAACACCTGAGTAAAACCATGGAAGGCTTGCTCACCTTACCTTGAATGTATGAAACTCTACAGTTTTTATTTCTAAATATACCCAATGCCAAGGCAGCTAGCTGTAGTGCTCGGCTTTTTTTTCCTGTGTGCTATCTGACTTATGCTTATGGTCCTCATCTTAACTTGGATTTTTAAGGTCCTTAGTTGTGACTGCAAAAGAAGAGCTCACGTGGTGTTTTCCTTTTGTTGAACATACACTGGACATTGTAAGTATCAGGAAGAGAAGGAATAAAATAAAATCAAAAAGGAGGAATAGGAACACAAAGAGGGGAAAAGAAAGGGGAGAACAGAAACATAGTGGTAGCAAAGCAAGAATTGTCCAAAGACCAAAGGCATACAATGTCTGATGACAGAAGAGAAAAAGCAGTTTTCTCAATCTTCCTGTCCTATTTACAGTTCTTAACCCCCCAACTTCTGTAGAGAAGTAATTTTTTAAAAATCTCAGTAACATTAAAACCACTGTTTTCTAGTTTTGGGGATACAGAGAAAACCATGAACGTGTAAGGGTAGCCCCAGAAGTCAAAGTCTGCCTACGCTACTTATTGCTGTGCAGTGCAGAGATGAACAAATCCAGACACGGTCTGGACAGTTACCCTGCAGCTGTACAGGAGGCATGAGCCTGGGCTGTGCTCTGGGCTCCTGTACCAATCTGTTCCTCAATAGTATCCCCATACCATCCTGAAGTCTGCTAGGTAGACCAGAAAGCAAGTGAAAAACACTGACAGTGTTGTATTTTAAAAAGTCTCTGTAATTGACAGCTGACTCAGGGTTCAAAATTATCTACCTCATCAACTAAGGGCATAAAGAGCATTGAGCATGTTCTCCTTTCCAGTGATGTATAACCCTTACAGCATCCCTCACTGTAGATGTATCGCTGCCTACAAGAGAATCTTCACAATAATCTAATCTAACCCATTACTGTTGTCCTCATTTTACAGGAGGAAAGAGGTCATAAATATATAACTTACAACCATTGCAAAGTTCAATGTCAACGTCAGAATTTAAGAGTTCTTGTCTCTGAGGACTGTGCTCCCATCTCTGAACAATATTTACACCAGATAGAGAAGGTTCTTTTTTTTACTTGAGATAAGGTGTCTCAAAGTATCATAGAAAGAAAAATATCTTTTAAATAGAATTTGGCATTCTAGCCAAACATTTTAAGAGATGTAAATTGCAACAAGTTCTGCAACAGAAAGTTTTCTGTGGTCCAACGCTTTCTGGTAATTTGAGGAAAAAAAAGAATCTGAATAGAAAATCTGACCTTTTCTATAAGAAAATAACCACTTTGACCTAATTCCTTTTTCTGGGGAAAAAAACATACAACCATGACCAAAAAACCCTCCCATTTAAAGTCTTTTATTTTCATTCAGATAGAGAATAAATACAAATTTGAAACCTTGATAGTTGTTTTAAAGTGGAATTGAAGGCCTTCGGCCAGCTCTTTTTATCTCTTGAAATCACTTTGTGACACATATCAAAGAGTTTGGCCACCCCTGATATATGTACATATTAGAGTGTGCACTCAGTGTTTGAAATACAGTGTATGAAATTGCTCACAGCACATTAAGAATGCTCAGCAATGTGCAATTTGAGGGTCGCACTTTATGCTGTAAGACACACTGTGCTGTTAGCAATCTTTTTTCTCTCACTAAGCACACATTATTTGAGTTTTCTAGTTGAGCATACACCTAAACGAATTTTTACTTTTTTAAAAGAGGACCATAAATTACCATCAAAGACTGGGGTCTCAAATCAGCTGTTATTTGAAGACTATCTGCTTCTTCTGAAAGACCTATATCATCCTTACATCAATATCCTTTGTAGCAAAGCACGAATTCAGAGGATATAAAACCTACAAGTCCAATTAAAAAGGCATTACATACAAATTGCACATTGAAGGTAGTGTGGGTTTTTTAAACAAAATTTTGTCCTCTCACAGGGGTCTTTGTGTGACCTTTCTTAATTTCCCTAGTTTATTTTCCTTTTCAAAGACTTTCAAAGATGACTGCTTTTCATCCATTTTTCCCAATACAAAATAGTGGTAGCTGCCTCCACTTTACTACATCCTCTCTTTCACGTCTTCCATAGGGGTTGATCCACCTGTGGAAGGTAAAAGGGGGTAAAAAACAGCTTTGGGGAGCGCCTGTCAAATAAGATGGTTGCACAGTGATGTGACACTGTGTGTATGTGAGAGAGAGAGAAATCAAATAAAATTCAGAGCTGAAAAAATAATTCACTGTATGTAGCATAGAAGAAAAATCATGATAAAGTCCTGAGCTAACTCACATAGTGCTTTCAGGAATCAGAAAAATGACACTGTCAAAACACAACATTAGTTTTCAGAAGCCTCCAGGCAAAATTTTATTTATTTAAAGTTAGCTCCTATTTTAATAACAAAAAAGTGGCAGCATATTCTACATCAAAGAAAAAACTTTTCCTAATGTTTCCATTCCTCTTGTGAAGTACCAGAGCTGAAGTAGTGGAGCTGTCTTTCTCTAAATAATTACGTGAGTGGCAGGATCTCAACCTGAGAAAGCTTTTTGTCTGCACTGGGGACTGTGGCATAAAGAGATTTGCATTTGGCTTGCCTAATCTGAGCAGCAATATGAGATATTCTGACTTTTAGTATTTAAATAGTTAGCTTTAAACAAGATCCATAACAATGAAAGGCAAGTCCTGAATCAACATCCTGGTGCCCTGTAGTGCCTTGATGAAGGAGTAGAAATGAGAAGCACATTCATGGGCTACAGCTTTCCAGTCAAGACCTATTAGCCACATGTTCCTTGTGGCAGTGCCCAGGAGGAATGTCCCCTAGCAGCAGGATGGCACACAGCTGGTGGCTCCTCTTGCATATTACCCTTGTTTCAGGCATCCTCACCTTCAGATGCCAGACCAAAGCACACTGTTAGAGTAGCGAAAGCATTTACCATTTTATACCTTGTTGAAAGGGTGAGAGATGTGTTTTAAAGTTCACTTTTGGATCTCTTTCCTGGGAACTCTATTTATTCCTCTTTGTTCTTCATACGTTAATCTTTTTTAGTTGCAACTAGCAATAGTGAGAAGGCAGTCCAGGGTCCATTCCTTCAAAGCCAACCTATAAATAAAGAATAAACCCCTTAGGTCCCTAAACCTGGTTTTTGCCTTTTTAGCTTGGCTTCCCCACAGGTTCCTAATAATACCATTCCTTTGGTACTCACTTCTTGTCTATGTTTCCTTTCTATTATTTCGTATCATTTAACACCTCCTGCTTTGAACCTTAACAGATCCAGCTCGGAGCTGTGGAAATTTGGTTCAGTTACAAAAGGCTCTACATTTGCATGTATCTGGGTCTTGCTGCAGAACGGTTGGGTCTGTGTGGGAGTAGGACTGAACTTTGTTGCAACGAGATAACTCTTACATCTGAGAAATGTATTTCTTCCTTCTGGACCCCTGTTCTCCTATAAGCAACAAAATAAACTACTGTCAAGGCAGCTACCAACAAAACTACGGGAAGCAGAGACAGTGAAGCAATGCTTGCACGAGCTTGCACTCCTAATGCAACGCCACAATGTCTATCTCAGACAAACAATGTTTTTCCTGTAAAGTAGGGGTGTGGCAATAATATGATGTACCAAGGATGTTGGGGTCATAGAGTACTGTCAACAGTGGTCAGTAGCAGGAGTTGCAGAAGGAGAATATAGACTGCTGCCTGACAGAGCCCAGAAGAGGGATTTTCCCCCTCTATTATATGGCAAAATCTAAAATGGAACAAATCTCATGAGTAACAGAAAGTAATAACTGCCTGGTGATGTGGCTTTGAGGTTCAAGCCTCTCTGTGGTAACTGTGCTTCTGCCAAAGCAAATAGCCCTACTCGGGGGACTGTGGAGAGCGGAGGAGCTCTTCTCCCAGCAGCATAATGGCAGAGACCTGCCTACATTCCTGCTGTGCAGAGGAGGCCACCAGTGTGTGCATGGCTGTCCCAGCCATGGGCCAAGCAAATTGTATGTAATGGACTTGTAAAGCACTTTGGGATCGTCGGGGATGAATCATACTGTAAAATGTATCATTAGTGTTACTAGATGCAGTAGAGACTTCTCCTGTGATCTGAGACTGCTGCAGGCAGTGTGCTGGGAGAAAAGCTCTCCAGATTGTGCTCATGCAAATTGCTATCTGTGATCACATTCATTCTGGTTCCCACTACAACATTACTTTCACACTATTGTGTACTGCTCACTCGGTCTAAACTTTTTGTTATTGCAGGTTGTATGACTACAACATAGCATCTCTTTGCCAACACCTTTACACGGGTGAGAAAACATACAAATATGGAAATAGAGGCACAAGAAAACTAATGGATATGCTGGAACTTACCCAGGAAAGGGGTGGCACGATCCTAACGTATGCCTCCTGACTGCAGTCCCCTAACAGGTTACTAAATCAGGGCAGCTGTCAGTTTGTTCAGGGCATTTAGTTCAGTTTATCTTTTTGTTCTGAAACATTATTTCCTTCTGAACTGGAGATCTGCATAATTTAGAGAAGAGCTGGAATTTCTGAAAGCTGGGAAAGCAAAAGTGAAATCTGACTTGTCCTGAGCACATCCTGTTTTCACTGTGGACAAGTAAGTCTTGTCAACTGGGTTAAACTATGCAAACAGTATTTGAAAATTATTTAGGATTAAATGATACAATCACAAAATAGCAATATAATAGGAAATGGAGAATGAGCAGACATATCCAAGAAATGGTTTTCAAACATTGCAAATGAAATGGAGAGTCAAGGCAATGACAAGGAGACTGCTGCCAGTGACATATCCTGTGAGAAGATCCTTAGAACAACCCGACTCTTTGGGAATGTGGGGAAAAAACAGACAGTGCTCTAAAAAATGAGAAAAGCAGGAAACCACAGGCAAATCCTAGCCATGAATTAATCCAACAGGAGTCAAAGCCAAGAAATCGTGAGCAGTGAGTCATCAGTAAAAGGGCACTTGCATGTAACATACGGGTTCAGTTCACAGGTACCCAGTCTGTTTTTTAAAATTAAAATTTAAAATATGTCAAAAATATTCAGTGTTCAGATGAAAGTTGAAAAAAAAGAAGCTTTCAAGATCTCAAGTCTGTATTTTGAATGTTTGGCTAATACATCAACACAGGCTGACTTGCCAAAAATATTAAAATACAACTAAAGAGATCATAAATTAGTAAATTGTCAAGTATTCTTAATACGTATTCCAAATGCCAGACATTTATAATAGTAAAAACAGGTTACTTATTATAAGTGCCAGTTAGTACTCTGAGAACAGGACAGTTTTACTTTAACATACAAAATAAACCAGGTTTGCTTCAGCAAACCCATCCTGAAAGAAGTAACAAAGATTTAACTTGGACACATGAAAAGTTTCTATATTTTAGGATTTCAGTGTTCATTTAGAGAACTATTATACCATGCAGTACAAATCTTTTATTAAATCAATGCATTCATTTATTTGAAATAAAAGTTTTATTCAATCACTGTATTTTGATAGACTAGACTACTGCACATAGACAGGAGATAATGGATTGAACAGGATGTCCTTGAAGGGGAAGAGCTGCTTCAGATCACCTCTCTAATACTCAGGAGACATCCTGCTTCCAATGCCCGTCAGACTTCTGAAGGCTAAGAGGAAAGATGCACCCATGCTATATGGTATAACAAATCAGCTCCTGAATCACCTAACTATAAAACTCACAGGGAAAAAAAATTAAATAATCTTTGCTTAAAATACCTCAATGTCATTTTAAAATCTATTTAGGAAGATCAGCTCCGGTGCCTTTATAGCAGCTTAGCCATGTGCATTGTAAAGGCTCACTGGTACTGTAGCCATCACTGGGTTTTGAAATGAGTAAAACGCAAAGTTATTAAATCAGTTTTGGTCTTGCAGTCCTATTTGGTCAGTTCACTTTAACATGCTTTCAAGCAATTAAAGAAATTGATATACAGATTTTTTAAAGGAGGCGGGAAACAAAATTTCACTGACACAGAGAACTATAAAAAGACTTAGAATTCTTTTGCAAAAAAAAAAAAAAAAAAAGATGTGTAAGCCATATTCTAACACTTGTTACAGCAGAGAAAGGAAAAATTTAAACCCCAGGTTACATTTTTAAAGACATTTTCCCACCTATTACATATCCCTTCTGAGTTCTCAGTGCTGGAACCTAGATCAGCCAACTTTTTGTGTCATAATATACATACGAAACATTTTCCTGCAGGCTTAGTAAAAATCAGAGAAACAGAAGAATTTGTGTATATATATATGAAGTCCTCAAAACCAGTGTCTTAGCACAGTATGTCAATTTATAGTCTCAAGATTCAAACCTGCTGGGGTAAACACTCAGCAAAGCTAGTCATGAAAAAAAAAAAAAAACAACAAACCCTGCATCTATACATTTTGAGTGTTAGATGTCTTTCCCTCTTTCCACTAAAACCCATGTATGTGTGTGTGTGTGTGTGTGCACACCCGTCTCCCCACCTCCCATCTTCAGCTAGTTTGTTACAAAGTGAAAAAGAGCTCTGTGAAATAACTTATTCACAGTAGGACCCAGTAATTATGATGCAAGTATGGCAGCATAAGCCAGATAAAATGTTAATTCTTTCTATCATAAAAGTCTTAGGTCTCTATATGGAGCAGCACTTTACTCACCTACTTTGCCTATCAAATGTTAAACAAATTGCATTGTTCGTACTTAAAACACCGCAGACCCAGCTTACAGTTTTAGTTACTCACCCCACTTAGAAGCTGTATGAAGCCTCTCAAGGAGAAAAAGTCAGCAAGCTATTATTTTTTAGCTATTCACAAAGTAAATCCGTTGAAGTTCTAATTGTCTAAAAAATGGAAAAGGTTTGCTTTCTGGTGAGAAAAAAAATAATGATCACACTGTTTTTCAGACCAATGTATTCTGTTACCGTTTTTCAATGCACCTCTACTGGGGAAAAGGAGGATAGTTTGAGTCATGAATCTTGCAGGAAAACTTGCAGGAAAAGCTGGTTTCTTTAGGAGTAAATATCCTACCACCTTAAAAACGCACTACAGTAAAAAAGCCGAGATCAACATGTTTAGGTATCTTTTTTAAACTCACTATGAAAAAAATGACTGCTACAGGAGACACAGTCAAACTTATGCCATCCATTTGGCTTCCATATGTATTGATGAAAAATAAAGCTTTATCCTCATCTCTCTTTAAGTACTGTTTCCTTCTCCTGCTTCAGTCCAGCTTGTGTTTCTGGTCTGTGGACACTCCACACTGAGAGAAAGAAAATGCTGGTATTTCCAGGGAGAAGTAAGAAAATAATTTGGCCTTCTAAAAGAGTGGAATTCAAACAAAACAGACACATCCAGGTATTAAAAAGTTATTTTCTGATCATGGAAAAGAACAGGGATCGAATATGTTTAAGTCTAACCTAAAAAATGATACTGAATGCTAATGAACTAATGTATTGTTAATGGATTCTTCCTTTCTTTCTTAAGAAATTTAATTTAATGCATCCATGTGTTTATACACTGGTATATAAAAAGCTCTTTGCCTTCCCCCTTCCAAAAATATTTGAATAACTGTGAAAAAAGTAATTCTTACTAAAGAATATGGCAGCTCTGCTATATTACTTGATGCAATAGTAAGGAAAACAACATTTAACAGTCTCTATTTTCAATGATCAGTATAGTATAATATGCTGGACATACAAAGTATCTAACAGAGGAAGATCCTCTTATCTTTGGTCACTGGTTTTGTATCAACTGCTGCCCAGTGCATATCCTGTAGTGGGTAAAAAAATGAAGCTGGAGTGCTAAGTCCACGTCTTAGTCACCCCAATGTAAACATACTGCCATGCAGTTGACTTTTGTGGAAGTATCTCAGATATATGCTGGAGTGCTGGTCATGTAGCTCCAGTGCTCACACGCTGGAAGAGAAGCAGTGGGAATATATAGATATAGAACGTAGGCAGGGCAAGCGTTTGATACTCTTTATTGAAGGTTTAATTTTATAGCCTTTGTCTGAAAATAAGATTTCTCTACAGTGCCTTACTGCCTCAAGCAGAGTCCAAAAGGCTTTCTCTCCTATACTGATCTTATGTTATGAGTAAAATATCAGTTGCAATGAAATCGATAAGATCTTCACCTGTATGCCTGAGCCTGTTTTAATGAAAGCAGTGCTAAAACTCCTGTTGATTTTCTGGAGAAGACTGAAGCCCTGGGGAATACTGGTAGCTCTTTAATAAGAGCTGTCTACCAGATGTAAAGCACGATGATACCCACTATTGCCTCAGAAAGCAGGATGGCAAATCCTACAGTCTGTCCATCATCTCCATTATTTGCTTTGGTACAATGTGCATCTTGAAAACCCCTCTGAATAATTCTTCACTGGTTCAAGAAAAGGGTTAAAATCTGGCCAAAAATAAGGTCTTCATGAGTTGACCTGAAGTCAGTAAATTCAACATAAAATTGGAAGGAATCAAGTCTTTAAAACAGTATTGGAGCTAATGTTCTGGTTTCACCTCCATCCAAAAGATGTGAAGTTACAATCAGCTTATTGTAACCAGGCCTAAATATATCAAACAAAAGAACTGATGTGATCAGAGCAACTGACATCTCCCAAGAGCCACCTGCTATTACCAGAACATATCTAAAAATAAGTGAGAAAAAAGCACAATATTTTGAAAAGAAACCTTTATTGTTCATACAAAGCTGATTCTGTCACATATCATGAGGCATCATTAACAAGCTAAATATGACTTTGCTTGAATCAAACAATATTGCTTAATGAAAGTATCCAACACAGTTATGATCAGGTTTTTTCTTTGTTCTCTCCTGGATGGAAAGTGTGTTTTGATATCAACTCACTTCTTTTGAATTGCTAGCTTAGCCAGCACATTACATGCATAACTTCCTTGCCAGGTAAATCCACCACAGGTACTAAAATCAGAGCTGGGGTCTTCTTGCCCAAATATTTTTCAAGGTGTTCTTGCAGTCCTAAAATAGAAACAAAACAATTAATGAATCCTCTTTGTCTCATTTTTTATTGTGTCCTACCTCTGAAAAATGACTTCTAAATACATTTTTGGAAATTATTGTGGAGTAGCAATTAACAAAAGCAAGGGAAATGCAACTCTAAATTTTCACTTCATGTAGAAGGAAGAATCATCATCTCCCACCTCCTTGTCGACTAATTTGAGATTAACTTTACATGTTGCCTAAGGCCATAAAATTCAGCAAAACAGTTAAAAGCATGTTTCTCAACCTTGAGTGAGTGAGTGGTCTGTTGATTACAGATATAGCAAGCTGAAACTAAGTGCAGGTAGTAAAAATAACTAAAGGCCAGTTGAAATTCAGTTCTTTGTCATTTCTGATATTTGGATGATCAGCACATAGTTGTCTGTAAACAAAATTCTGCTCTCAAGTCCCACTGTGGTGCATCAATCTGCTAGAAGTTAAAGTGGGCCATTTTTTTTAAAACATTATGAACATGATTTCCATTTGAGATCAATGGAAGTATGCTGTGCTGAAGATATAATGGACGAAGTCCAGGGATGGCAACATACATGACTGCATATCTAGAATTATAGAGAGATTCAAGCTGCTAAAAATACAGAATCTGGCTATAAAGAGCTCTAAAGGGACTGGTATGCGTGGCAGAAGTTTGTAAATTTAAAGTCCATTATGGGAACAGAATTAATAGTGGAGAAGATCTAATTAAGAGAATATGGAAAACAAAAGAATAGAAAATGTAAACTCAGCATCAAGACATTTCTGGTCATGTTGCTGCCTCAGGGGACATGCTACAAATCCAGCCACACAGAACCGTTAAAGAAGACTACCAAAAACCCTCCAAATGACCCTCCAAAAGACAGTTTCCTAATGGTAAGGTATGACCTGCATGGGTTTTGGTTTCAATAAGTTATTTCTGTCTGTAGCTTCTGTGATTATGGCAATTCTTTATAACACTAAACAGTCTTGGCTAGAGACGGTGTAAAGAGGGCAGAACCTGAAGACTGTCAGAGCTTTTCTTTTTGGCATCACTGCCCGTGAAACTGTGAATAGGCAGTTCAGTCAAAGTGTTACCTCATCCAGGACAAAACAGGAATTTTGCACTTGTATTGGCTGAAGCCAAAACTCTTCTCTCTTGTTACCTGGCAGCAGTAGCACAAATTAATGTAATACTGGCAATGCTACCTACGAAAAATTGCAAAGACAGTACCAGTCTTCTGAAATTCTGCTGACTTCCTTTTGTATTAACATCATTGACATCAGAGGTGAAAACAGACAAGGGTGAGCCAAATATCAACAGTCACCTCAAAGGTCAAAGGACTTCATGTTGTGTGTCTATATATTGCAGATATTCACCAATGACCCGATAATTAAGCATCAGTTAACATTTTCATTCTAAATTTTGACTTCAGGAAACTTTATAGCTAAGCTGGCTCAGAAGGCATCAAGTGGAAGTGGGTAAGGGCAAGCAACCTCAAAAAACACTAGTTCCACCCCCTATTAAAATTACATTTCCTTTGTTTCCTCAATTCAAATTGTGAAAATATAATTTTAGTCTTTAACTTTTTTCACAGGCTTAAAAGCTGTGGAACAGTGCTAAAAGCTACCACAACAAAATCAGGTATTACTTTCAAAGGGAGAATTTGAAAGTGAGGCTATCTGGAAATATAACTCTATTTTTTAATTTTTTTGAGGTGGACAAAATAGACATAAATATTTACATTTGAATGTGCCTTAGTGGACTTGGGTGACAGCCAGATAGAGCACCTTTCCAAAAGACCACCACCTTTTCTATTGCAAGTGCAAACTGCTGCAGCAAAGCCTACACATATAATTGAAACGTGGATAAAAATCTGGGACATATGCCTCTAAATGTTTTGTTATACTTATAAATCAAGTAGTTTGATATGAAAACATTCTATCTTAGATGTGCATTTTTATACATTTAAAAACTGTGGATAAAAGTCTGCTCATGCAAATTTCCCCTGAAAAGTGGAGACTGGGTCTTCTAAAACAGTAAAATCGTACTCTAAGGTCCCACAGAAGACAATGTACAATTAATAAATTTGTGGCAGCCTATGTAATCATAGTTGACACAATTAAAAAATTGACAGATATATGTTTTATCTGCTATAATAAGTTACTCTAAATCCTCCAATATTAACTGTATATTTTTTATGATGTGACACTAATAAAGACACAACCTCTATTTTTTCACTCAAGCAAGTTATGCTTTTAGTTAAATAAGAGCCTCAGTCATGAATATGAGTGTTTTCTGAAGTATGTAACTGCTTGAATACAAAGATTTCGAAAATTTCATTCTTTTATATCACTTACGGAAATGTTTGCTTAGTTGCATGCCATACTTATAAAGGTTGATCTTAAAAGTGAAACCAAGTAAAGGACAGAGGGTTACAGTGAGTGTGTTTACTGGAGCTTTAACAGCAGCTATATATGATTGATATTGGTCTTAAAGTTATTTAACCTGTCCTGATACAGAATGTTTATTAAAGAAAAATCATTTCCTGTGACAGTCCACATTAATTATTATTACTACATAAAATTTGCTGAAAGCAGGTGAGCTTCATCCTGTAAGATGGATCCGTGCTACTCCCAACTGATCAGCAGAGCTTCAGGGCACAGGTTCCGTATGGCGTTTCTTTCTGCACCACTGTGCATTTTTGTATTGACCTGGGTACAGCTGAGGGATATGGACATAACTAAAACTTAAAATGAACAAAAATAATTCAAAGTCTTTCCCTCTCTCACCAAAATTTCTGGTATTATAGTCTATTTCTGCCATTCCTCTGTAAGGACAGGATGCTGAGATTAATAGTTTGATGATCTCTCACGCTGACTTAGCAGCCCTTCCATGTAACATAGGACAATCTAACACTGTAAGCTATTGTTTTTAAAGGTGCTTTTCACATGAAATAGATAAAACAATGTCCTGGGAGTCCCTAAAGGGTCATTCCAAATGATTAGGAAGATGATGTTTACATCTGTGCTGTCATTGGCTTCAGCAGGATTTAGGCAGTATGAGGTGAGGCCACAGAATCCACTTATGCTTCCAAAATCAGGTCCCCATTATTGCTGCCATACTCTTGTGTCACTGGATATTTGCAAGGGAGGGGTAATCTAATAGCTCCTATTGAAAAGGAAAATGGTAACACAAAGGAAGATCACATTTAGTCCAGTACATAAAAAATCACTTTCATATTACAACTACTATCTTTCCTTCACTTTTTAACCAAAAGATATTGTTACATTGCTTAGAGCAGGTTTTTAAATCCCTGAGCTAATAAAGCTCCATTGCTTCAGCTGAGAGATCTGACATACAGCATGTACTTTGAAAAGATGCGTCACAGGGGATCAGGTTCCTAACAGTTGACTAAGAGTTCCAGTCCCAAAAGATGTGCCCCTGGTGTGCAGAACACTTAACCCTTCGACCAGTACCAACATGACTATTCACAAATTATTGATGTCCCTAAATCCCTGGCAGATTGCAGACAGTTCTTGTCTCCCTTGAAGCCAAAGCATATGGTCACTAATGAGATGGATTAAAAAATACATATACACATTCAGGGCTTTGCCACATGAATGTAAAGCCACAGAAATGGTAGAAGGTGATTGAACTGGACTGAACATGTCAAATACATGATTAGCCTCTTGTTATGGATCATTTCCATTGATCTATATGCAGTTTCACAGCATACTTTAATTAAAGCTGTCTGGAAGAAGCCTCTGCCTTAAATGATCAGGCAGTGCAATGAAAAGGTGAAACACGGGAACTGGAGACCCTCCCTCCCTTGCTTAAACATCAAGCTGACTGTGGTTTACAACCATAGCAAGGAAGGAAAATGTGCTTTTAAAAAATTATCTGTTTTTACAGTTCAGGGTTTTCCCCACACTTTTACTTAATATAAAATGATTTAGTGGAATATAAGGTTTTAAAACAAAACCTGTACAATTTGCTTGCTTCATTGTAATAAAGACCTTTCTGTCCAAAATAAAAACAAGTCTAGTGAACAAAAATATACTGTTGGAACATGAAAGTGAGTCACTTTGCAAAATGTGATTTTGTGCTGATTTTTGTTGCAGCTGTGAAGATTTTAAATGACAATAATGTGGACATTTTGCATAGTCCAATACTTGACTTTTCATGCAGTACCTTATGGTTTTCTTTACTATTCTTGATGACATTATTTCACGTTGGTTATATTTCCCTGTTAAGGGACTGGGTTTCCAAAATTGCTCTGACCACAGTAAAAATGGAGGCAACATCTTGTAAATAATTGTGCTTCCATTTTGAAAACATGTCAGCTAGATCTTCACAAATACTAAAAGCCTGCCAGTTCCAGGGAAAACTGGCCAAAGACATTCTACTCAATGCTTTTATAAATTTCTTCCAAAATTATAAAATCTGAAGTCAGTCTTGATATTTTTTTTTTTTTCAGGTGGGAAACATTCATACGCATAAAAAGAGGGAAATCAACAATAACTAAACTTAGGAGGATAGAACGGAACTTGCTTTGGAAGTAAACCACTGCTGATTATTTATCCTGGTTATTACACTGATTTCCCTTGGTCCTTCTGGTTTGGAGTGAGTTACAGTCTGTCTTTGCCTACTTATTTATAATATCAAGATAGTGATGATTTGCAGACTTCTAATGGTGATTGGGGTGTAATTGAGTTTTGTTAAGGACTGGTAACAAGGGGAGTTCTGTGGCACTTTTTGGCAGACCAGATTAGGCACATCTTTAGAGATGCTAAAAGCTCCTTCATGCAATACTGATGATGCACTTCAATCACTCTGGCCTGGGTTATTTATCTGAATATGAGTTAACCAGCTGCTCTGAATTGCAGGGGAAGTCTGTTGCCATGATATATGAGACAAATGACCAATATGAACTTGGATAAGGCTGTGAAACTGCTTTAAATCTGTGATTATGTAAGCCAGACTTCGAAACTATGAAAATTGTTTGTGTTCTTTGCTACATAACTTTCCAAATCTAATCTGTGTTGTGATGATTTCTTAAGTTTTGTCTAGATTTCTCTCCCTTGTTTCAAAGTCAACAATTGATGAATGAGCTTTCCTGTTAAATAGTAAATACATAAGAACATTTGTTTAAAAAAAATTAAAAAGTAACTGGCATAATTTAGACACCCACAAATTTACTGTTTCAGACCTATTTGTAAAATACACATACCCCAAAATTAAAAAAAAAAAAATTACAGAGGGCGTTGCAGTTGCATTTGGAACTCGGGTCTCTACAAACACATGCCTGGTCAGTTGCCAAAGCAGCCACTCAGATCTGCATGTCTGTACTTGCAAACAATTCTTTCATAAAAATGTATCTTCAAGGATTCATCATGTTTCATTTAAGTTTGTCTTACATTTGTGGACTCATCTATACTCAAGGGCTTCTTGCTTCTTGCATCAAACTAGTTTTAGTTGTAACAATGAAAATGTCTTTTTCAAGTAATAACATAACAGCTGAAAATACAGCCTGGACTGGAAGCACTAAAGCCAATGTTAACCATCCTCTTTCAGCTTGTCCCTAATACCAAAGAACCATTTCAGATGATTGCAACCTCCTCTGTGAAGGGTACGTTTATTAGGATCCAGACTGATAGGACTCTGCCATTTTGGTCATAAAATACTGTGAGTCATAGGCACAACAAATCAGGGTAACACTTCACCCAGCAGACCATTCACCAAATAAAATCATAGAATCATAGAATAGTTTGGGTTGGAAGGGACCTTTAAAGGTCATGTAGTTCACCCACCCTGCAATGAGCAGGGACATCTTCAGGCAGAGCCCTGTCCAATCTGACCCTGAAGGTTTCTAGGGATCTAGAAACCATCTACCACCTCTCTGGGCAACCTGTTTTGGTGTTTCACCAACTCTCATCGTAAAAAATTTCTTCCTTATAGCTAGTCTGAATCTACTCTCCTTTACTTTAAAACCATCATCCCTTGTCCTATCACTACACGCCCTACTAAAAAAGTCTGCCCCCATCTTTCTTATAAGCCCCCTTTAAGTACTGGAAGGCCACTATAAGGTCTCCCCAGAGCCTTCTCTTCTCCGGGCTGAACAACAACTCTCTCAGCCTGTCCTCACAGGGAAGGTGTTCCACCATTCAGATCATTTTCGTGGCCCTCCTCTGGACCTACCCCAACAAGTCCCTGTCTTTCTTGTACTGAGATAAAAATCTTCCATAAAGGGAAGACTACAGTTTTATTATATTTTATTGCTAGTCCTGTTTGTGTAGTGGACTTCTTGTTCATTTGGAACCTATCCCAAACCCTAAAGTTCTAATTGCTAAGTTCTAGCAATGTTTTCACACAGGCTACAGTGAAAACATAATGAAAGTTGCTGTAGGATTGGATGGGCACCCACAGGAGTTGGAGCAGCTATTTCTACAGCTGAGCAAAGGAAGAGGAAGAGGAAGAGGAAGAGGAAGAGGAAGAGGAAGAGGAAGAGGAAGAGGAAGAGGAAGAGGAAGAGGAAGAGGAAGAGGAAGAGGAAGAGGAAGAGGAAGAGGAAGAGGAAGATGAGCTGTGTTTCCCTGCATGCCTTACTGATAACTCCTGCTCTCAGAATCAGAAAGAAGTTGCGAGTGTGCAAGGTAGCAGCCATGGAATTTACTGTTCATGGGAGATACAAGAAAAATGAATGATTTGCTTATCTTAATCCAAACTAGATAGTCAGTGAGGATGCCTGGGCTCTGCACCACCAGCGGCAAGAGAGGGACAGCTGGCCTCAAACGAGCGGCTCTGCAGGAATCCAGAAGTTGCCTCTTCCCCTCCCAGCCTCACCAATTTCTCTGCTGTTCCTGTGCTTCAGCAGGAGGGTGTGGAAAGGAAAGACGGCTCACTCATAATCGGGGAGGGAATTAACATTTACAGAAACCTCACTTTTCTAGAGCTGAGTCACTTGGCTGAGTAACTGTGGAAGTTTTTTAGACTGTAGCTAATGTGGGTTTTTTAGCATCTGAAAGAAAATTAGTAGACAAAACATTTATTTTTAGTGCTGGTTTGATTGTGGGCCTGTCAGCCTTGGCAATGCATCTCTTTTATCAAGCTGCCACGATACCTTGTTTTGTTTTCAGAGCAAAGTTTGATTAAAGACCAATTTCAGAAAAGTTACTTGCTGTGGGCGTTAATTAGAGCTTTCCGGACTCTGCAGGGTTTAGCTTATGATCCATTTCACTTACTAAACCCTGTAATTCAAGTTACATGAAGATGGGAATGAACCAACCCCTTCTATTCTTCTGAAGCCTTCTGTTTAACTCAGTCATGAAAGAATATCTCTCCTTCCCTAATATGGAATTCTAATTTCTGGCCCTTCCTAAACAAAATTAAAAATAATACTTTCCACCTATGAAGACTTTTCAAACTAATGAACTGAGACACATCCTTGGAGCTTCAGAATGGGGTAGGTAAACTTTTAAGAAGGCTTTGCTTCTAAATAATGTTTTCAGTGGTGGCCAAGTATACGGTACATCTTAGAAAAAACAGGTAAACATCTATTTCCCTTCCTCTGCATGTCATTCTGTAAGAGAAGGTCCCTGGCATTTCCCTCCTCCCCTTTTATTAGCAGACAAGAAAAGGCTTTTGCCTTTCTGCAAGCAAAAGAACACCTACCAGCTCAAAAATCTTAAAAATCTTGTTGATGAAAAAAGACTTAGTAGTACTTGTGCATAATAAGTAGCAGATTGAAGTGGAATTTATAACATGATATAGTTAAAATTAGGAACTATGTAATAAAATCAATGAAATGAAAACAGCTTTGGGGCACTATGCAAACACAAGCAGACAAAAATCCAGCCCAAAACAAAACTTGACTCAGCTACACTGGATATTTGAAATTAGGGTAGACAAAACATGAAACCATGTACCAAAGTGAACAAATCTGTGAAGGAGAAGATGACCTGAAATGGTCCATCCCTTTTTTACAGCAGACAGCCTGCACAGGAGACCTGAGGCTGGATGAGGTAAGATATTCAAGAAGAGTTCATGGATACTGTCATTTTAAAACATCCTCTCCCAGGTATACATTCTCTCCCGAACTTCCTCCCAAATTTTGAAACCCAAACTTCAGCTTAGTTTGAAGACTAGTATGGACTCTACCTAACACTGTGACAGATGCACCAGGAATGCTGAGGAAGTAAGCAAATCAGGCAATCATAATCATCAAATGAGGTTTTATACTGATATGTATAACAATTACAATGTCAATTCCAAATGCCATCCCTAAGACAACTGTACGCCACCTAACTCTCTCTGGATATACAGAAGTTACCTTCCAAAGTACACACAGTAACAGTCAAAATGTTATCATGCACACCAGCAGCAAGTTGCAGAAAGAAATGTGACTCTTTTAAAGATAAACAAATATTGCTGAGCTCCTCTGCACATTAGTCATGGCTGTTTCTCAGTAGAAAGAATTAAGATTTAGCTTCTATAATAATACTTCCAAGCTGCCGGCTATAGCTTAGAAAATAGCAGAGCATGAAAACTCATTGCTTTGTGTTTTCCAGTGTTCTGTTTTTAGCCATTTCCTATATACAGGTTGAGAATCGGCCTATACAAGGTTAAAAACGTGCACTTTTGTTTAAAATGTCATTAACCTTCTGCACTAAATAAAGAAACGCTTAAGCATGCCCTTCCAGTACTCACAGTGAGGTCTAAATATAATTTCAAAGAGAATGGAGGGCTGAACTTTCTGAGTACAATCACTCAGGGAAGAACTTGTGCTTTTTCTAAAACATGACAGAGTGCAAAGATCACAAGCCTGTTTTCCCTGTGTGCTATTTTTCAACCCTGTAACAACCCAATCTCTTTATGGGGTGGATGGTTATTGAACTTTTATACCAGCTGTGCTCAGAATCTCTGGGGAGGATGGGCTGTAATGACACCAAGCAGAGATGAGTTATGAATGGAGACAGATTATTACAAACATATGAAACGGTAAGGACCCATTTTTTCAAGAGGCATCTAAGAATGCACTTCACAGTACGTGTATGCGCTTGTTTGCTCATAGTCATCTGAATGTGCCTATGCACACAGCTAAAACCGCAGGATTCACTAGAGGCTCTCACACATGTTTTTTGTTGTATGCAAATCAGATAAATGTGCACTTTCTTAATTTTTTTTTTTCCAGATTAATTGAAAACTTGGTGTGAAAATGATCAACTGCAACAGCACCTGTGCAGTAATTATGGAACTCGCTTTTTCACCTTTAGGTCACATTACACTACAGACTCTTGGCCCATAGTCCAAGAGCATGAGATGGCACAGATTTGCAAGCTGTAGGACAGTTGGTTGCTGTGCCCTCCAGGTAGGGTTGGGGACACTGGTGGGGCAGTGTGTGTGGGAAGCTCGGCTGTGCCTGCTGGTAATTCAAGAACTTTTATCTCCAGGGCCTGTCAATCTGGCACCTTTCACAAGTGTTAAATTCACTTAAGTATATTTTTTAAGAAGCTGTCATGAGACATACTGAAGCAAATATGTCCTTCAGTGGTTACACATGGACTCGGTTGTAACAATGTTTGTTAAGTGCTTTGACATTCCCAAATGATATGTTTGGTACAGCTTCCACATTTGTTCGTTTATTCAAGTCTGCTAAATAGTCTCCAAAACCAAGGGGTTTAAGAAATATCTGATTGGACACAGTGCATCCAAAAGGCCTGACCATGAAGAGATATTTATATAGCTAGTGGACACCACATATATCTGCTGGTGGGAGAATTTAGTCTACAAATAATAGAAAAGGTTTTGAAAAGACTTTGTGGTAAGCATCTTCAGACTGGCTATGGAGAAGATCACATGGCCCATGCTTTATGTCAAGTTAAGCTGTGATCATTTAAAATAATACTGATGAAATACTTGTTTTCAGTTTCTAAGTCAGATTCTCAACTGCTGTAAATTGTAGCTATGCTAATTTACACCTGCCAAGGAGCTTGCACAGTAGATTACATATTTATGTATAGTATCACATGCAAACTAATGAGGTTATTTCTAGAGGTTTACCATTGTAAAGAGCTCTGAAAATTTAAATCAATCTGCTGCACTAACGTAAACAATTTATTGTAACAAAACCAGATAAAAGTGCACTGAACATGTTAAACACATTATTAGGTCGATGAAGATCATTTCTATTGATCCAGGTCTGGCTTCACAGCACAGTTTAATCAAAGCTGCCTGCAAGATGTAACAAAGAGTGGTCATGGCATTCACTGCTCTTCATCTTGAGGCCACCAATTTAATCCTAGAGTGAGTCTACAAACGATGAAAATTTCATTACTGCTGCATCTGACAACTTACGCAAAATTAACTGGAGCAGGTTAAAAAGAAGGGTAGACCAATATTTAGAGGTGGAACAAAATGCAACTTCTGTTTTAATAGGGAAATCATACTGCCAGAGGTTGCTGATGATCCACCCAGAAGTTTGTGGGCTCTTGCTAGCCATACAACTACCTCCCCTTGATCTGGCAGATGTACATTAATTGGATTTTTATCCTGTATGGCAGCAACCCAAGATATCAGTACCCTTTTATTCCCTACAGTCAAGGAAGAAAAGGAGAGAGATGAAAGTATTTTGTTCCTCTTCATGGCCTCCAAGGATGAAAAATAAATCTCACTGCTAGTGCTTCCTGTGTAATGTAAGCTCATAGTTTGTTATAGACTTGGGAGTGGAAGACTGGGAGAGGCATTCAACTGTGTCAACCAACAGCAAAATGAAAGAAAAAGGGTCTGAAACTTGGCCACATAGTGATGTGAGCTGCAAGTCATTTTTGCTCTAACTTGAAGTTATTAACAGCATAACTTATAAAAGCCTTCAGCAAGACTTATGTGTCATCTTATTAGGTACTACGTAAACACTAAATAACAGACAACTTCTACCACAAAGAGTTTACCATCAACACAAAAAACAGCTGAAAAAGGAACTTAGGACAGATAGGAAACTCAGTCATAGACAACTGTGCCAAAATTACGTGATTTGTTAAGGTAATTTGTGGAAAAGCCAAAAACTGACCCCAAATTCTGACCCACCGGTCACCTCTTCTTCCTTGTGAGAGCATACCACAGTGAGCACACTTACGAACAACAATACAGTGGCCAAGAACTGAATCATCCTTTTGCTTGGACTGCTTTTGGATCTCTGGAAGTTAAAATCACAGCCCCAGAAGAGCACTGCTGCACATGTTCCACCTGCTCTGTTGTCAGACTTCACTGCTCGGAGGCCTCTGCAGCTGGGGTGGTTTACAGGTTATTTGAAAGTTACCTGTGGGCTTTATGCCAAAATAGTCTATCATATCTGTCAAGGGGCTAACCACCTGACTGTCTTATGATTGCTTAATAAACATTACTATATACTTTATATCACAGTGTATCACAAAAGGCTGCAATAAAGTTAAATTATTACACAAATATATATATTAAAAAAAAAAAAGAATGTTTCATCACCAAAATACATGGTCCTAAACACCTGTTTTTAAAAAACTTTTGAAGAAGGCCTTTTGGAATTATACAAACAGCACTGCTTTCCATAACTCTGGTACATATTGTGATTTATAGACACATGGATGACAGGTGAAGCACACAGAATAGCCCAGCAGTGAATGGAAAAGCTGCCCGGATCTGGTCTGTTGCTTAGGGCTTCCAAGTTCCTCCAGGTGGGCCAGTACCCACAGGTGACCAGTCAAGTCAACAGCACTGACAGTTCCTCTGCTTGAACACTGGCTCTTTTGACAGGAATTTTTACTTCTGGAGCCTTAAGCCACATCTCCACCAGAAACTATGTTAGTTCAAAGAGATACTGGATTAATGAACTTGAAAATGCTCAGAAGGAAAATAAATGTAATGCTTTAACCACTTTTAAGAAACATGAAGTGCGAGTGATGGAAGGGTGACCTTTAGCTTTCCCACAAACAGAAGGCCAACCTATAAGGCACAGAGAAACATGCTTTTGATTTATCCTTGTGTCTCCTTCTGTTTTAAAGATGTGATCTGCAGTATGAGATCTGGTTTTAACAATGTTGCGGTACTGCTAGAGGGAAATAAATTGTTGAAGAAGAGATGTCAGTTTTAAAGTGAAGCAAAGATGCCCACACAGCCCTCTCTTTGGTCAACACTGATACTTTATGCCATGGGCCTTAACTTGTCAGGCAATATCATACCTGCTGCATTGCAGAACATGGTAGTGAGAAGGACAGCCTACAGAAAGGCATCAACAGCTGTTCACAGAGAGCCACTCCTCTCCTGCAACATCATCACTGGAGTGGTCTTACCAGTATTTTCTACACTACGTTAGCTGAATGAGTGGGCTTTTTTTTTTAAAAAAAGTTTCTCTTTCAAGGTTGTTTTTCAATTACACCACTGCTAGGAAGATTCATTAGAATCAAGCCATCACCTCTTTTTCTCTTTTGCAGAAAGCACATGTTGGTAGAAAGGAAGGCAACAAAATATGCTGAGCCTAGCTGAAGTTTTGCCAAATCACTTTGCAGGGCAAATAAAACTCACCTACAACCTGCCACAAGAGTACTTGGGGTCATTAAAGCACTAAAACATCTGGCAAGACAAAAAGGTGAAACATGAAGATGTTAAAGGATTACTACTATCATCATCATCATCATCATCATCATCATTATTATTATTATTAATCATCATCATCATGTAATCAGTTTCATTTTTGACCTACCAAGAACAAAGAGGCAGGAGAAAGAAAAACTAACTGGATCTTATAATGTATAGTCAGAACTTCATGCTAAATATATTTGTGTCCTCCTGCAAATATTTCTGATTGTAATTTTAGCAACTAATTTATGTAAATCTAACACTTTCAAATGCTACTAACATCAATACTGCCAGATTCAAAGTTATTGGCACATCTCTTTTTAGTAAAGCATATCATAAAAGAATAAAATAATAACCTACTTGCTTAAAATATAAAGGTTGGTTATTTATTCCTCCACAATTCTAGCTTTCTCTCATGGGAAATCTGGAAGTTTTAAATTCATTGATCCTTCACTTTGCCACTATTCTTCTCTCCTTTGACCTTTTAGATATTTTTTGTTTGCTGTCACATTTTTGCTGATTTGTTTTTAAATTATAAATCTGATTTTAGCTTCATTTTTCTTAAACCACTTGCCACAATCCTTTAAAAAAATCTACTCACAGTTTCATTTTTAAGGCCAACCGAAGATTTACAATATGCTAAACTGGGCAAAAATTCTGTAGTAATCAGCACAGTATATTTTATCCTCCATCATAATCATTTTTCTGGCTCCATGTCGATATAACTTTTTCTGCTTTTTACAATGGTTTACAACTTAAATAATTTAATACAACAGTTGTTATATTTTTATTGCAAGCTTATAAAACTTGTACGATAAGTCTCTTCCATGCAATATATTAAACAAAGAAATGACAGAGAAGAAGGGGAACTGATGATTACTAAAACTGTAATTCAGTCTCCAAGTTCTGAACGTGTCATAAAGCGCTTCTGGCTCACTTGCGTACAGCACATCTTGTCAGTGTTCCTTAAATGAACCACCTCTTCCTATTCAGTTCTCCTTACCTGTTATTTTAATGTTGATATAGGAAAAACAATGATGATTTCACATTTCAGGCAATGCATTGACAAAGTGGTGGTTGAGGGGAAAGGTCCCAGCATAAAGAACCTGGGGGCAGGGAAATCCATTGCCAGCTCTGCCACTGACTTGCTGGAAGTCCTTGGGCAACTTCTTTTGGCTTCAAGAACACGTATTAAGCTATGCTTTATTTAATTTTGCAAGGGCTACCAGTGCTGTAGAGACATGTGTCTCTTTAAGACTCAGGCAGGACCTTTGTGTCTAATTCTTGTGTTTCTGAGCAACTGCAATTCTTGATGCTTTGTAAAATCAATCTTCGAATTTCATACTTCAATTTTTTAGAATAGAAAAAATGCTTTCCTGCCTTTGTGAAATGCTTTGAGATCACTTGATGAATAATTGCTACTGCCTTAGTATATTTGAGAGCTTATGTAAAAGATGCTGCTTCAATGCATTCCTCAATAAGACTCTTTTAAACTATGTTTTACATCACAGACCCACTTTATACACTTTTACAGACACAGTTCTGTCCACATCTACAAAGTAGGTTACTGTATATCCACAAGAACATACAAGTCTGCTACTTCTAAAACTCCTTTGCTGATAATATACATAAAAATAATAAATATTGATCTAAATTTATGTCAGAAGTAAATTTTACTGACTTGGAAATGCTACATTTATTTCTATTTCTGGAGTAATTATTCATATTTTTGAAACTTAGGGTAAAAACTTCAACTAGCTGTGGTACAGATTCTTCATCACCTAATGCATTAAACCATTTCTGCACAAAATGCATCATAGAAACCCTTTTCCTCTATGCTGAGACTTTTAATAGAAAAGAAGGCATCACATATACCTTACAGAGGTAAAACATTTCAGGTTCTAAGGCCAGGTTTGATAAACTCTCCAGATGATGGCTTGGCCAAAAATCTCCCTATAATTCCTGTAAATCACTTAACTGTGTAGTCTTAATGCTGCTAATACAAAGGCTCTTTGCCTAGATGATTAAGATTTCTCAGTAGAAATCAGCTTGTGACTCCTAAGAGATGCAACATAGCCAGCTGAGAAATAAACTTACAAACTTTTCTATTTGTCCAAAACTATGATGAGTGCAGATAGATGATGGTTAGTTTCTGAATTGTGTTGCTATGATTTCAGCCCTTGCATACATGAATCACTCATTTTGTAGGGTGAAGGACCACAGATGCCTGCATACTCTCTCAGATATTTTGTTTTTAATCTGATCCTTGAATCATGCAATGCCAAAATGAATAATGAAAATAAAACCAGCATTAGACTCCTAGATTAAGCAGTAAGATTTTTTTTTCCCTCAAAATATGAAGCAAAAAATAAAACTTGGAAGACATTTATGCTTATGGACTTGAGAAACTTCAAGAAAAGTACCTAGAGGATAGCCACTCAATTTATTTTGACAGCTACCTTTCTCCTCGTTAAATATCTGAGGTATGATATTTACCTTTGTATGGTTGTAACTACAAAGATAATTAGATCAAGCCATGTGTATTATTATATGATGAATTTTAAGAACTATATTAAACTCCCCCCCTCCAGAGATGGTTGCATGCTTGATCAGTTGAATAATGTTTGATAACTGATCAAACACGTGCTGCATGTAGTGTTCTGATTTCTGTTTCTTGCCTACCAAACCTGAAATCTACTGGCCAGAATATTGTTTCTAATAGAATGAGACAAACTGTGGATTTGCTTCTGTAATCCTTTACAAAGGATTCAATAAGGGTGGACATATTAGGAAGAAATCATTTGGAAGGCAGGAAAAACTTCTAAGTAATAAACAAGAAAGCATCCTTGAATTTTAATCATTAACTTCTTAATGCCAGCCTAAACGTATAAATCAAGATCACAAAATGTCTAAAGAATGAGCTAGTTTCCATATGGAAATGTCTAGAAGTCATCCATTACTATTGCTGCTTTTCCATATTGCAGACAGTGAAATCAATATGCTGCACTGGTTCAGTAAATTTGTCTCTTAACAAGTTAATAAAACAGTGATCCCCACATAGTCCTTCCATCAAACTTTCATAGAAAAAAATGAGAATATTAAATGCACTAAGATAGGGAAGATCTGCTCCATTTGCTCTGCAATGATAATCTTTTACAAAAGAGGATTTTTATTATTAATTCTTCGCCTTCTGGGGATATTATAATTTCCTAGAATGTAAAAACGCCTTAAGCACAGCAATTTGCTGAGCTAGACTGAATTTCAGGATGTTTCAAATGAGCTGATAAACAACTGCATAATTAGCAATTATTAGATCAAAACTCTACATTACAGATACACGAATGAACCGGCCAATGGAAAAGCAAGTTGCAGATACTGTTTTTAAAACTGTAAGTCAGTGTTATGCTTTGACGTACATCACAACTTTTCTTTTAAAGAATTAAATACCCTACTGCTTATTTTTTCTTTAGAAATGCAGATTATTCTATCAACCAAATCCTTGGGGTCTTAATCATTGGACACATCCCTCTGTGTATGAATAATAAGGAGTTTACAGGCTGAATATAACTCATGCGCTAAAAGTGATTAGACTAAATTATTTTTTTTCATTAAATAGTTACAAATCAATTGTACAGGCATGTTAAACTCAAGACCTAGTATATTTCTTAAGCCTTGAATTCTGCAGCTCCTTAATTAAATGTATTATTTTACCTTACAAAATAAAGAATGTAATCAGATATACTACAAAAAAGTCAAGTGTAAAATTAATGTAATATATACTACCACCACATTTTCAGGACCTGGGTATTTGTTACTTATATATAATTTTGTCAACCAGTCAGAGAATGGCTGGGAAATGTGGCAGCTAGATGAGAGAGACAACACTAAAGCTGTTTGAGATGCAGAATAAAGTTACTAAGTGAGTTTTTCTCTAAAAGAATCAGACATGAAACAGTTAGTAGGGCTAATATCTATAGTGATAGCTTTACGTTTCAGCACAGATCTACCAAAATGATATCTCCATTGAAATGAATGGCACAGTTCACACTATTCACAATTACTGTTTTAGTTCTGACTTGATTGCATCTAGGAGGACTACTTTACAAGAATTTACAGTGATTCATTAATATTACTCATGAGTGTTATAAACATAATTTTTAAAACATGAATATTCAAATTCAAAACCACTGTTTTGCACCAAGAACAGATTTTGTTTTAAATTTAGGAGGTAATTATTATGTAATTTAATGGTTTAAAAAGCTAGACATCTAATGAAAACAGCCCTATGTTCCAAAAGATTATTAATCCCATTTTGAAATACACTATAGGATGAAGGGTCCCTTGGAGGTGTCTGTCGCCCAACACAAAGAACCTAGGTCATTAGGTTAAACAAAACAGTTAACTTCTTTTAAGCAGTTAGACAAAACTGATCTGCTCCTAGCTGCTGTCCAGGAAACTGTGAGTTGCATCATGCTTGTTTATAATAGCAACTTGGAATTTAAATGGACCGTTGGTTAATTGAGTTATTACTGCAGACAACTTCATGGCACAATCCCTTACATGAAATGATCAGCTAATCCTCCCTATTTCAAATTCATCTGGAATGGTTTTCCAGTCTCAAAACACCAGCTTCACGTGGAAATTTAATCAGTGTTCATAAAAGACAATAAAACTAAAATGTAACACTTGTAACAGCAGAACTATTTAGACGTACTTGATTTAGAGATGTATTACAATCTCTTTGTCTAGTAAACTTTTTGTTGTCACTCCCATTGCTCAGAAGAGTTTAATTTTTAAAAGGTGCAGAATACAGAAGTTTGCCATTCGGTGACTCTAGCTTGGAAGAAGTTTTAAATCGTTATAGATTAGAAGCAGTTATAACCAGAAAAGCAACAATATAAACTGGAAGCTTCTTCCTCAGATCTGCTACTTTGTAGTCTGCATTTCTTCTTATCTTTGCAACTGTGAGAGCATTTCAAAACCCTTACAAAAGTGATTGGTCTTCACATTTATCATGGCTGCAGGGCTAAATTTAGACTTTAGGCCAAGCTTAATTTTAAGTGTTGAAAACAAAGAAGCTTTCTCTGACAGGTTAATTAAAATAAAGGAAGCTATTTAATTCTGCCCAAGGATATGCATGTCAGTGGTAGTCTTAGTTGTGACATGTGGTGAGCAGTGTGTAGATGAGGTAGTCAAATGGATGCACCTTAGAAAGTAATTTTTTATGCAGCACACACATCATATATACACTGTTAGGTAAGCTATGTGCACATACTTTTAGCCCTAAAGAACCAAATTTAGCTAAGACTAATTTAGCTAAGACTAATATAATGGTTCTGCTCTAGCTAATGTAATTATTAACTAAGGATCACCAAGTAAACCTTCATCTGCTTTTGTGAAAGTAAGAAGTGCTAACTCAGTGATATATTTCCCTACATTTATAGGATTAATGGCACAGAATCCTTATAAACTATCGTGGAGCTGTGAGGTGGGGAAAGGATTTTGGTGAAACAGGTTACCACCTCTTGTACTCTGGGGTTCAGCTAAAGAGTTTTAAATAGTTGCGTGCAGTAGCAGCATGACTGCAAAAGGTCATGCTTGTAGCCTACAGGGATGCCACAGAAGAGTATTAAAGACATTCATATAGCAAACTATTGAATCTCTGGATTTGAGACACTTGTAGGTGGACCACTATGATCTGTGTGGTTTAGAGAGCTCTCTTCTTTCACACATACTGTCCTTTATAGGTATCAGATTCTATAGTGTTGATTTTAATACTGAACTTGTTAATCTGGTTTAGACCAACACTAATCAATACAAGAAATGCAAAAAAATAGTTTAAACTTGGAACAGGATTAAAGAAAATAATTCTGACTCCATTCTAAGTCAATGGTAAAACTAATAATTCCAATGAGGTTATCATGACCCCAAGATCAAGTGATAAGGTTTCAACAAGCACTGAAGAGAACAAATATGCCTGATACTAATGAGAGTCTGGCCTAAGTGACCCGCTAGTTTGCTCAGCCCAAAACTCTCCTGAAAACTGCAGAAAGTGCTGCAGAGAGGAACTGCACAGGACAGTATAGAGAATGCTGACAACTGGGAATGTTTTCTGGCACTATACCATCCTACATATAGCTGTAATTACCTACAGAGACTATATTGGCTGGTGGGACATAAAGAAATTAACCTCACATAGCCACCTATGTTAAGCAATCGAAAGAGGACCACTCAGTTGGCAGCCTTTGTTTTTTCTTCTGATTTGATTCAAGATTGATTAACCATCAATTAGAAACAGGTCTTTCAATCCCAACAGTTCTGTCACCTTCTGAATCAATGAAAATGTCTTCTAGATAAAGTCAGCCAGCCAGAGCACAGCAAAGCAAAGCTATCCTGGCCTCAAAATAACTCCAGGAAAAAAAATCACTGCTGTTAAAGGAAATCCATGATAATTTTTCAGAAAGGCCCAACATTAACTCTTCATTTGTTATGAACATCAAAAAAGAAATTATCACTTGCTTATATACCTATAGAATTGTGTCAGACATAAAAAATGCCTGAATGTTGACAAGTATGTGCCTTCTCAATAATTCCGATTTACTGAATGGTAAGAATTAAATATTTTTAGCAAGAACCATTCTGAGATTGAGTAGCTTTTCATTTTTTCTTCAAGGACTTGTAAAATTTATGTTATCCTCACCTAATGCCAATAACTGGCACACTTCTCACATTGCTAGCTGTAGCCTGTTATGCTAAGGAAAAAAAATCAAAGAATATACTCTATGATACAGTTTGGCATATGTCTATACTATACTATGTTTGACACATCTGTACTAGGAAGGATAATGGAAGTATGACTTTAATATTAGTTCTGACAATAAGAAATAAGACTTAAGTGTATGAAATACAATCACATCACTAACTCTTGATAATGCTCCACTGGTTATGTTACTGTTATTAGGAATTCTTAGAGCACAGCCTATATAATTCCACTTTACCAGTACTATTTTATGGGTTTGACTACAGGTCATGTGCATACATTGCTGGTGCTTTACTTGCAAAATTAGTCTTATATATGCAATGTTTGAAAAGTCTCGCCTAAAGCCACAGTATTCTCAAAAATGCTTAATTTTTAGTCTTTGGTCTTTGTCACAGCCACTAAAACCATTCTAATAAGCAAAGCTTAATTCTCTCATAGTAAAGGTAGACTATGTTATCTCTTTATATATAGATTAATTTACTTATATTATATTGAAGTTCCAGTTACCAGGTGACAGGTCAGTATCTACCACTTTGAGCACAGCTTTACACATATTGTGTAAGCCAAAACCATTTATTGCTCAACAGAATGTCAGCTCAGTAGAATGAAATATTTTCTGTAGCAAACCCTTTGTTAGAAAACAAACCAAACTACTGAATCCAAGCTTACAAGAGAAAATGAAATACATGTCCTGTGTGGGCCATGGCACCACACATAAACCCAATAATAATTCAACTTTTGCAGGACAAGTTGATGTGTTTAATTTCTGTATCAGTTGCTTTTCAGTTTTGTGTTCTAACATTACAGCAGTATATTTTTAGAGGTGATATGTTAGAAAGGTAGTGTGATTTGGTGCAGGCGCAGTTCATTAATACTTTTAATTTCTTAAGTTTCAAAAAAGAAGGCAGCTTCTCAGGAAATTACTACTACTTGAAAAAGGCCATTATACATCGGATTTGTCCTATTCTGACTTTCTCTCTTCAATTTTATGCAATGTTAAATGGAATTTCTCATCTCTCATAAGCATTTCCTGTCTTAGATCCTGATCATCATTTCTCTCCAGAGTACACTCTCCTGTGAGGAATAAGAAGACATATTCTTTTTGGAACCACTTTAATTAAATTAGGTACTAGCCAGAATTCTCTGTAAGTGATGAGTAGATGAAAAGGAGAAGGGAGAAATGTTGTCCTTAAGAAATAATTTGTTCAAGAAAGCATTTTCCTTCCTGAGCGACTTTGTCTAAATCAGTATCAATATATTGTATAAGAGACTATTTTATGATTGTATGACAGTTTGCTATACAGACTTTACTGCTTACAGCAGTTTGCAAGTTTCCTTACAAACATTAAGGAAAATAAAAGTACTTTCTTTCTCACGTTTTTTTAAAGACACTGGTTACTCTGAGACCAATTCCTTCCTGTTGGCTACAAATTAATTCCTTTTGCCACCGAGCCACATCCTTGTCTTCTATGTCTCAGTGCATTCTCATTTCCCACTGCCACAGACTATTATTTAAAGGAGGAAAAAGTTCAATTTAATCATTAAAAAAATGCAACAAAGAAAATGAGACTAGAGACAGTGAATAGCCAGAGCCACTACCACAAACTTAACTGTCAGGAGAAAACCATGTTCTTCATCTAAACTTTTAATTACTAATTAACAAATTATTAGTAACTTTACTCTTTACTGAGCAAAATTAACTTGTCCTAACCTTTAAAGCTATCAGTAATTTTTAATAGCAAATATGCATGTTCTAAATCCAAAACACACTTACAAATTTCAATAGCCAATCTTTCTTCATCCTACTCTGTGGCCACAACAGAAATGAAAATATATTTCATTGAACTGTACCCATAAGTAACAGTGACATTTGCTACCAACAGATAAAATACTACCTATATAATGACAATACAAAGGAACCAAGCCATGAAAACAAATTTGTCATAATGATGGTGCTTAAAACCAAGCTTAGTACATTTCAGAACAGTCAGTACATATTTTTTTTCTTTAAAGCTAAAGGAATTCGAGGAAAGGTGTTAAGGTCTGGCTAAGAAATATAAGCTGAGAGCAAATTATGTACCAAGTTTAATTAGAGAACCTGTGGCAACTCAAACTGTATATAGGAAAAAAGTACAGAGATTAGATCTGAAAGACCCGTTAGTGTAAATATGGCACTACTTTCTTTAAAAGATGGTCTGGTCTGATGAAAATCCTGACTCCGTTAAAGCTGAAGGGAGTTTTGTCAGGAGTGGAGCCAGGATTTCATGAACGGTGTGTTCATTTACACCTGTTTATATCGTCTGTTTTTATGTCTTTTAGCATTTTGGAATCTGCACTCCTGTGCAGAAGGAGAGTAGGCTGGAAAAAATATTTGGCCAGAATTCAGCAGACAAAGGTTCCACTTCTGTCACAGGCTTACTGAGAAAACCTGAATAAGTCACTACCTCCTTCTCTTATGTCCAGGTTCCTCCTCAGTAAAATTCAGGTGATGATACTAAACTCTGCTCTAAGGTCCACTGAGATCAAAAGATAAAAACTGCTACAGCTAGGTATATTTATTATTTTTCATCACTAAAAACACTGCTTACTAAATTCCAACAAGACACCAGTGTGATATCCCTGAAGGCACAAGATGAAAAATATAACTGGGAATTTTAGAACCTTCTTTTGCTTAATGAGAATGTATAAGAAAGAAAGACTAGCTTTTAAGTTAGTAACAGTGGCAGCTATTAAAAACATTCATATGTAAACACATGACTATTAAGGAAACAGTTGAGGAATACAAGTGGAAGTCCATAATACAAGTAACATACTTATTAAGAAAAAGTCAAGAGTAGCAGAATATCTACTTCCAGGTGATTCTTTGGTACAGTAAGTTGGTACTTTGGTACAGGTAATAACCCTGGAAATGTCACTAATGCTGCCTTTCATGAATTTTGAACAAGCTCTGCATGGACAGAACACTGAGCAAGATGACAGTCTTTCTTTAATTGCTAACAGTTTGAACTTACTGCACTAGTTATAATTTTTTTGGTCCATAGCCTGCAGAATGACTGTAAACTATCTGGCCTTTCATTTTAGCTTCAATCTTGCAATGAAATCTGTGTGAAAGGTTCCCCGTGGCTACAACTTCTATCCACTTCAGCAGAAGGTCATGATTATGCTTTTAGGGACAATAAAAGGTTTTAGCAAATTTTAGATAAATTCTATTTCTTTCCTGTTCATTACTTGACTTTTTATGAGTTTTATCTAACATAAAATCTGTGATCCATAAAGGCAGCAAGCAACAACAATCACAGTCAAACAGCTTTAAGTCAACGTAGTGAACTAGTCAACTCCAGTTCACAACTACAGGATGAAGCTCGGGGGTTGATCAAGAAAGTTACCTTAAACACCAGAATAAAACACCCGCAGGAGCTGTAAGATCATGGAAATGATTAAGGAAGTTAATGCAATTAATTCCAAACATGCAGAAATATTTAGCCTTTAGGAGGAGATGAAGATTCATATCTGGTCAAAGAGTATTTATCAAATGAGCTAACGTGGAATTGTCACTTTGTAAATTTAACACTACTAGTAAAACTAACACGTATTGCTGCAGGAATACTTGCAGTTGTTTTACAAAATAGTGGCTAAGGATTACAGTGTGTCTGCAAGTCTGTTTTTTTTTAGTGAAGGTGAACAATCTGGGGGAAGGGTTGTTCCATGAGAACTGTATCAAGAGCTCTAATATTGAACCTGATCATTTCAGATGCAAAATGTACTTGTCCCCAATTTCCAGTCTTGCAATTTAACTTGCAATTATATGAAAATCAAGCAGAGTTGTTTCATTCTTATATAATCTAACCTTTGCAAGAAAACTATGCATCTCCATTAGTTTCCTGTGAGGCAATGGATGGGAGAATAATAGACAAGAAACTGTACAGTACAAGATCAACAGTATAGAGCCAAAATTTGTCTTCTATTACTTGAAACAGTCTCTCCAAACTATAATTCTGGTATATTAAAAAATGAGTTTGGAGAACCTTGAACAACTACTGCCACTGCCATTCCTATTTTATGAATAGACAGAACACTTCAAATGCTAGATGCTGCAAACTAAGAAGCCAAGATGAGTTTGCAGAACTGCTATCAGATGCAAATAACATTTTGCATGAAAACTGAAGTATAACAGCTTTGAGATAGACTTCATAACACTAGAAGCTTAACTTTATCTCTAAAATCACTGAGCCTGAATCCCAACTTAGAATAAAATACCTGAAATTTCTTAAAACTCCAGAAAGTGTCAACAGTCTGCATAGTCAAATAATGAACACATGAAAAACCCAGAAAACATTAAGCAATTCAGCAAGACAAAGCTAAAAATAATAGCTTAATACTTAAGCTAAATATAACCACAAAGGGCTTGTATTTACCTACATATAAACCATAGTTAAAACAGCATGAAGGAAAAGAACTCTATTTCAAAATGTCTTCTCTATTCTAAGATGGTATTATGATCAATTGACTGACAAAAGGAAAATTTTCTTGGCAGAGAGTCGGGAGACAGAGGAGATTCATGTGCACTTATACTTATACATATATATGAATATGTAGATATACTTTTTTTAACTGGAAGAATGTTCCTACCCCTTCATGTCTAGTCTAATATTCCAAGCTGGTATAAATCAAACTGACTCAGAAAATGATAACGAGAGGAAATGAAATAATATATAATAATTCTGGCATATTTCAAAATATATGTTTTTACGTATTTTTTTTCCAGTAGGGTTATTAAAAATGAAAATTCTATAGGCAATAACAAATGAAGTGCTTTAAATAATATTTCAGTTTTAGTAATAACTGTATCTGAAAGCTGTACATTTTAAGTTTGTAAATGTTATTTTACTGCAGTGTCATAATGCATTTAAAGTAGATAAAAGGTTTGTATTAGAAAAACTGGATTTTTGAAAGTAAAGAATTCACTGTAGGTTATTTTAGGTTTTTAAAAAGAAGGAAACGATACAGTTTAAATCAAGTTTCTCCAGAGCATCTACTCTACTGCCATACTTTATCTCTGCATCCTGCTGGGTAACTAAATGTCAGCATTCACTTAATTTGTCTGAACAGCATGAAAAAGCTTGAAATATCTTTATTTATGTTATGAAAGTGAAATTCCTATCGTTTAAGAAAATAATGAAAGAATACAAAGAAAATATCAATATTTCTAAAAAAGTATATCATATAGACATAAAAAGCACAGAAAAAACCTATGATGGTTCTAAACAAGGAAAGGAAAATATTTGTATGCAAAACATTACTGTGGCATGGAAGCTGACCTTTTTTGATAATAATAATTAGTTGCTCAAAATAGGTTAATTACACAGAATATGTTTCTAAGTTTCCCATATAAATTGTGCTTGTGTGGACAATGCAAAATTTTTACATTTATTTTAATTTAATTTTCTAATCTTCACTTCTGATTTAAGGTATTGATCACAGTCCTCTGGTTACTGGATACTTAGTTCTTCAGGCCTGTTAAAAATTTGTTGTAGGATTTTTATTGTTTCCCTTATAGTCTTTATATGGGGCCACTTTTAGCAGGATAATTTCAGATATAAACTTCAGTTCAGAAAAGTAGATACAGATTTATATGGGTGGATTAGGTATGTGCATACGTATTGAACTGGTGCTACATTTGCTAGTGCAATTTTCTTGAACACATTAATTTATATATCTTTAAAATAAATATTATTTCAAATTGGTCAATTTGCATGATGCATGCACACATACATAAAGAATTTAAAATGTGTTCATATTACGTAGTATTTTGCCCTTTCTTTTAAAGCTTTTTCCCCATTGATACCAGTATAATCTAATAAAGGATAACATGGTATTTCCTACAGCTCCCACATACTTTCTTAAGTGTTCAATTTCATTTTTTATTCTGAAATGCTTTCTGAAAAATATTTAATAATAATTCATGGCTATTTTGTATCCTAGAGACATGATCAGGATTTACATTACAAACCACATTATTTGTGAGTGTTTTGCAGTAACTAAAACATAAGTATTTATAATCATACCGTCTTGCTGTTCTTAATTGATAACATGAGGTTTACCATAGGAACCATATAAATAATAATACTATTTCTTAGCTGATTTTATATAAAGAATAAAAGGCTAAGTTATTGCTGCTATAGGACAAATTTGTGTACCATTAAGTGAACGTTCAGAGGCTGCTTCATGTTCTATTTTCAAACTAAAAGGAGATGCATCACCAAGAACCCAGAAAAAAGTATTGCATTGCTTTCCTCTTTGTCTCTCCTATTTTGCCAAATTTTAAAATGTATGTTACAATATCATGGAATCAATATGAAAGAAGGCTATTCTCTGCAGGGCAAAGCCCTGAATATACCCGCCCCCCCCCAGTCCTATGTAGGACTGCTTTTATAAGGAGAGGAAAGACAGAATACCATCTGAAAAATATAATAAATCAAAGATAATTTAAACTCATGAAAAGTTTTTGGTGCTTAAGCATAACATACTTAGGAGGCCATGAGTCCTTTAGGGAATCTGGTGATCTTGCACAAACATGTATTGAATTCATGAACAAACTGCACAAGGTCAGTGACAGAGGGGACAACAATCTAAGCCTACTCCGTCAATGACAGCTAGCATATCAAATGGCATTGAGATGTTCTCTTTAATTGAAAAACAGCCCATTATTACAAATTAACAACTAAGTAACTGTGGTGTATGATGAGAGGTGACACTGTTTTTGTAAACCTTCAACGAATTAAACCCAAACTTTGGACTGCAAGCTGAGGCCTATCATAATTACAGACTTGCATATTGCTTCAGAAGAAAGTTCCAGTTTGTTTAGGGATCTTTTGTTTCTGTGCCACTATTTTCCTTCTGAAGTAGGGACAAAGAAACATATTAGTGGCTCCTAATTTAATAAATAACACCCAGTAGAATCCAATCTGTGAATTTCTGTACACATGTTTTTGCTTACTAGTTCTTGTTACCAATCATATTTTCAGCACAGAAGAACACGTTTTTAAAACAGAAGCTTTGGCTTTATAATCCTGCTTGCTATACTCTGGTTTATGTCAGTCACATCTCCTTTTTCTGGATCAAGAAACTTTAGACTGCTGCCTCTTGATTTTTACATCTTGTTTTGTTGTAGTTGGCTCCCTGTGCCTGCCTTCAAGTTTTACTTTTGTATCATGTTTTCCATGACTCAGCCTGAGACATGATTTATGTGGTCCAGAACAAGGGATGACTAGAAGCAAAAAGAAAGGGTCAATCAAAAAAAGAATAGGAGACTAAAATGGAAGAGCAGAAAAGGCCAAGCAAGTGGAGTACTTTAAGATTAAGCCTTGCATTTTCATCTCCCTATTGAAAATGAAGGATGAAATTATGCCTTTGAGCTGGGTCAACTGTGCTGAAGTTCTTTCCCAGTGATGTTAATAACACCATTTCTGTTAATTTCAATAGACTGGGATTTCATTTCACCTAAAAAGCGAAACCACAGTAGCTAATAATGTTTGATGTTCAGCTTGACTTGATTTTCAGAGCTCAGATTCTCAGTAATTTCTGAAACTTGGGCTTGTTTTATGTGTCTTGACACGTTATATATCAGAGCAGAGTCCATCCTTTGGATGAACTAGACTGCAATCTCTCACTAGAATCATCCTGGTGCAAATGGGCCAAGGTCTTGCCTCTAATTCCATAGCTCCTCCTGGCCAGCGTGTGATGCTCTTCCATCAACCCTTGGACAGTTTTCATTTGTGTGCCAGAAAAATAAACAAGTTTTTCTATTTTTGGACAAGCATATTTAAGTTTTACTATCTTGCAGAAAGTGTATTGTTTGCTTTTTTCTCCTAAGTGAAGTAGTGGCAGTCACTGACTGGCTAGTTTTGAAATGTGTGTTACAATGACTAAGATAATTAATTGAGAGGCCCTAGCCAGCTCAGAGCTAAAAATGTACCATCTCTTATAGCAGATCTACTTTAGTATAACATCAATGTACCTTGGAACTGATAAAGTAATTTTAATATAATTATTGACTTTGAATGAGTGTGCTTTAAGTGATGAAAACTTCTGAAATGCTTTTCAGCCTGTCTCCAGTATATTCATGAAAAGCGAAAAATAAAAAACATGGAAAAAAATGTAAAAGAACATTGTTAGCAATGTGCTTTAGAATAACTCCTGCTTAACACTGAACAGCAAAATATTTCTACCAACTAATACTTGCCAAAGAGATTTTTTTAAGAGGCATCATATGGTAAACATACTGCAGAATAAGCATTGTGGCATTAACTTCTGTAGCGAGGAAGTATTATGCATCATGTTTCCTATCAAAATGAAACTTTAATATGCTTAAAAAGTTTGCAAAACTCCTGCATAAAGTACTTTCAAACAAGTTAAGCCCAAACTGACATGCAATACTTTTAATGAAAGTACTGTTAAACAGCTGAGGTTTCTGTTTCCAGATTATTAAAGGATCAAAAGTTTCAGTGGTTTGTATACTATCACAGCTAAAAACAATCACAAGAAGAAAAATTAATTGAGAAGAAAAGTAAAATTAAAAAAAGCCTAATCTAAACATAGAAATCCTGATTATTTCTGTTGCTATTATAGTTTGAGTGACCCCAATACTTGATTAAATCACAGCAGGTAAGTAACGCTACGTGATATAAAACAAAAGAATTCAAAGCACATTCTACGTAGAAAGAAAAAATAGAGTAATCAGTTAAATTAGAATATATTTCTCTTCATGTACTTAACTGTGGAAAATGCCTCAGGCTGGCTTCAATTGGTCATGCTTTTCATAAAAGTCTGGAAATGACAAGATCCCTTGACAATTCTAAAATGATGAAGTTATGCCCAGTAGAAGAGCAATCTCAAAAAGGATTTGATCTCAGACTTCTTTCTGGAACAACGCATGCACTTCAATGAACTATTCTTCTTTGGGGCTCTACTTACTATTCTTACTATTGTGCTGCCTCTAAACAGCACTTCATTTTGAGAGTTGCCGATCATCCATAACTTCAGCTAAGAACTTTACGAAAATAAAGCTCTATAATTTTGCCATCTTGTGTGAAGTTACTAAGTCACTTAATCCTTCTGTGCCAAAATCAGGAAGCGGCTTGTACATCTCAAATGGAATTACACTGATAGCATCAGTATACGGATGTGATATAGCTGAGAGTAAAACAGGTGAGATACTGTTATTTTTCTTACATCTAATTTTATGCCATTGTCTGGTATACTGACTCATACATTCCTGGCAGGATGATTAAAGACAAGTCAATATGCTGTAAATATCAGAAACAGCAATCTTCAACATACTCATTTTTTTTTTTTCTTCCAGCAATATTACTATTAGGTGAAGAGAATTAATTTTGTTTTTCAAAGTTCATAAAGTCTTTATCTGCTGATAAGCAAAAGTTTTGAACAAAGTTTTGAAGTTCTTTAGAGGTTTAAAAGTCGTATCCATAGCTTGCAAATGATTACTTTTAAATTATTTTCTAAATCTCACTAAAACCTGGTTAAATTAGTACCCTATCAAATGGTATAACCATCTATTAATGTGCTTAAATGGGGAAAACAAAAGGTTTTCCAGTTGAAGATATGACATTAATGACAACAGAAATTATTTAACTTCATAACAGGATTCCTCATCCTCAAGTGTCTCTATCATTATCAGATGAATTAGACTCTGGAAACACATTGGCTTTACATTGTCATAAGAAATACTGCAGAGATATTACAGCCCAATGATAATTCTAATTCTGAACTTGTATGAGTTCAGTTAAGATAAAGAGACGGAAAGAAAAAAGGACAAATGTGCGCAGTACAGAGAAATGAGTTTAAAAGAAAGAACAAAGAATCCAGACACTTCTAAAGAAACATTTCTCTTTCAAAGATATACTCCAACAGGAAAATCTAGCTTGTTGGTTTCAGTAATTATTATTCAGGTAAGGAGTGGTACTCATCTTTTTAAGAGTGTGGAGTATTAATGACAGACAGAAAGAAACGGGGTTTTTTTCCAGAATCTACAGTTAAATGCCACTCTTCCTGGCCAATTAATTGTAATTTAATAATAATACGGAATCACAGAATAATTTTGGGAATCAGAATAATTTTGGTTGGTAAGGTTCTCTGGAAATCATATAGTCCAACCTCCCTCATGCTCAGAGCAGGGATAATTTTAGACATTAGACCAGTTCCCTGAGGGTCTTGTGCAGTCAGGTTTTGAAGACCTCCAAGGTGGATGTTCCACACCCTCTGGGCAACCTGCGCCAGCATGCAACCACTCTCACGGAGAAAAATTCATTCCTTGTGTCCAACTGGAATTTCTCCTGCTGCACCTTGTGACTGTTGCTCCTTGTCCTTTTCTAGTGCATCTCTGAAAAAATCCTGTCTCCTCCGCAGTGCCTATTAAGGTAAGTGAAGACTGCAGTTTGGTTTCTCCAGAACCTTCTCTTCCTAGGTGGAACAAAGCCAGTTCCTTCCGTCTTTTATCATATGCTCTATACGCCACTCACCTGACCTTTTATTTTAGTGGCTCTTCTCTGGACTTTCTCCAGTTTGGCAATCTCTTTCTCTTATTATCCTATCCTAGTATTCGAGGTGTGCCAGACCACATCCCTTAACCTGATGGCTACACTCTTACCATTCAGAAATAATGTTGAAAGAGAAGGAATGTTTTAATTCGTTACAATGGAAAAAATTTATCTGTTCTCCAATTACCCAGTGTTGATACTCTAGACTTAACAGTGCAAGTAGAAAAGAAGTGCCTAAAGGGCCCACGTTATAAATGTGCTTTCAGCGTCAATGAATGAGAGCTATTAATTGGATTTTAACACAGCAGATATGATGCATTACTTGTAAAAGCTGAGCAAAGTCCAAAGGAAGGAAAAAAATACAAATTTTTCATTGCTTGTTTTTCTATGGATTGGAAAAATATACCATTATACCTAGTAACTATATTATTTAAACCTAAATTTCTCAGAAATTTAAGAAGAAACACACTACTGGGAGCACCACTGCATATATTATGCAAAGTCAAATTGCATTAAGTGTGACAATGGCAAAATACTTCCTTTTGATGGTTAGTTACAGCTACTTTCTTGGATTAGAAGTTACAGTGCAGATTGCAAAAACAACAAAACAACTTTCCTCTTCACTTTTTCTTGTTGTAATGGCGTCATTATATCAGATAAATCAAATGAAACCCCAAGCCCAACTTGTTAAATGGGTGGTAAGTGGTTGAACAAAATTACAGTAGTTTTAAGGATGGTAAGCATCATTTTTATATATTTCCCTCTAAGTCAGAGTATAAATTTGAAAGATGTTTCAAAACCAAAAAAACCCCTCCTTTATAAATGCATGCTGAAAATATTTTAATCAGAAATCTAATTTGTAATACTTCTAAAATTGAGAAAAAAATTATTAAGTACTGTTCTTCAAACCAGTTTCCAGTCAGTTTTCCCAGAATTTGAGACTGCAATCAAAAGAATCTCCAGAACCACATTTTAGCAGCCTCAAAAAAAAAAAAAAAAAAAAAAAGTGTGCGTATCTTTTAATTTGCATAAGGAAAACAAGAGAAGGGGTGTTATTGAGTAATAACAATAAAACCAGTAAGCTGAGCATTTAAGATGCAAAGTTTGGCCGCACAGTCCAACTTTGACCAAGTACGCACCAGAGACTGTAAACACTGGAGACTTTTTTGCCCTAACCATACCTGTGGAGTACAAACAGGCCTTGTGTCCACGCCCTGCCTTCTGTCTTCAGGCCTCCTCCCCAAGTCCAAGCAAGATGTCTTAGACTATGGAGAAAGGGCAAGGGCAGGGGAAACAAATGGGTAATGGAGTACAAAGTCATTTCATCACTTTTCAGCCTGAGCAATAAATAATCCTCGTGTCCATGCTGTCCCTGGGCTTCAGTAAGGTAACTTCTTTGGCTTTTGTTAGCCATACGGACAAAAGGCTATTAAAGCAAACTATGCCCACAACATCATCTTCTCATACTGTTAAATTTCTGCCTGCATTTGTGGTTTGAATCAGGGCATTATTTCAATTTCTTTTTTAGCTTCACATATTTGTAAAGAATGATTCCATGCCATTAGATAACAAGGTCTTATCTGTCTCCAAGAAAATGGCCAGACTTTTTGAATAACCTCAGAGACTGTTCAGATGCATTGCTGAGAGACTGCTGACAGCTGAATTTGATACCTGATATATTGAACAAATATACCTGGACAGAGAAGATACCATGTCCTACTGCTTGCAGGATAGAGGATTTCTGTAGGACTTACACTGGAAGAGTTTTCAAAAGGAGTTTAAGACATTGCCCATTTACCTATTATACTTATTAGAGACCTTAAAAGTTAGATTTTCAGCAGTTGTTTATCTCTATGAAAAGTCCCAACAAGGAAAGCTAAGCATGACTTCTGACAGTCAAGGCATCTGACAAAACCTTATAGGCACTATCAGTGATGTCTACAGCTAACAAAAGGCAAGATCTTACAGAAAGAAATTAACTTTGAGACTGAAAAATGAAGAGCTGGAGGAGAAACTGGAGAGGAAGTGGAAGACTTTGAGGTAAGATTTATTGATGGTCTTGGCTATCAGTCAGTGCTACTTCTGACACCTGGCCTTTCCTCTTTCTATCCAAGAGGATAGAAAGAGCCCATTACTGCTCTGAGCATGTAGACCAAGCAACAGGGAGATTCCAGTATTGGAATTGTAGTTGTGAGAGCAATTTCTGGAGAGCGGACTCAGCAGAATAGCCCAAGCCTGGGAAATAAGGATCTGGTGATACATCTAAAAGCTTTAGGAAACTGGAGGAGAAAATAACCCATGAGAATAAAGATTTATTCTTCTTACACATATTGCTAGGGCAGGAAAATTTCCAGTCTCAAATACTTAACTTCATATGTAAATTGTCACTTAACAGTACAAGGAGAAAGGAAGTTTGCAGTCATAGTTTATTTAGGTTTATTGTCAAACCTAATAGTTTGACAGTCAGTAGATATAATACCCATTTTCCAGGCTATTGACAATAGCAGTGCTAAAAAATCCTTGATTTCTCTGGATGAAAAATACTTTAGTACAGCTTCTGCTGTCAATCAGCAATACTTTCAAAGGGGGTTAGGAAAAGTTATCAGAGAATAAGATTGAACTGGTACTTCTTAGTGCAGAGGTTATGTCAGAATGACTGACAACAGTCAGACAGCCAACGGTCATTCAACCTTCCTGTGGGAGCATCCATTCAATGGGACAGCAGACACATTGAACCAACCCAGGAACCTCCCCAGGAACAAGCTATTCACCTACTCATTGATCTTCCTGCTACCATTAGAGTGTTGTTATTTATATTATTATTGGTTGGAAATGTAACTGTACACAGTTCTTCCTTGCAGAATTCACTCTTTTCTTTCATTGAACTATGTCTTAGGTCTACTAGACAAAGAGCAAATGGGGAGCATTTTGGTACTAAAGAGGAAATACAAAAGATAAGCTAGTTGTGCCAAAGGTCCATCTAGTGCAGTATTCTGTTTGAAACAATGGTCCTAAATAAATACCTAGAATGAGTAAAAACAAGGGAAGCAGGTATGATATTATCCCCTGTTCACTTCAGCCTACAATTACTTTAAGATTAGTAGACTTGGTAAGTCAGATGTGATTTCACTGGTTTAAACAGCACCACAGTTTTTTAATTCACTTATAAATAAAAACTAATATATAGATGGATCTGTACAAATGATGCAGAGGTCTCTAGAAATCTAAGTTCTTTCAAGGTTTATTGATTTAGAATTGCAGAATTGGTGCCAAAATGCTGGCATGTTGAAACAGTCTCAGAGAAAAACCTATGTAATTGTAAACTGTAATCTGTGATGTGCCCTTAAAAATTAAGTTTGTCACAAATGGTTTCTGAATAGATAGACAGATCATATATGCCTCACATATTAAACACCAGATGATCCAAATTTGTCAATGAGTGCAGGCCTGATATCATTGTTATAAGATGCTTTTAGTTCTTCTCTGTCAACAAAGCACTAAACAAAGTTTCTCAAAATTAATTTTGACATTTTAGTAGGATGCTTGTACTTTATGCATTTTATGCATGTATACAGACACTTATGCATATACGGATAGATCATGTATACATACACCTACAGCTGTCTAGAAGATACCAGTTTTCCAAAAGACTATTATTTTTTTCAGACTCCTTGTAGAACTATTTATCAAAATCACCCCTTCCAACTCATTACAGAATAGATTGGGTTCTCATTCTGTAAGTTTCTTTACATCTATTCTCTTAAGATTTTCACCTTATAGCCTACTGCCTTTAACAAATTCCAATGTTTATTGAGACAACTAACATCAAGCGGCAAAGCCACTGCCTGGATCACCATAAAAAAGTCTAGCATCTTCCAAACGGATTATGTGAGGAAAGCAAATCAGTTTTTGACATGTTAGCAAACTTAGATAATTCTTCCTTATAATCTATGACTTTACAAAAAGTCTGTTTTCTGACTGGTCCCTCCTGCCCTACAGGTCACTACATGTAAATCTTCAACAAGAAAAATAAAACTCCATACAAATAAGTCATCTGGTTAAAAGCTCAGTAGTTCTTCAACATAATGTGAAAACATGGTAAGAGCAATAGAGTAACCTATAAATGAATCTTAGATCTTAGTGGCAGAAATTCTGAAAGAAATATGAAGTTGTACACAGTAGCTTTAAAACAACCTTACCAATATATTGCTAGTGGTATGTATCAAGGATAAAAGGTGTATGTTCTAGATCAATCTTGGGTCAAGCAATTAAAGAATTTATTTCCATTTAAAGTTTTAGCCAAGATTTTTATGTACAACTGTGCAATACATAACCTTTAGGTGTCACATGCTATCCACTTTGAATAAGGACGAGTTCTAACTTTGCTACATAGCCTTGGCACCAAGTGGTTGAATTTTTCTCAATCTAGTATCTGTGCCCTTAAAAAATAAATTTCCCATCCTAAAGGACAGAAGGCCACTGCCCTAAAGTAGGATCTAATATATTTTAAGCTGCCTCACAGGCATAAAATACTTTCCTATGAAAATTCAGTCAAGAGGCAACATTACTATTAAAGCAATTTCCCCACGTCTTTGATAGCAAACAACAAAATTCCTTTCTCCAAAATTTTATGTGAGATGTTCTGCTAAAAATATATATACAGTGACTTACAGTAGATACAATAACAGCACAGCCTTGAAAACTGATATAAAAAGTTTAAAATTTCATCATGTTAACAGTTATTTAATATATCAGATCTCTTGACTGGATAGTTTGGGTAGCAATAACAAGATTGCAAAGCCGCCTCTGTGGCTTAAGACCAAATTTAGCTACTTTTACCCTTTTAAAATGTTATTTCAAACACACTCATGAATCACATCAGTATTTCCTAATTGCTTATGTATATTATGATCTGATTAATTTCCCCAAGTACTACTTTAACCATTTTTTTTTTTTTTTTTTTTTTTGAGCAGCAGCAGTGTAGGTCTGCTCCTTGAACTATTATACTTGGCAAATTCTTTGTTTTTTTAACAGAAAACCCAAGAAACTCAAAGTGAAATTTTCCTCTTCTTTCAGGTTGGCAACTGTTGTCACATTTTCCATTTAGCCTAAATTAATAGAATTTGGTAGAAAACCAAGTTCAATTTTTATAGCCTATTTCAGACAGCATCATATTATTTAAAAAAATATTTTTGTTTGGCCAAATTATATATGTTAGTCACAACAACTACATCATTAGTTAGTGACTGCAAAGCTTGATTTCAAAAGGACTAACACTTAAAAATTATCAACACTTATCTACCTGCTTCAGTATGTCAGTGCAAGGACTCCTAACTGAGTGCCTAATCACGAGGGCTTCTCTTTCAACAGAAGAAACAGTCCCATTTCAAGTAAGAATTTCTACAGTCCAGGTGAACTATACTCAGCCCATATTAGAATTTTTTTTAAACGATAGTAACACTGAGACTTGATAAACACATAAGTACTAAGAGTCTTTTAGTCCTAAGCATTTACAGAGTGAAGCCACATTTAAAACTAATTATATATTCATTTTAATGCTGCTACCAGACTGTCTTTCTATCCCTGTTCTCTTTTGCCTTTTTATATTCCCACTTCATTTTTTTCTATAGTATTAAAAAGGGATTATGTAATATGATGTTCTGGTGAATGCAGGACCTCTTCTACTCCCTAATAAATATTCAAAAATATTTTGCATACATCCTGTGAACAAGGCTTGTGAAATCATAATGGGATGACTTATGAACATTCATCTTGCCTATACTGAAGTATAATCTAGTCAACTGGATGGTATAGCAAATCATCCTGACACGTTTATATTAATGCATATTTGAAAGAGAATAAGAAAGAAATAGTCAAATTTATGTTAAAGACTTCTAAAGGTTTAACAACATCTTACTAAGTATATATGTCAGCTCAAGCTAATCCTCCTACTTCTAATACATTCTGTGGTCTCAGCACGGTGCCCATAATGCTCTCGTGTGTTATGAGGGATTGCCTCTGAGAAGTTCACCATCAGTACTACACTTTGTTCAATAAAACTTTACATCTGGTTTTAGGATGACAGAAAGCTCTCTGTCTCAAATTTGCATTACAAACCTTTAGTTTCTTTTGACATCAGTAACATCAGCTATAATAATTTCCAGTAACCTGTTACAATATGCAGAGTATACATAATCCTGGTTCTCATCTTACTGTTTCAGGTACAAATTTCTCTAATTTATCTGGACAGTTTTAAATAAATGACAATTTCTTTGCACCAAAAAAAGCACTCATCTAATCAGAGGCTCATTTGAGAAGATCTGTGGCAGTATTTCCTCCTTTCACTCCAATGATTTTAAGTTCTAATCAGAAAAAAAGTACCTTTATTTCTTTTCTGTGCTTTTGCTAGAGGAGACAATACATTGCAATTCATGATCTTCCAAGAATTATTGAAGACTATTTGCTACTCTTATGACATGATGGAAGTCCACCTGAAATCTACTGAGACTGGAACAGTTATCTCCTCAACTATCTCTTTTGATTTCTGAGACATGATAATTTCTGTCTTTTCCATTATAGATACATGTCTGATGAATACCAGTGTCTAGCATCCCCTGCTACGTTATTAATATTATCTTTCCTCAGTAGAAAATGCGTCTGATAATAGTTGAAGACTCCAAAAGGACAGAGCTACTTGTGGGATTAACAATGTCTAACACATGTCGGAGATCAAATATGTCACTGACGGATCATCATACAAATGGTTAGCAACCAGCACTACCTGAGCTGAATTAATAAATGGCAACTGAAAAACTGCTCTCTCACTATCATTTGTGGTCTGGCAGCCACATCTAGGAAACAGTATTTTGTAAAATTCTGTTTATTAGGTCTGCAGATTTTCAAGCCAAGATCCATACATTTATCCTCTGTCCTAGTAAAATGCTATTCTGTGTTTGAAAGACAGTTTTACCAACTATCTGATGAGTAGCATAAGCAAATTCTGTTACCCACCTAGGCATACTCTGCAACAGAAAGTAACCTTTGGAGGTAGTAGAAATCACTACAGAGACATCCAAATACTCAAAATATCTTAGGGCAAGACTACAGAGACAGGTATGAGCAAGTTTTGGCTGTGCTCAGAGCTGACATGACACAAACCACTGCTATTTTGGAAGCCAGTGCTGTTCCCTCTTGTGACTTGCCACATCCAGATTCATGCATTCTATAAGCAGAAGCAGCTTATTTGAACTTGCCTAAATATATTATATGTGTGTTTCAAATTCTATTCAGGTAATGAATTAAACTTCTGGGTAATGTAAAACATGCCCCTTTTTCTTCCTTAGTCCTGAATCCAGATTTAGGAAGAAGGCTGACAAGTTAATGGGCTGTTGTAGATGAAACATGAGGACCACCTTAAGGCCCAAGAAGAAAACAGGAATACACTATGAGAAACTGGAAGAAGCTGTGGTCATCAGAACTTAACAATCTCTAACACCTTGTGCTGGTGTTATAGGCAGGTTAAAATATCATGGTATTCAAAAGAAAGACCTAATATTAGTTCTGGTATCTTACATCTGTGAAGCACACTAAAGGACACACACATTTGCAGTAGTTCTGCCAGTCAAAACTAAAGACTGCCAATAATAACTGAGACTATAAAACATAGACTATGTCATCTTGCTTATGGACGCTGTCTAGAAGATACTGAAATTAATGGGAACATCTTGGAGACCTCATACAGTGCTTTTTTAACTGAGAGTTAATATATATTTGTGAGTACATTTTAAATTATGAGAAGTATAATTACAATAATAGTACAAAAGACAGTCAAGGACATAGTTCAGTAATATGCTGCATCCTTTGGAAAGCTGAGGAGTCTGCACTGGAGACTACATGCCTTTCAAGGCTCCAAGGACACGTGCATTAACAAATGTGTCTTAAGACACATGTGTCTTAACAATAGATTAAAAATTAGTCTTCTGATTTTGAATCAGAAAGAGTATATATTTATAATAGTCTTATATCAGACTGAAACTATCAGTAAGACACACTTCAGCAACAACTATTTTAATGTGAGCAATTATTTTCATATATATAGCATATTTCTTCTTCCCATTACATGAACTTTCTGGAAATATTCCTTAAGTAGAAAAAAGTTATTTTTAAATTCTTCATCAATGAATTAGTGCTACTTGTAAATTTAATGTATTCTATATATTCTACAGATTTACAAGAATCTATTTCATAACAATGGGGACAATGAAAAAATTTCTATAATGACAGGAATTATTATGACAGTGAAGAGATCTGAACACAACCAGAATGAATATATCACAATCACAACAAATCTTTCTATGTCTATGCCATTGGTAGTATGACATGAATGGAATGGAATCAAATTTTTATGCGCACAATTTATATATTATATTGAGCAATATATTTAATAAAGCGGATTAAATTTATTTGGAAGTAATTATTCTATGTCCTGAGAAATATCAGAAAGAGAGCAGGCAAAACAGTAATATTAATCCCATGCCAGGAACATGTTTTATCAGGTTTCCTTTTAGCTCTTAAACAAGATGTAGTAAAAACAACAACATTCTGTCAGACTATATGTTCATTCCTTGCTTCCTGGATTAAATATGCTTATTCTATGCCACATTTTTATAGCTTTCAATTCCTGTACTTTAAATCTATTAAACAATGTCAAGTTGAATTTTCTTCAAAAATTGCTGCAGGTTAAGAAAAAAAATAGGGCAGTAGAATATTTGAGGGCTAACATTTATGTCAGCTAATTAATATGGATCAGTTGTGGTCTGCAAGAATTTTTAAAGTGCATGCATGTTTGAGATAAATATAGACTAAGGATCTGATTTTGTTCTTTCTCAAATTGATAACAAAGCTCTTACTGACTTCAATACAAGTATGTTCTACAAGTTTTGTAGGCCTGACAGATAAAATAAGCTTTTGTGCTCTTGCATAATGTTAGTTGTCCCAAATTGAGCATAGCCCAAAATAAAGATATACAACATAAGAAATAAATTATAGTTGCAACATTATATTTATTGTTCTGTATTCTCTTTACTTGGTAAGGGAATGAGATTTTGAAAAAATAAACATTGGGAAAAAACAGTAAATTTTTTTGGTTAGCAAGTTCTCTTTAAATAAGTTGGTAAGAAATCAGCCCATGTTCAAAATCAGACACCCTCTAATCTAGAGGACACAATACCATTTCCTTGGTTTAAAACATTAATATTTCATTATTTATTCTCAAAAGATTGCCCGTTAGCACACAGAATTTGGTTATTTCAACACAGTTCTAGATCATGACCAAAATAGGCTACCAAATGGACAAGTGTTCAAAGACTTTTATGCAAAAGATTCATTCTCCCTATGTCGGACCCTCAGGTAGCTGGATTTCTCAGAACAAGTAATCCAGGGCATTATCCTGTTTGGACTTCAAAATGTCCAAGAATAGAGCCTTTCTATATAAGAAGAATGCCTTGTATCCAGAAAAAGAACAAACGTATTTTAATCATAGAATCATAAAATTTATGTTGGAAATTTAGGTTGGAAAAGACCTTTAAGATCAATGAGTCCAACCATTAACCTAATGCTGCCAAGTCCACCAGTAAACCACATTTCTTTATATACCTCCAGGGATGGTGACTCAACCACTTCCCCAGGCAGCCTGTTCCAATGCTTGACAACCCTTTCAGTGAAGAAGTTTTTCCTAATATCCAATCTAAACCTTCCCTCACACAACTTGAGACCATTTCCTCTTGTCCTATCACTTGTTACTTGGGAGAAGAGATTGACACCCGCCTCGCTACAACCCCCTTTCAGGTGGTTGTAGAGAGAGATAACGTCACCCCTCAGCTTCTTTTTCTCCAGAAGCCCAGTTCCCTCAGCCGCTCCTCATAAGACTTGTGCTCTAGACCCTTCTCCAGCTTCACAGCTCTTCTCTGGACACGCTCCAGCACCTCAAGATCTTTCTTGCAGTGAGGGGCCCAAAACTGGACACAGTATTTAAAGTGCAGCCCCACCAGTCCCAAGTACAGGGGGACAACCACTTCCCTAGTTCTGCTGGATGCACTATTTCTGATGCAAGCCAGGATACTATTGGCGTTTTTTGGCCACCTGTCCTTGAAAGACACTTCTAAAATATCTTCTTCCAATTAAACCTTATGTATAAGTAAACAAAAAATACCTTACGCTTAGTATTAACACCTGGTTTCTGTCATTGTAAGTCTTACCTGTTTGTAGTGTTTCAGCATCAAAGACATTCTCCTTGAAGAAAGCTCTAAAAGACAAAGGACTTGCACGGCAGTCTTCTGAAAGTTTCTCAACAGCTTGTCTAAACATAGCAACTAAGTCATGAAGAGGTCCATCTAAATCAAGCTGAGAAGTGGATGGTGAAATCAAGCTCAGACGTACAGAGATTGATACACAAGATGCAGAACTAGACTCCACAGATTCACACTCAATTTGGAAGCCCTCTGACAACATCTTCATTGCAAAATGTTTTCTTTGGAGTGGATCATCAACTGCTGCAACAACATGCCATTCAATGGCAGCATCTCTGGGTAGGTGAGATATTACAACCACAGCAAGCAACCCACACACTGCAGTTACATCATGATATAGCTCTGAATCTTCAACCTAAAAGATAAAGAAAATATTGTACATATTACAAAGTTGGTAGAAATTAATGCTGCTCATATTCAGCTGATATATTAAAAAAAGTATGTGCAGTACAGTTATTTCATGAAGACTGTTTTTCCCCTAACTTTCGTTCTTATTGAAAAGTCATCTTGAGCAATTATGAATTTGTCTTGACAGTCAATATCTGCTCATTTTTGCAATCTAAAACGACTACTATGCCTGTACCGTTTAAAAAAATGCTGATCATAATGTATTTTACACTCGTTCTGCAATCAAAAAGAAGCCTTTTTGCAGACAGCAACTTTTGCCCATAGTAATGGTGTTTGAAGAATAAAAATGGTAGGAACTACCAAAACTACAGAAATGAGATAGTAAAGCACATAAGGTTTATTTTAAAAGTTGAAGTACTAAAAATACAGTTCAGATACAGCAAAGATACAGTTCAGTTAGTTGTGAACAGCAGAATGTTCTTGAACAAACCCTCTTAGAAGATAAAATGTGCTTTCTTATTAGCAGAGCTTATTTAGAAAGTATGTTTAAATTGTTTTCACATCAACCAGAACATCTAATTAGCTAGCTTGGTAAGCTAACTCTGAGTAACTGAGTTCCTTTTCTTTTGATGGTATTAAAGAAGTGGGACAGGCTTTCTGCTTACTTCTTTGTAAAAATTTTAGTATAAATTGCGCTGTAGCAGTAAAATACTGAAACACTCTTCCATGAGATAGAGGAAGAAATTGTGAATTTGTAGCCATTTCAACCTAAATTAATTAATTGTACCTATGTGCATTAAATAGGGTTACCTTTGACTCTTTAACAAAACTGAGTTCATAAAATAATTATCTTGTCCTTCTATTGTTGCTATCTATTCAATCCTTCTTTGTCTGAATAAAAACATAACCTTAGAGCTTTAAACTAGGAACAATACATTTGACTGCATCCAGCAGCTAAGCACCACACAGCTGCTTGCTTACTCTTCCCCTCCCCAATGGCACAGGTGAGAAAACTTGTGAATCAAGATAAAGATGGTTTAATAAGTGAAGAAAAAAGGAAGAAGAAAGGAGAAAAACCAAACAAGCAATGCAAAGGCTATTACTCAGCACCTCCCCACCAGCAGACTGATACCCAACTACACTGTGAGCAATGGCTATCCTCCCAAAGATCCCTCCCCTTACTTTGTATGGCTGAATATGATGTTCTATGGAATGAAATATCCCTTTGGTCAGTTCAGGTCAGCTGTCCCAGATGCATCCACTCCCAACCTCTTGTTCACCCCCAGCCTACTCACTGGCAGGGCAGGTGACACAGAGATGTTGACACTGTGTAAGCACTGCTCAGCAACAGCTAAAAACCCTGGTGTGTTATCAATGCTGTTTTGGTCACAAATCCAAACCATAGCATGATACGGGTTGCTATAAAGAAAGTTAACTCCATCCCAGCCAAAACCAGTACACACATTTAGGTCTGCTGTTACCTTATACTTAAATGCATATACTCATACTCCTATTATGTATACAACAAGGTCTATTTATGGAAAGCAACCCCATTTTATGATCTACCTACTCTCAAAAAGTATGAATTTACATTAGCTTATCAGGTCTCTGAACACACTTTTTTTTAAACAACTGTTCAAATAGTTGAACAGTTAAAATGCTTATTCTGACCAGCAGATTATTTTTTTCTTACTTTTCCTCCATTTTTATGAAGATATTAAGCATGTTTAATATTAGTGACTTCCACTATGTTCTTTGTGTATACAGATAATAACTTTTTTTATATACCAATTCGCTTACACCACAGTGCATAGTAGTAATATTGTCCACTGCCTGACCTCTGAAAGGAAAAATAATAACAACGCAAACATGTCATTTTGCCTGAAGTCGATAAGGCCATATAACTCACAGTACCTTCAATCCACAAGCTCAATTTTCATCCACTCGCTCTCAACTTTGAGAGGAAGAAATAATGACAGGTTACAGGCACTTTATTTCAAAATTCACTCACAAAGTTATTGACAAGCATTTTGCACAGAATATCTTTGATACTTGACCCTCGTGAGCTGTTTACATGAAAAATGCACTTCTATATTAACGATAGTGGAGTCTAATTCTATACCAAACATGTAGCAATTGCTTTAGCATTTCTGGTTTTGATATGGGAACAAAAATAGGGATAATTTGTCTCAAATTGCAGTCACTTCAGTCATAATAAAATCTCACTGAGTACTGTTTGCTTTCAGTACTTTCATTAGGCTAGCCGGGACTGTTATTAAGGTACCAACATATAAATGTTATATTAGCACTTAACAGGAGGAGCACAGTATTCTCCTCTAGGAGATGAATTCTAACCTTGTCAATATAATTCTGCTCTGAGTGCTGTAAAACAGTTTGAAAAGATGAAATACTGTAGCTTTGCACTGAGGAAAAAAAAAGTCATGCTCATTCAGGCTTAAAGGCCACGTTGCTGGCCCAAGGTGCTGAGGTACTGTTTAGAAAAAAAAAGTCTAAAGAAGCTCTCTCAGGTCACATCAAGCACTAAGACAAACTTTTCTACTTCCCTGTACTTGTCTTAGGTTGTTAAATCAATTACTCACTATTTCTGCTTGCCTTCAGCTGCCATTTAGAATATGAAGAACTACATGAAAATTAAGGCCAGGAGAAAGTACATTTCCAAACTTAACAAATGAGAATCATTCTGTGTGAAAGACTATTCATGGTGAAACCTGTGCAGTACTATAGCACTCATAACCTTTAACTTCAGAGTTTGCACAAAGCACAAGTGATGGAGCTACTGGGGACTAATAATCTTTTATCAGCTGCTACAGAATCTTACAGAAATACTTCTAACAATGACCTCTCCTGACTTATTTTCAAGAAATCACTGACATTTGTGTTGTACATGAATGCTGCTGCATTTATGAGTTACTTTTCAGAAATTTACAACTGTCTTAAACAGCTGGATATCTTTATGATAGCCTGTCTAGTAAATGAGAATGAATATAGAAGGTCTGCTAAGAAACTCTACTCATATGATGCTGGAACAATATACGTAAGTATTAAGAGTGAAAATGAAGAGGAATTATTTTATGACTAAGCTGCTTTTTACAATTGATTCTGCACTCTTATCAAGGAGATTCAGCACTTCTGTCAGACAGCTGTGGTACTATGAAGAAAAACGTTTTTAGAGTTCTTGCCCAAGGATACTGTTGTAGACTGTTCTATAAAGGAGAACAGCTTTTAGTCTAGTCCTTCTACATCCTCAGTCTTGGGGGGGGAAAAAAAAAAAAAAAGGAAGAAGAACAGGATACAGCTTGGCTTGTAATTCTTCAAAAAGAAGTGTCAAATAATTCTGGGGAACCTCCAAAATTCTTATTGAGAGACAAAAAAACTGTTGGGGCAAACACTGTTGAAAGCAGTGATTCCTTAAAGTATATATGACCTGAATTTTACAAATTTTTACAAATTTCATTAGGCTGTAGATGTAGCTGTCATCTAAAGGTATTTGCCCTTAAATGCTTCTGTCTATCAGTAATCAAATGATTTTCAATTCATGGGAGAGGGTCTGCCTGTTGAAGAGTCCAATTTCTACTTGTTAGCTTTTCCACAGGATTTAATCCTTTCTAAGAACAAATACTGCAAAGTAGCTTTGCACCAGAAGTTCAAATGTCATAGGGGAAAATGAACAGATTGTAAAAGTTCAATGGATGACTTCTGAGACAATATGGAGACAGATGCTACTTCTGTGCTATACTTTCACATGATCTGATTTAAAGAGGGCTGGAGAAGGAAGCCAGGTAACATCCTTTCGCTGTGCAAGAGACAGCCTCTGAAAATAAATGACACTGTAACAATGACTTCTTTCAGGAATGGATGCAAATGGGATCTCAGAGACCACACTATGATAGGATTCTGATTCTATCATGCTATAAAATGGAAGATCCCAAAACTTTGGACAAAAATTTGATATGACAAGTGATTTAGCTCTAACTGAATCTCACGTTAGACTGTCCTCAAGACATGATTCACAATATCCTCCCTCTGCCAAAAGGATCATCTGCTACTCAGTTTATCAAAGGTGGGAAAGATGGAGTTCCAGAAAGTTTGGAAAAGGAAGCCAAAAATCAGATTTTTCTAAATGCATGCATTGTATCTATATCATTCTCTATCCAGAGAAGGACTATGAACACTCATTTTTAACATCTTGCTTTGAAAAAAACACAACTCAACAAATGACTTTTCCCACCGTGAAGAAAATACTGATATTCTTCTGATGATACGTACACATTTCAATAATTCAGGGGAAAAACAGAAGGTACAGAGAAGATTTTAGGGGGATACAATGTGACTCTATTATTTACCTGACATTTTATAATACCTAAGTAGGCCGATGCCGTATTACTGTAAGCACTAAGGAGAGTGTCATACTAAGCTAAGTAACATCTTGGAAAGTCTTCATGGACTGGTTAATAAAGAATCACAACAGCTGACAGCAGTCAAGAAAGCAAGTAAAACATTATGAATTCTTAGGAAAGGAATAGAGAATAAAGTGCATGCCACTGCAGAAATTCACAGTTCACCCACACCCTGAGTAGGATACACAACTCTGGATCTTGCAACTGAAAAAGGACATATTAGACCCAGAATGTGTTCAGAGGAGGACAACAAGGATGATCAGAAGCTCTGGAGGGTCTAACTGGAAACATTCTCTAACCTTCTTAAGGAGAATATAACAGAGGTTTACAAAATCATACATGACATAAGAAGGGTGGATATGGATAAGAATTGATTTTTCAGGCTTGTCTTTCTGTACAAGAACTATGGATCATCAAATGACATTAGTAAAAAGCATGGTTTCAAAAGGAATGATGGTGGGTGACACCTGCAATTCCTTGATGGAGAATGCTGTGGTTGCAAGAACTTTACAGGGATTCAAGGGGAGCCTGAACTCAGAACTCAGAACACAGATTCAGTGGGGATTATAAAAGAAACATATTAAAATTCTTAGTTAATTCTTAGTTAATTCTTAATTTATACAATAGTTAATAATTTATATAAAATTAATTATTTATATAACTGTTTAAATTAATTTAATTAATTTAAATATGAATTTAAATAGTTTGAAGTTGGGAGAATATTAGGGTGGATATACGTTTTTCCTGTTTTTACTATTCACATCTGCTTAGGGCTACTGTTTGAAGTCAGAATACTAAGCAGAGCCTACACCATTATGGCTATTTTTATGTTCTTACATAAGAATTTATGCTTATGCTGATACTAGTGGTGTGTTTGGTGAAGAAAAATGACTGAGCTTTCTTGACTGACTTGTTGAATTTTCACAACTAGTCCCTTCCAATATTTCTGTAATTCTAAGGGAGTTTTATGTTCATCTGTGATATTCCAGACTGATTTTATAGATGAATGGTGAACACAGAGTCAAGCAGAAGAATGAAGAAAACAGCTTTGGAGTGCTTTTTCAGCTAGTTGAGCAGAGGTATTGGCATCAGAATATTGGGCTGGAAGAAGTGGGAGTTTGATGTGGTTACTCCTGACCTCTTTCTGAGAAAAAAAAATGCCTCCTCTTCTACTTTTTCCCAAAGCAGAATCACAGAGAGAACTGGAATCCTGCTTTTAGGAGGGCACATATATCTTCAGTCCCTGCTTATACTGACAGAGACAGCACAGACAACCAAAACACAACAGAAAGTCCCAGGCAGTTCCAAGCAGGAGATCTGTCTGCTTTAGGCACCTGCCACAGGAACTGGGACCTTGAGCCCTATTACACTGGAGCCATCCAGACAGTCCACTGTGTTTTAACCCCTCTAACGAGTTTCTGCAATGGATGCTTAACTCAAATCTGCAAAAGTACACTGATGATCAGCTGGAAATAAAACGGGGTCAAAGTGCTTGGCTGAAAACTTATTGAAGGCCACAGTACTAGTTATCAATTGACATCCAATTCAGTAACGTATCTGATAATGACAAACGAGAATGGGAACTTTTCCTGTAGTTTATATTCATGCATAAGCTGAAGCTGAAAGGTAGTTTGGTAGAAACATTCCTTAGTTAACGCTTTTATGAACATGTCTAATGCAGAAATACAAGCCCTTTCATATCACAAGAAGGAAGGTTAACAACAGAGGTTGTCAATTGGTTTTAAACCTTGTAATTAACCTGTATCTTTACAGTAAAGTAAAATGGTTATCTGAAGTGCTGTGTGCATAATGCTTCCCTGAGCTTTGTTCAGATACAAGAAGTTACCACATTTGCCTTAGTTCTTAGTAAAGATTCGCTCAATTTTCATTGCGCATATTCAGGAGAGCCACAGAATACTCTCACACTAATGAATGACTAATGCATTCACAATACTGCTACAAACCAAACCCAATGCAATGAGCATAGTGAAATAAAAAAGGCTAGATGTAAGGATTGCAAACTAATTTACATAGTGTTGTTTTAAAAGTGCTAACCTTAAGAAAGAATTTCTCTAACTAATAGTGTAGTTTTTTCTTTAAAAAAAAAAAATCAGAGGCAGACCTATTGAAATTCCAATGAAAACACAGGAATACTGAGTATAGGAGAAACCTACACTCAATGCATCGTATAAGCATTTAACTATTTTACTTAATTTAATTGAAAAAGGTACACATTTCAGCTATTAACATTTATTATATAAATTTGTTTATTTTGACTATCCTCCATTTGTTCCAAATGAGAAATATTATTTTTGTTGTGTGAGTAAGCACTAAGGTCTACCTACCTCACAGCTGAATATGGAATCAGACTATGAGACAGAGATGAATGCGTAATTGCTGTCTCCACAACGAATTGACTTGGAGAACAAAAAGAAAGGTACTGTGATGTTACTTTTAGAAGTTGAGTTTATGAAAACCTTCTATGGTATGCATTATTACACCATTAGAGCGGCAAGATTAATGTGCCTTTAAATAATACATTTAAAATTTCTTTTACACTGCCTGCATTAAACAGAGTGCATCAAACTCCTGAGATCCAGTTTAAGCTTTGCTAGAGTCTCTCACAACAATAGGTTTATGACTTTAAAAAGTAAAGATTCCACTAGGAAAACTGCGTAAGAATAAAAATGTCAGTTCCTGAAGAAAGTAGGATAGAAGCAATCCTTTTCAACATCCTAGTTTGTCTAATAAATAGGCCACATGCATTCCTGGTATAACATGCCTGAATTCAAAGAATGAATACCACAGTGTTTTATAACAATAAAATTGTTAAGAATATTCTTTTTGCGAAGCTTACAAAAATAAGGAAGTCAGACATTTAGTATTCCTTCCTGAAATAAAACAGATTATTTGCTGTATGCCAAAAATACATTAAGACAAGACTGGCAGACTAAAAATGAGGTCTTCTAAAACCTGAATATTTATCATGGAATAAATACTGTTAATATAAAAAGAAACATGTTCTTCAGAAATTTTAGTCCTCTACTCCATGACATGCTGGACAAAGCTGACAGTACCTCAGTTACCACTGTGTCATGTAGAAACTATTTTGTACAATGTCAACTGGAAAACAGACTGTACTTGGTGTTACTGAACCAGGGAAAATCTAGAAAAAACAAGGTTGTTCTTTATTTTTTGTGTCAGCATCTGATAGCACATTTTTCAGAATGATTTATTTTTTGTGCAGTCTTTATCTATCTTTAAAAAACAGAAACATGAAAAAGGGAACAAATAGGGGTATAGAAATTTAGAGGCAATACTATTTCTAAGGGTACTTTTAATAAATTTTTGTAATTTGAATGGATTTCGAATTAATGTTATCTCTTAATATAATGATTATAATTCCAGGTGCTGGCATTTGAGAAAAAAAATCCAAATTTAAGTCTTCTTCACAATAATTGTGAACAATTCTGCATGCAGCTATGGTAGTGATGCAAAATTATTAGATATGAAATGGTCAGCAATTAAAATGCCAAGCACAACAGCTTAACTTTTCCCAGAGAGGCATTTTGCTGGTGAATAAAATGAGCATACCCCAAGTTATATTAGCAAGAGTATAGGAAATCTGAAATCTATACAATATATTGCTGGCTGTTATTAGAATTTGTCAAGGTGATGGACTAAAATTTTATGGTAGTCAACCAAGTATGTCAGAAGAAACTATCACAAAAATTAACTAACATCACTCTTAGGGCCCAAATCCCGCAATAAATCTAGCATAAATTTGATTTTATAAGTTGAGACTGCTTTTTGGTGCATAAAGGATATGTTTAAGTCTTTGCAGAATCAAAACTTTCATGACAAATGGTCTCTGAATAGTACTAGTGTAAGTATATATAAGCACTATATAAAAATGATAAGCAAATATGGAAACTCATGAAAATAGAAAGAGTTCATAAGAAATCAGATCAATAACTGTATATGATCTATAGCTTATGTCACTCAAATAGAATAATTTATCAACTTGCTATTCTATCTTTTACCATGATTGTCAACAGAAGCCAAGAAGTGGTAAAAATTTTTGTCACTTCTGTGTGTTAGAAGAAAGGGCTCAGCTGAAATTAAAGACAAAACCTTACAAGCTCTCTTTTGATTATATTTAGTACATAAGGATACCATTTGCTTGTTAATTTTGTTTCTCTTTTCTATTGTTGGATCTCTGTATTTTCATCCTTTCATTTTAGAAACTGAGAAGCTCTGTGACATGATCAAAATAAGAGCAATCAGTATCACATTTCCATGAAGACATAGTCAGCTTTGAATGAGTCTCTAGAACAAATAAATAATTGAAAGCCTGAAGACTGTACACAAAGTTTGTAATAACTAGGCTAATGCCTCTTCTTTCTGGACTTACCAACCTGGAAGTTTCCTTGAAAAAAAAGCTCAAATAATTACTTGTTAGAATAAATTGAAAGAAAAACAGAAAATGCAAACTGGCCTGCTGAAAGAAAGACACAGACTTCCACATGCACAGCAATGGAGAATAATCTCCTATTTAAGACTGAGACTTCTATTGTTGCTTGATTTATCAGGTAAGTATCACAATCTTGCTCTATCCCATTATTTAAAAGCACAGTCTCAATAGCCCCATGGACTTAAGAGTTTTCAACTACCCACTGAATTTTATATATTTCAATCTCTCTTCAAAATACTTTTCATAATTGTATCTGACAATTATGCCACCATCAGAGCAAAAGAAAGATTTTAAAATGTTGGATAATCAGTTATGGGAAGTATGTGATAGTATCAAATGGAAAATATGCAATGCCATTTTCTCCACGTTTTTAGATGGTCATAAACCTCAGCCATAGCACTGATTATTCAGAGGAAAGCAGGTGCAAAGGACTACAATGAATGTGTCTGGACTGAGAATCTGAAAAGCACAGGACTGCCAGCATGGCTGTCAATGGGGCATAATGCCTGAAATTCAGAATTAGACAATTAATATTAGCTTTAAAAATGGATACGACTGCTTGAAGGAGAAGATTTTCCCTCTTACTGGGCCCCTAGCTACTCCCACTGATACATAATGAGACAGATTAAATCTAACTTTTGTTTAACCTGGTTGGTTTGGGTTTTTTTTTTTTTTTGGAGGGGGGTAGTGGTTCAGTTTTTGGTTGTTTTTTGGTTTTGGGGTTGTTTTTTTTCTGAAGAAACTGTTTATGGCTTCAGCAGAACATTTCAGTAAGCAAGTGCTCTGATACAATATGAATACCTGTATTTTTTTTTGCTAAGTCAAAGGGGTCAGGAAGGGATTTTCACTTTTGTTAAGTGCATACACACCTTTGGTTGTTTGGCTTATTCTGCAGAAGTAGTCACACTACCATGTGTACTTACCAACCTGATAAACACCTTTCCTACTGCATGGGAAGCTCAGACTCTTGGTTCTCATCCTGTGGCATAAAGTACTTTAAACTCTTAAGGTCTGATATATTTTAGTCTAAGTATACTCACAGGGTTCAAAATAGGAATTTCTGGGTGAAATGTAATGATCTGTGATATACAGGTCAGACTAAATGATCTAATGGTGCCTTCTGGCTGTACAAGCTACTCAAGCTAGGAAATCTGTTTTGCCCACTACTTAAACTCAGTCTTTCCAGCAGCACTGCAGTGCTTGAACTCTAAAAACACACTGAGAAGGCAGGCAACCATCTTATTCATGATGGCCTTTAATATCCCTTGCTGATAGTTTTAAATTTTTAAACAGCCCTACCTGTTGTGCTCCCTTTTATGTGTTCTCATAGTTACAGATATAATTTTGGAAGCAAAATATCTAAACAGTAAGCATAATAAAAATGAAACAGGTTAAAGCTTATTAGCAGTAGGGAGCAGATGTAGCAAAATTCTGCCAGTTCCCCTACATTTCCTCCCCAGCAGGGACTTTCTGTCAAGCTGTGAGTTAGTTCTATACAATAATGCAGGCTGCTGTTACTGCAGTTGCACCTTCCTATACCTCGCTAATGTACTAAAAATTCACTTTGATTTTTGATTTCTTCCTTCGTAAAAATAATATTTAAAGCAGTTCCTGCAGAGCTAAATGTAGATTCAAGGACTGCATGCTAGATGCTCAAAAGTGCATGAAAATGTAGTACTGGTAAGAAAATAATTACATTTTGAAAACTGTTTCATTTGCTTTAAAAATATTAACTTTCTCTCAACAAACTAAAGGTTCCTGAGCCAAGAGATAACCAGTTAATGACTGAAGTTAAGATTCCTTGAAATACCTCTCAAACATACATCATTCAATATTTCAGTTACAATGTGGAAAAAAGATAACTATTTAAGGAACAAAGTCATAAATTGATAGCAATATAAACTGAAAGCAAATGAAGTCTGCCACATGAAACATGATCACAGACTGTCACTTGGAGGGTTTTATTCTTCATGTGTAGTGTCAAAAATAAGCACTTAAGAAAAAGAGTTGAACTGAATTAAGGATGTTCAAGATGGAAAGATTCCACTTGAAAATCATTTGAGAGTGTGTACCCAAATGGGACAGAGAACGAGAAAAGTTAATGGTCAAAATCTACTTTGTGGGCATTAAGGATAACTGATTTTATGATTTAGAATTTAAATTTCAGATACTGATTGCAAAGATGTTTTCTTTGAAAGTCTACTTTCCTTCTGAACTTTGACCTTGAGCTCTAGAACTAATTCTCAAACCAAATGTCAGATTTTACCTCAGATAGTCTAACTACGATCACCTGTTCACCTGTACACATACAGCACCATTAGCTACTGTTGTTAAACCTGTAATTAAGTTTTGCAGGATTCAGTGAAGAAAACTGTCATGCTGCTGAAGGCAGAAGAAAAACAATTTGAAAATTCTGGTGGCACTATTAAACTTGTATTAATTGCCAGCCTCTCCCTCATTGACACAGTCACCTTTATCAGTAGTGCAATCAAAAATTATTTTGAATGTGGCACTTTTTAGTAAGCAAAGATTTTTAGTGGAAAATACAAACATTTACATTCCTTCATCTTATGTATATGAGTTTTCTCGGGACAAATGTTTGTTTTCAGCAGTGTAGTCAGTTACTTCATTTTGTAATATGGTATGACTGCAAAGCAAGATCAGTTAAATGGAATATAACAGGACTATTAGGATTGCGTATACCCTTTATTTTAAGTCAAGCCATTTATATTGGTCAGTAATATCCTACATCTAGTTTTGAACATGGATTTTTCAGGACAGGTTTTCCCTCAGTTAATTTCCTACAGTCCACTCTGGTGGGTTGCCCCCGGCTGGCAGGTGAGATACCCCAGTTGCTTGCTCTCACTCCCCACAGCAGGATGGGGGAGAGACTCACGAAGGCAAAAGTGAGAAAAAATCACGAGTGGAGATAAAGACAGTTTAATAACAGAAGGAAAGAGAAAAAAAATAAAGGCAATCACCCATCACCTCTTACAAGCAAACTGATGCGCAGGCAGTCTCCGGGGAATGGCTACTCTAGAAATAACTCGGCCCCGCCCCAGTTTTTATTGTCAAGCATGAATTTATACGGCATATAATACCTCTTTGGTCCATTCGAGTCAGCTGTCTCAGCTGTGTCCCCTCCCAGCTTCTTGCCAAACCCCAGCCTACTTGCTGGTTGTGAGCAAAGTTGGAAAAAGAGAAGCTGTGCAGTCACTATTTAGCAACAGCCAACACTGGTCTGCTGTCAACATGGTGTTAGTCACAAATCCAAAACACAGCACTACAGGGGCTGCTATGAAGAAAATTAACTCTATCCCAGACAGACCCACTACATCCACTCACGAGAGGAAATTCACCATAACCTAAAAATTATAAGCCAAGTTTGAGTTAAATGCGAAACTGTTCTAAGCAGTCATTGGAATGAGACATAGGGAAAGCAAACTTGTTCTCCTGAAGATGAAGATACTCTCTCAGATTACTACTGAAATATATAATGGAATCTTAACTCTTATGTTCCTGAAGGCAGGTGAGTCCATGTACAGAAGATTAGAATGGAAAGCTTTCAATAAACGGCCTTTAAGTGACATCTATTATTATATATGTTTGCTAAAAGTTGTTATACAAGGAAAAAAACCCCAAATATATATTCATGGATATGTATGTAATGTATATTTATCTATATGCATATATATGTATACAAGGAGGGAAGGAAAGAGAAAAATCTGTATACCTGTACATCTCCCCTATGTAATTCTGCAGAACATGCACAGAGAGACAATGAGACTATGCGTTACTGAACAGATATCTACAACTGCACAGAAACATTCATTTGACAAATCATGACAAACATTTACCAAAATTACTGACTTAATTAGAAATGATTGACAATATTTTCATCAGTTAATAGTTCCTCTTTTAGACTCACTTGCTTCTTCATTGAGGTATATGCAGAAGTAACTACCTTGTCAACTACAGGAGGTGGCCAGGATGTTTCCACAAAGGTGCTTACAAGCGAGATGCATAAATACCTGCATAATATTCACACTGAATAATGTCCAAAAGAAAATCAAAGTTAGTTTTCAAGTGTTACCAGCTGTGTTCACTGTGTTACAATAAAGGACTGACGAGAACTATACACATGTATCACATCAGCTGGAAGCATTTTTATTTTTCATCCATGAATACGGAGAGGAAGCTGAAAGTGATTATTCACTGCTGAGCTGGCATGCATGTTACTGAGTATTGACCAGTTTGCGCTGCTCCTTTTTGCTATGCAAAATTTTAAAGGAGTTTCAAAATAATGATAGCTCACTTTGATGCTGTTTTACTTTGAAAGTGGAGTATAGGAAAGGATAAATAGTTTTTGGTTTAATTTGACTTTTATGAGTAAGGAAATTGAAGATCTATTACTAATTTTGAACCCTGTGTGATCTTGTTCAGAGAAGAGGAGAAGGAAGAGGATATTAAATTGTTATTATGACCACCACACAGAACCAGAGATGAGGATAATCAAGTACTGAAATTTAGTAGGATCCCTTGGATTGTACTATACACTAGTAAAGAAGTACTTCCACTGGAAGAATATTTTCCTGAGTTAATTTTTTTCTTTTTGCTTTCAAGTTTTTGGTGATAGAAGATCATAACTGTATCTGAGTAGAGATAAGATTCTTGCAGTTTCAAATGGAAGAGATGGTATTTTGAGCTCTAAGTTTGATGAGACAAGTTAAAATACCCTCCCTGGAAAAGACCAACATCTAGAATAGCTACTTAGTACTTAACATCAAACTACTTTGGATGGAACATTTTTCAGTGTCTGAAAGAGATTAACCTGCTACAGTTTTAGGAAGGAGCAGTTAATAAAACTGTCTATGTAGGTTTGGGTGGTAATCCAGCCCTTCTTTCAGTCCTGGTCAGCAGGATTAACTCACCCAAAGGAGAACAAAAAAACTTTGAAGCTGATGATTTTCCTGAAATTCATTGTGGGGATTTAAAGTGCCCTACACATAATTTGGACTACAGTTCGAATAGGGAAATAGGGAAGTTTCCTGAGTGAAATAGGACCTTGATCACTTTTCAACCAAAATGGCATTTTCCCCTCAATAAAGAGGCACTGACAACAGGTACTTGCCTCGGGGCTGAAATCCTGTTAACGGCTTTCACAGTCATCACACATAAAACTTTTGACCAGAGGTTCTGGCCTAAGCAAACAGTGGATGTATATATGCCATCTTGCTTAGCACAAAAGTGACAGGCTCAAAACAGAATTAATATTTTCAGCAAAGGAGATGAAGAATCACTCAAAAAAACCCTTTTAAGGGAACTGCTGCAGGGGAAAATCAGTCAGCCTGGATGAACTAGGTTGTTTACCACCCTGAATAACTTGACATGCATTTCTTCACTGTGTCTAACTGAAAAACAATGTTCAAATGCATGTATATATTACCTGTAAATGGCAAATAAGCTAGTGTAAATCAGTTCATGGAAATCAGAGAGTTATGCTGATTTATACCGGCTGAGGATTTGATTGTATCTATCTACACAAACATTCACACAAGAAATGCTCTCCTTTCATATTTTCTGTTGTTGATAATTTATGTTTATAATCTAACAAGTCAAATTCATGTATACTGTTTAGAACATTATGCAATCATATAATTTTTTATGTATACTTATATATACGACTTCTAATAATGGCTTTAGTTAAAATAATATTGACTGCTTCATTGTTCTTTTTGTTGACTATATTCCTTTTTAAAATTCATTAAGGGTCCACTAATGTTACAAATAGAATATCATAATCTTCCTTTAAAGAAAAGTGAAAGTGGCAACCCTTTCACCTCACATCGTGGCCCAGTGTCAAAAGACAGACTATTTTCAAGGACCTCTGGAGTTCCACTATCTGCATTTGACCTGTGTTAAACATTCTCATTACAGTTGCTTCAAATGAATACAAAAGCTTTGTTTAATCTGAACACAGGGGAAATGAAATACACTAGGCACAAGATGAAAGACCCACTACCACTGTGCTGTTTGAATGCACTGCATGTTCTTAACATGGACCATAAAAGAAGCCCGGTTTAATATATCAAACTGAGGAACACTCAAAATAGCATCTAGTAGCAAAATAAATGCTATAAACCTGATGAGACAAAAAAGGGAAACAGAAACATGTATTTTTCTTCCTACTGAATTTCTGATAGGCATAGATACTGGCTGGTAGCAATGTTTTTAAAAAATATTTAGTTTTCTTCTGGCAATATTACCAATTATATTAATTAACCTAGGTGAGATTTTACCGCAGCGTAAATGTAACAGGATTCTAATCTACCACTTATACCTTTATAATATTTATCTCTACTCCTCACATTTTAACTATGCTGTTCAAAAAATTGGTAAAAGAAGGATACTAATTAAATTAGTATCACCTATACTATTATCCATAGGACACAAGAGTTTACAACACTATTTGGAAATCTAACAATTGTATTAAACATAGATATTAACCAATACACACAATAAAATATACAAAAATGTGTACCTGAATATTATGGACTTACAAACATCTGTTCAGAATGGTGAAAAAGCACATATCTTCTCACAGAAATCTGTGGGTTTTTTAATATTCCTTTTAAGTTTTATGGTAATTTTCTCCATAGGTAAAGAGGATCTTAAACCTCTGTCCAATCCTTTGCAGCAAGAAAAACCTTTGACTTCCACTATTTGAGCATAAGCTACTTCTGTTCTAGTTAGGATAAAGTGTCAGAGAATGCATGAATTTTATTTAAATTCATGACAGTCTGTATATTCCAAATACTACAGGCATGTCTGAACAATGCAACAGACTGCTGTGTTACAGATGCAGGATGCCATTCTAAATGACTGCCGTGAAAACATAATACTTACTCCAGAAAACCACTGCATGTAGATAGACAGCTTCTGGTTCAGGATTTAACTTGTTTATACCTTGGGACCTGTGCATTATTTGGTAGGCAAATTGGAAAGACACAGGGTAGTACCACTGGTACCTATAGGACTGTTAAAGGAGGTACGATGTGGGGACTCCCTAGAATGGGCCCAGTGCCCCTAGATGACTGGTCTTATATATCTTTAAAAAATCCTAGTTCAGGCTCATTTACATATTTTGACATCTAAACAGTCTGTAAATCTGGCCCAAAAGGTTTAAATTTAGATACTTAAAGTTGGCATCAAGTTACCCAAGTGCTGAAATAAGCAAGGAACCCATTCACAATATATATCAGATAAAACATTGTGAATCTTTTTTCCATCACTTCTGCATTACATGTTATTAAGACAAACATTGTCAAAAACCTGACTGGCATTCCTGACAGAATGAAAGTCAACTGTAGCATTCTTTGCTAGATTTGAAACAATCATGGGATCACAGCAACCCAATCTGAATGCTTATTATAAAAAAATAAAGCTTCTGTCAGAAGAAGGTGGGCTGGAGAACTTTTAAAGTTTGTAGTACAATTGCTCAGGAATTTATTGCAGGGAGGAGACCAGACAACTAACGCCCAAATGCAAGCTGTGTTATAAAAGCCAAAGACACATATTTTTTGATGTCACAGGAAGTATTTCATCAGGTAGATTTTTTATTGCTGAGGATGAAAAATACAGTGGTAGATGCCTAATAACTCACAGTGGAATTGATCTTTAGTATTATCATCTGAAGAAAAAAACCAGTATGTATAAAATGAATTGCTGAAACAAACGATATAAGTTAATGGCCTTAGAGCTATTAATACATCTTGCAATTACATTAAGTATTATCTTTCTGTGCAACACTGTCTTCTAATCTTAACAAAACATATTGTTTTCACTGTTTCAAAATCTCCCTTCACAACATTTTGGGTTCACTTACAAATACAGGCAATTCTAAACTTTGTGTTGGTAACAAAACATTGTGTACTAAATGTACTAAAGTATTTCCCTATAATTGTTTTTTTTATAACAAAGAAATCTGAGATAAAATTTCATATAGTTCTGGAAAATCTGCCTCTGAGTTTTGTATTTGCCACCAAAACAAAATAAGAACTGAAACTAATTTTTATCATTCAGTCACATTTATCAAGAACTGTATTTCAAAACAGCAACTGGCCTCCAAGTTTTTCTGTAAGTTAACGTGCTCTTAATTCACAGAAAAAAAAAAAGAATTAATAGTACTTTGCCATAGAGTATACATTTGAATAGCAACAGCCCAAACTGTTACACAGTTTATCAAAATTGATATATTTTACTGGCCTAGCTACACCAAACTTGCTGGGGATTAGCAAGATGTAAAAATAATAAAAATACAGCAGTTAAACAAGCTGGAATGCCTGAAATCTTGAGACAGTACAGCATGTTTCTTTGTATTGGGGAGAAGAAAGCAAAAAGCAGGTAAATTCAGATGTAGAAAAAATAATGTAATCATGATCTTGCCCATCTCAGTCTAGTGGAGTCTGTTGTACAGACAGAAGTACAATCCACCACTTGAAACACTCTAACAAAGTACTACAGGGATGGTTCTGCATGCAAAGCCCATGGGGAGGGGAAAAAGAAGGTAGGGGGTGGACTCAGCTCCCAACTAAATATGGTGGGAGTACTGTCTAAATGTTACAGCTCAACCCCTACTGAATAAAGTGCGTATACAAAGTAAATTAATACAATTTTGCAGGCACAGTCACTGTTATATCATTATACAATAATTATTTGGAATATTTCCATCTATCAATAATGCCATCTGTCCCACCCAATACAAATGGACTACAACCCATCTGGCTTATTTTTTTCTATTGATTACTCTGCTGAATGAGTTAGCAAAACCGCTTATAAAATCATCATATTACATGACACTGTCATTAAAATATGTGAAGTACAGAAAAACACAAGATGAGACTTAATTGGAAAACTGTCAGTTCTTCTTCCAGAAAGTTTTAACAATGCTATAAGCTTTTTTTTTGGCTTTTTTTTTTTTTTTTTTTTTAAATATATAAAAAGCTCTAAATGTTAACTACTGGATTAGGCAGAAACTGTTCTACTGTGAAATTGTTACTATTTCTGACTAGGTATGTTAGAGAAGCTCCCTAAATGTATCTCTTCAAGAGTGTCAAAATGTCCCAAAGTGTGCCTGGGAATCACAAAGAAACTGTGGAAGGAGTGTAACTTAAAAATAGGGTGGGAGGAAGCTGCCGATGGCTGGCACTTGTATTTGTTAATTCCAATTATTTTTCCTAGGTTTTGGCTTTGATTATTTGTTTGCATAATTGTCTTTATGCTATTTTTGCAGCCTCTGTTTTTTCTTTTGATTTTAGCTACTGCTTCCATCAACTAGATTTTAATTTCTACAACTGTAGCTTGTTTTTTCTTTTGATTTAAGCCACTGTTTCCCTTAACTATATTTTAGTTTCTCCAGCAACCACTACTTAACAACAATGCAGGCTTATTCATCTACAGAACTTAAATGCTTACCTCGGCTCCCTCACACTAGATCTCTGTTTCTACAATACCCTTTTAGTTTTAACAAGGGAAATCTCCCTTGTGTACATTCAAAATGTCGATCCAAAGATCTTTTCGTTAGCCCAGTGATTTAGTTGAGTTTTTTTGAGTGAGACCTTGGTGGGGCTGCTTTTGTAGCTTCCCCTCCCTGAGATTTTTTTCTTTCTACTACAACCTTCCATCCCTCCACCAGATTTCTGTTTCCTCTGTCACCACAAATGGCTTTTCCAGTGACACTGCAACTCAAAAGGACATAGGAAGGAAGATGAGAGAGGGACAGGGGCTGGATTCCGGCTTGAAGGACACAGCCTTTGATGACTGTTGGTAACTGGAGTTCAGGGAGGCAACGCTCAGGGTTATACTGGAGGGGTGAGGCTGCAGGGAATGGGGCTGGGAGCACAGATACTGAGCTGCCATCTGGAGTGAGGGAAATGAGGGTGACAGCAGTGGAAACGAGCTGTTTAGGAAGCAAGGTATGATGTTGGAATAAGGAAGGGGTCAGAGGCTGGGTGACTGAAACAAGTTAGAAGTTGCTAGGGGGTCCAGCCTGCTTAACTATTTTCTCTCTCTCTTACAATCCCCTCCCACCCTTGATGCTCACTAGAGCCACTCCTCTGGTTATCAGTTAAATAGCTTGGTTATTCTGAAACATACTCTATTTATCTTCATAATTCAATAAGTTCCTAAAAGACAATTGTCACTGTCAATATGACAAGAAGGCCTCTAAAATCCAGGTAAGTGTGTTTGACCGCGTGGCCTTATCTCAAATGAAGCTTTGATCAACGCTATTGATCCATATCCTGCTCTTAGAAGTAAACCTTTTGTGTGATATAAACACATCCAGAGAACAATCCTCACACTTCTCTTTATATTATGTTCTGTTAGATCCAATTTATTTCTGTCCTAGACAATTTATGCAATCCCTTTTGTGCTTTACAGACTACTGACATCAAATATGTAGAATGATTTGACTGAAGCTGCAGAATAGTATTATTTATGTAGAGGATATTTACAAGACATTGCTATATGACAGAACACTAATAATTTTCAGTGCTCTAAAAAAACCCTTTGGCAGTTCTGATGCATATGATTTAGTCACTGTGTTAAATACAAAAACCTCTATTTTAATACACCATCATTTTGCTATTAAATACAGAACATTCAACAAACAGAAATGTAGAGTCTAAAGCCTGTCTTTAAAGCATAATTAGTTCTATAGTTTATGATGTCCAGTTTACAAGAAATGAGTTCTGAGCTGCATTGTTTTGTTTGCACAAACTCCTTCTTCCTTGGAAGACAGAAGCAGAACAATTTCAATTGAGACACCATTTGTTCTTATTAAGTAATCTGTAGGTTGCTATTGATTCAGGCCTTTGGCCACTTCTTGAAATACAGTTCAAGAATAATAAAATACTTTTGGTTTGGATGACTTAGTATACTTGAAGAAAACAGATCATTATTTCATGTCATGGCATCTGACAGAACTGTCTGTAGTAGTATTGGGATACCAAAAAATAAACAAAACTACACAAGTAAGGGATATGCTACTTAAAGACTTAAATACAGATGCCTTCAGAGTAAAGCTACTGTGTTCTGCACAGAAAGGCAGTATCTTACAGCATCTGACAGGCTGCTCCAAAGAAAATGTTAAGAGATGTAAAAACTACATTTCCTGTTTTCACCGATTCTATGGAATAAGCGAAAGAGAAGTACAACTGTTGTACAATTTATCAGTTATTTTACAAAGTTCTTCCAAATTTCAAACTTTACTGTTTTCCTTATTCTGAGAGTAAAGGAAAAATTCTCCTAATGCCACACCAGATAGTGCTTCTCCTCCAATACAAAATCTCAGTTTCCATTAACAGGACAATTGTATTTTCAGGTCAGGACAATTCCTCCCTCTGGTTCCTTGTAACAGAAGTGTTTGAAACATCTTTTTCTCTGCTTTGCTGTGTACCCAAACCCTTACTAATAAAAAAAGTATGCATAGCCTGAGGAAAAATTCAATTCCTCTGTCTGAATCTCCTATTGACAAAATGATAGGGAAATTGGAACATCTGGCTGCTAATAAGACCTCATTCCCACTGATATTTTAATTGTTTCCAAAGCATTTTTAGATTGTGTTGTGGCACACATTACTGCCTCTGCTAATATTTTTTGCTCTTTCTGATACTGTCATTAATGAATATGATCTGATAAGCACAGCATAAGATTGATGAACATCCTCTAGGATTGCTTGATGCTCCTCTAGGATGTTTTTTCTTAAATATTCCTGAAAACTGTTAGGCAGCTAACTCTTCATAGAAGTATGAGTAGGCTGCAATGCACTTTTAAGCTATGGATGAAAAAGTGACACGGGACAGATACTAGTAATAGCCCAAAAGCAAGCAACCCCACCTGTATTTTTCATGTAGCTAAGAAAGTACTGCCTAGTCATCTCAGTAAGTGGAAGAAATACAAGACTCAAGAAAGAGTGGATGGTATGTATAATAACTATGGAAAACCTAAAAGATTCTATATGGAAAAAGGAAAAGTGTCAAAGAACTGGCAAACACTACCAATCTGCCCTCAAATCATACATATCACAAATAAGAAAGCATGTGGTCATGGTACATGTTACTAACCAGTCACATAGCAAAAAACTGAACTGAATTAAAAAATATGAATTTAATTCATATTCAATACACTTGGTCTTGGAAGAGTAGTAAACACTATTTAAGAGAGTCGTTTATTAATAATTCAAGGTGGAATGTGTGTCTAAGTAAAGCCTACATCTTTACTCAGAAAGACAAGTGCTAGCGCAGAGACTGAAAGTGAAGGCAAACAGAAGGAAAGTTTCAGGTGTATTTTTCCTTCTTCTATGGCAATATTAACATATGCTATGTTTCCAAGCCATGTATTTCCCTGAGAAAACATAGTAATTAAGCTACATTATACAGCAATTATGGTTACTACTCTTTTTTACTCAGTTGTGGAGAAGTTATGTTTTATTTCCAAAATGTGTGGCCATTACCTTTTCAATGCTTGCAGGGTGTTCCGTGGCTATTTAAGAAAAGTGGTATATACATAATAGAAATGATTATGGTATCACTATAAATCACTGTGCAAACTGTCATGCTGTTAGAGATAATCTAGGGTCAACCAACAGACAGGCACACCCCAATCTGGTCTTAAAAGTTCAGCTGAATAATAAGCAATAATAAGCAGTAAACTGTTAAACTCAGTTGTCATGACAATATTGCTTGTAAGAAAGACAGGAAAAAACCTCAACAGAACAACTCACAAAAAGTTGAAGTAAAATGCCCAGTTATTATGTAAAAATATATGGGCAGAGGTAATTCAAATAAGCTATTGTTCACATTTTTGTTGGAGGAATTGGCTGCTCTTTAAGAGTTCTTTAACATATTGCTTTGGGGAATTAAGACAAAGTTAGTGATGAATATAACTTTCTATTAAGCAATTTTCTTTCTCAATTGTGCACAACCACTTATGAGCCAGAACATAACAGCTCAATCAAACCTTATTGTATCAGCTTTACTTGAACCCCTCTGAAATGTACTGAGAAAATTCTGATATTACTAAAAGACTTGGGGGAAAAAAAAAAAAAAAGACAATCCAGAAAGAAGAAATGAATATCACAGCTACCTTTTTACATTCTCTTAATTTCTTCTGCCATATAGAGCGAGCAATAGGAATGTGCTTGCTGTCAGTTACATAGCAGCTGGCTGTGATGACGTGGTGGAGTGCAGTCTTCTGGCTCATAGCTTGAAGAATTCGCTCAACATGACGGAGAGAAACTGTGGCCTCAGTCCATATGCCACCACTAACAAGCTGCATCGTACAAGGTACTAGAGCAATCTGTCCAGCACAGTAGAGAACATCTCCAACCTAGAAATAAAAACAAGTAAATAAGATTCTGGGAGTGTATAGAAGGCATGAAAAGCACTTATCTCCTTTCCAGGTAGTTTCTTTCAACAGTACTGTTCTTTGCCATCATTTGTCACAAATGGAGCAAACATGTCAGTCTAAAGATAATTTTTGATAGGGATTTAACTACAATATAGAAACACAGCACTGCAAGATACTCTAACATAACAGTTAATACATGGACGTATGTGTCAGCTCAAAACAATAATATCTGATGTTACTGACTGCTACAGCTGTTGGATCACACTGATGCCCCAACATGGTTAAATATGTTCTTGCTTTCTTTTCTTGAGTGACAACACCCACTATTTTTGATTCAATGCTTTTTTTTTTTAACTTCTAAGTCTTAAGCTTTGTTTCATGTAAGAATATATAAGAAAGTGCAAGTGTATATCTGTAATGTCTTTAGTAAACTAACTTAAAAATACTATAAAAATAGTACTTGCAGAACACCTAAATGACTGTGTATGAAAAAAGTAATGATAAGCCACCAGAAGGTAAAAGGAAATTGCAGATTGAAAATGAAATGCAGAAGAGTGCTACTTGACCAAAAAGATGGATTCGCCTTTTGAAAATGGAATTAAAAGGGTGGCCAGATATGCCATCAATGTATGTTTTAAGTTGAGCTGCAATGCACTTTCTTTGGGCTGATTTTGCAAAGTCTTCCTGGCAACAGTCTCAAGACCTACTTTTCTTAACAGCAGCCAGCAAAGGAAACATTTATTCTTACTATTCAGACATCTCAAAGATTTATTATAAAATCTTAATGTAAATATCAAAACTTTTCATCCTCTTATGCTGCACTTCTCTAGAAAGTCACTGCATTTCCTGATCAGTGAAGCAGTAAATTTTATTCAATATCAAAAGAAAACTAAGTATAGAAGTGGGAAGTAAGGTGGGCGTAAGCAGCTTTGAAGTCAGCATAGGAAGCATTTTGCTAGGAGAGGAAAAATGGACTGTGCAAGGAATCTTCAGGAAGAATTTTTCAGAACTTACTGTATAAACTGTAAAAATTCCTCAGAATTAAGAATAATTAAAAAAGAAATCTGTGTCCTACAAGACATGGCAATCAAACCATGTGACAGACCCATATGCAACTCCAAATCTGTCCTCATAACTGTCTGTGTCTCACAAAAGACTCACACATGTAACTATTGGAAGAGTATCTTATACAATTTGGCATACAAGTTCTATGATTAGCAGCTGAAGAGGGGGAGGAGGCAGAGAGGAAACATAATATATCAACTGACACCCATCAACTATTTAAATTGTTTAAAATATCTGAAATATTGTTTTGATAATGCTATATATAATCCTGAATTTGGAAAAAAACTATGCAAGTAATATTTTGGTTTATAGGAACAAATGGTCTTTTTTTTTACAGTGCTATTTTAAAATATGTGCCATCAAACAAGGGAGTCCAGCCAGCTACCAAGTGGCATACTGACAAGATGAGAAACAAATTCAGGAAGATATGATTCAGAGGGGCACAGGTTTGTTTTTAAAGCAAGCTATTCATTTTCACCTCTGCAAAGTGAAATCCATGCATTAGTCGAAAACTTCAATACAGGTATTTTATACTTCTACAGAAAAAAAAATCACATGGGCAATATTTCTTCTTTTTTCCCCTTTTGGGCTGCTGGTTTTCCATGCATCACCCATGTTAATTATTAGGTAGACAGAAGAGCTGTTCAACCAGTTCACTTCCCCTATTCTTGAACAGATTGTTTGAGACATAATATGAATACTAATTAACGATAAAATATCTGTCAGTGTTTTGAAATACGGACCAAGATAGCACTTTCTTAAAGTATCCTGGATAGTTCTGATACAATTAGCCCCATTGGTCATAAGCAAGGTCAAAAAAAAATCTCTGAAGGATTTGAGCAAAATTGGCACCACTCTTGGCTCAGATTCAGTGGGAATTTTGCAGAGTTCTTTAAAAAACAATTTAAAAAATCCCTCTGTTCCTAACATACTTGTTTGTATCTTAAGATGTAATTAATAGAAGAACAGTGTTCCTAACATGACACCATGTTATGGAAGGATGGATGCAAGGGGGAAAGAGGGGAAGAGGGTCAAAACATGGCCACACGTTTGCAGCAACTGTATTTCAGGGGGACATAATTCAGGACAGGGGAAGGAGGAAGGATGTTCCTTTTCTCTTTCACCGTGACTTGGTCATGAAAAACAAGCATAAATAAAGAATCAGCAAGGGCAAAGCAGCAAACCAATACAAACAGTGTTTTAGCAGATTTCAAGAGGTTGTCTCTAGAATGTTTGAAGCATTATACAGAAAATTGGTAGCAGAGTAAAAAGCATTTAAAACAGAGAAGACATCATAATATCTTGTTCACAGTACTGAAATCTTATGAGAGATGTCACAATGTATGGTGTCAGTCCTTGTGTTGTGAAAGTGTTCTGCAAAACCCTGCTAGAACCTTACAACAGTTTATAATTTCTGGAGCATCTACAAGAGTAACAGAAGATCTTTCAGGCTATAGATTCACAATGTATCAAGTCTAGAGGACTTGCATATCCAGCAAGCTCAGCATAGAAACAAAACTGCAATATAATGGATGTGTATTTATACACTAGATGTCTCAGCTTACACTGATGATTCAATTGTTACTGCAGCCCATATACATATTTCCAGTGCTAAAATTTCATTAAAGATTTGACAAGCAAAAAATAAAAAAACTTGTACTGTTGAAATGCTCACTTGTACCAATTTATTTCCAATATAGCTCCACAGCAGTAAGCAGTCTATAAATGGGGCCTCATGCGATTCCCCATCTTCCCTTTTTATCTTAATTTGTAACACTGCAAGTTAAGTGAAAGGTGAGTCTTAATAAACTAACATAATAGTTTAGCAGCTCTTTTGCTCAGTTAGCACAACCTTAAATAACCAAGGGAATTCAGTGGACAATCAGAACTTCTCACAGTGTAGCTGTGCTGCAGGAATTAAGTATAATATAAAGCTAGATCACAGCTAATACAGAGCAAATACAGTATAGTAGCAAATTATTATTTTATTTCACCTTTTTTCGTAAGCTGCATTCACTTTTTAGGAAAGCAGAAGGAAAGCATCTATGGTACCATGGAAAGGAAAAGTCAGAATGGTTGGTGTCACTTTGAACTGTTCTATCCCATGAAAAAGTTTTTAATGGTATTATAAGTTACCAAAAGGACGCAACATATCTCCCACAAAATATAATTCAGGAAAAGAAACAATGAGAAAAACAGACTTAATTGGACATAAGGACTAACTTAAGCTGCTAATTAGCAAGGGAAAACTATAATTATTGTTACTTAGAAAGAAAAAGAAGTAATAGGATACCTATAGATATGCACTGAATTGTTTTTTTTTTAATTAAAGGCCAACAGCAACTATGGAAACTTCATGGAACTTTTTCTGCTGGTACTATTAAAACTTGCTAGTGATTAACTGGCATAATACAAAAAGTGCAGGGAACTTCTAACAGAGAGATTTCAACCATTCACCCACATGTATTTAGGCCAATGTTACTAGTTGCACCATATGAACAAATATGTGTTTCTTGGAAAGGATGGAGTCAATATACAATCAGCCAAATCTGTGTTACGAATGCAGTTTGGTGTCTGAGTGACTGCTGCCCTTTAGCAGGTCAGGGTGCACAAAAGATTCAGCGACCCCCTGACCTAACAGTGAAATAACTCACCATTATGTTCAGTCAATGTAAATAAGCATAACTGACAATACGCTAATAGGCTGCCTCTGGTCAGCCATGTGTACCTCTGACCTTAATGAAGACCTAAATCAATTAATACTCCAGGCAATAAAGACCTCTGGCTGATTAAATTAGATAGAAATCATCTTTTCTAACGGGATTAAAGCTGTAAGGTGGTGAACTTTTTATTTAATATATGATAATCCTTCTTCCTAGGGCACTCTTATTTTAGCTAATGATGGTAAAATTGCTATTTGCAATGTGAAATCTTTTATTCAACTACCTAGTGTGAATAAAGTTTTAAAGGTACCGTTTAGACAACACTAACTGAAGAGCTTTGAGTGTTCACACTATGAACACAAACTGTATTTCATTAACATGGTTCTAATACACCACAACCTTCAATATAATTCACATTTTTCTTGAACTGTTACAAATTTGTAGTCTAAAAATTCCACGAATGAGCCGATCACACATAGTTTAGTTTGATACAGGCTTTCTTTTGAGAATATGTGTACAGTTATCAGTAGCTAAAAGATGAAGGATATATTCCTAAATGAAAATTTAAAAAAAATTGTTATGATTATCTTTGACTAAAAAAAATTGACACTGATAAGAATCCACGTATCACTTAGTAAGATGCTTGCTTATCATACTGAAAACTCCAGAACTTCCCTCTAAATAAAATATTTTTTCCTATTTAGGTCAAAAAATTATAATCAATCAATAGCATATTATTGCTATCATATTGAGATATCTGTAACATTTCCACAATTTTCAGAGATTTATAACTCAGTTTTCAAATGCTATGACTCCAGATTGATAAACCTCATTTTGAGATGAAGCTTCATATATTTCAAAATGTATTTGATCACCTGAGCCACAAGACTACAAAACACTCATCTTTTTGCGTTGTTCTTCACTATTAAAGTTTATTTTATCAAAGTGTGATTTAAATTTTTCTCTTTGAACTTACATATTTGTGGGTTGAAAATTCACAGGACATTTTTTATCAAGAAGTAAAATAAAATACTGCAATTCCATGGATGCTAAACTAGGCTGCATAATTTTTTTTTATTTGCAGTTTAGCAAAATTAAGATACACTGTTCACAAAGTCATATTTAACACTGAGCAGAGTGTCATAACAGTATCAATACACCTAAAACTTTTGTGCATTTCCTAATTGAAATTATGCCAAAGTAACATGTCATGCAGTATACATACACTGAGCAGCACAAAAATGCATTTGAAGAAGACACAATATTAATAGCTATGAATACTAAATCAAGTTCAAAACACTACATCCAATACCTCTTATTCATACTCTGTGCTGCCCAACTGCAAACACCTCTGCAATTCTCTAAAAATCAAATAATTCAAATTGAGCCTTTAGACTGTGCTGGATTTACAACAGATGATCTCATATAATACATCCCTGAAAGTCTGTAGCACCTTGAAGTTTAACAAAATGCTATATGCACAGACTTTTGAGAGGGATGATCAGGTCAGAAAGCTTAAGAAAAGATACGATCAAAGTTTCAGCTTGAAAACCACTTTTAAAAAAACCTTTCTATCCTATCACAGAAAACTGTAATATCTTGCATACATATTTTTGGCAATGTGTTGGTTATATTTAAATCTTGATAAATGCCAAATCAATTTTATTCTGCTCTGCAACTGATGGAAATAAAAACCACAGACTTCAGATTTACAGAAGACAAACATTCAAAAACTGAATTTTTCACAAAGAAACCACCCCAAAAACTGTCATTCACATTCCAAGGGAGTATGAGACACAAAACAAAAATAAACCTAGCTTTTGAAGTCAGCAACTGTAGTTATAAACATCTAGGAAAGGTTCCAATAAAGTGGGTGAAAAAGGCTTGCCATCTAATACATCCATGTGGGCATGACAGCTTCTGTCCTGAAGTCTTCTCCAGGACTCCTGTTTTGATCCACTTGGAATCTCCAGCACACAGAGAGGAAATGAAGAAAATGGAGATAAAATATTCTTTACTTACTATGCATATTTCGGTCAATGTCCTGTACTGGCACACAGGGTACATATTGTTCCTATATGGAAAATTACAGTACACAGTTCAAAGACTTAATTGCTATAGAGGATGAACTGTTCTCCACATCCTAAAGGATGTTTTTTCCTAAATAGAAAAAGAGCAGACTCCCTACTTGAAAATGAGCAAGCTAACAAGAGTATTAATCTTTGATGCATTTCTTCCTTGGGACACTGGAATTCTAGTCTTCATGACTATTAATCTGTCACCTTTTATAAAGCCTACCATTTCCTCTCAAGCTTTTGAAGAAAAATCACAAGTTCTCACACAACCACATTAGCAAAATCTGCCAACTGTGAAAAATTGCGGAACACTCAGCTTTATGAACATACCTTATCTAAAAGATGGAGTAAAACCTCCAAACTGATTATCATTTATTCATTTTCGTATTACTTTGAATAAAAATGTTAAACAAAACAAATGAAAGAACTAAGATTAGCCTATTGCACAATAATTGGGGTTGGGATGGGGAATGAGAGGCTTAATCAAATCAATATTTACCAAGAAAAGTAAAGGCATATTCAGGGTCCAGAAAAACAAGGTGAAAAAGATTAGTATCCTAAAGTGCAAAGCAACGCAAATGACTTGATGTGGACATGGACTATTGAGCAATGGATACCGCATTTTTAGAAAATGCATATTATATCCACCACAGTTGATTGTGTCTTTTAATTAATTATATATGCATAGATAAGGGAGGATAATGGTTGTAATTCATCTGTATTTAAAAAATATCTGATACGGCATATTTGGAAATTATTTTTAACTCTCCTAATTATAAATGCTGTTAACTACCTGATAGTCTGTAAGGAGAGAGTAATGAAAATGCCAATGTACTGAAGTGAGGTGCCGTAGGGATTGGTATTAGGCCTGATTTTGTTTAACATCTTCATTAAGTCAATGGAAGAAGGGATTAACAGCATGGTAATGAAACCCACAGAGGATACTAAATTAGAATGTGCACCAGCAGAAATAATAAAAATGGACACAGAGAGGTTTGAAATAAAGGCAGGAAATAAGAAAATGAGTTAACTTAGGAGAAATGAAAACTCATGGCAGAACATATGGCAAAAATGTTTTGAAATACAGATATTCATAACACTGGAGAAAATTTAACTGCAAAAGTGCTGAAGATTTATATCAAATCATAACTGCTCTTTACTAGAAGCAAGTTCAGTACAGGACAAAAGAAGATACTGTCTCTGTTCTCATGAAATTCATCAGATGTACCAAATATTTGTTCCAGGATAAGTAACACCTACCCTTGGCTAATGAAAGACTGAAATTTTCTAAAACATCAGAAACTGTTATCATACCCTTTAGGAAAGGTATGATTTCCATATTTCAAAATGAATGCTGTAAAAGTACAGGTGATATCAAAGTTTCAGAGCTGATGAAGCACTTCTTTGCAGAAGTTTTTACATTTCATCATTAACGCTGATTTTCAGTTTACAGGCTAGCATAGCTGCATTCAGGATTTTAATCTGCCAAGGTAAAGATATAAAAAATTTAAAAATACTTTTTACCCCCTCGGTTAGATGGAAAATGTCTAAACCTTACATAAGGTTACAGGTTCCCACACAGTTCATTTGTGATTTTGGTATTTATGACTATCATCCTAAATTTATTCTGATAAGGACAGCTCTATAATATATCAGCATTCTTTCTCTGTCAGTTCTGTATTAAAAAAATATATATATATATATGAGAGCAATTATAAAGTAATTGTATGCACATACACAGTATCTAAAGGAAGATAAAGAAAAAAGATATAGTGATGTGATGTCCTTATATACTTATATGTTTATATTACAGCCTTTGTCTCTACTTTTATCCTTAAACATGCAATGTACTTAGGGATCTCACAATATCCTTTCCACATTAACTGAAGTTTCTACTGAGAATGACCACTTACAGTAAACTAAATTATTAGTTAAACAATCACTGCAGTGATAAAGCAGTTTAAGAAGGCCCAGTAGAAATTTCTAGGTTGAAGTTTCTACTAACTAGGGTGCTACTGCTTAAGGCTGTACCACTGTTCTCGAATTACTATTCAAGGAGAATCAAGATTGCAGTCATGAAAGCCTATGAAGAGTGAGTTGTTTTTTTTCCATTACTACCTGTCTTCACAATCCTTACTCATACCAACTGTCGAATAGGTTAGCGTGATTATAAACAGAAGATGGACAGCTAGGCAGAGAAAATACTCTGTATTGAAAGGTGAAAGCTGTTCATCACACGACAGTAATTCACAGTGTATGAAACACATTAACATGGTGACATTCTATTCTTACAGAAAAGATTTAATTCCCAGCCATCACTTGGCTTAATATTCTTACTCAAAATATGCTTTTCATGAATGTCACTGGCTACTTTAAGATACTGGTTTGCAATAACTGGAAGACAGGAAAGAAGCAGTTCCATAAAGCCAAGAATAACTGAAACTGAAAACAGTTACCTGTAATAACAATATTACTAATCTAAAAGTGATAGTTCTCATTCCAGTCATATAGTCTGGTTTCATACTTTACATATCCTCTATGTATAACCAGTCTAACATGGATTTCACTTATATCTATGACTACCTAAACAATAATCAACATTAAAGCACTTTAATGTATGTTAAAGATTATTTAGTGCAGAAGTCCAATTTATAATAGACATATCCACCATTTCCCAGTGGAAATGAGACTTATTCATGCAACTAGATGTACATGCACAGTATACATAATACTAATGCATATAGAATATGACATACACAATATACAGTATTTATCACAATCTTTTATCTATTTATTCATATTGCAGTGATAATACTTTTTAACAGAACACCTTTCTCTACAGACTCAACTTCCATGCAAAAATACAAGTCAAGTTCTGATCATACTTAGAGAAACTGAAACTTGCAACAAAAATCCACAAATATACTTAATATTCTTGGCCAAACTAATGTCATATTATTTTTTCTGCATCATCAATTAAACCAAACTTGTCAAAGAGATGAGTTTGGGTATTAGGACCCCCATGATAACAGTTGCAAAATCCTGTGAAATCCAGCAGTACAGGAAGAGTCCATAGTTAAAATTCTGTGTTCTGAGCAGTAAGACATACCCAATCTATAAATTTAAAGAATTTGTCATTTGACAGTGTCAATGTATTAAACACTCACTTGTAATCTGAAATACAATGTTCATGAAGTGCAATCCAAGAAAGATAATGCATTACGAAAGTAACTTGCTCGTTACATGCATGCCATTGCCCCATCCTAAAAATCTAAAGATTCCTAATAGATAGAACAAATTAAAGTTAATGGAAATTAGAGAAAGACAGCACCAATCTCAGAAATACACTAAATATGCTCATCCAAACACATTTTCACAGCTTTTATTTGTTGTACTCTTAAACACTGACCTTTTATCAGAATTGCAGTGTGGACAAGATTCCTATATAAAATATCACTGAATTCCTAAATGTGCAATCAGGCAGATTTTACTATGTACCTTTCAGAGGGTAGATTTTCTCTTAGATTGGCAGCACCTAATGACAAGTTACCTATTGATTAGGTGGTAACTTGTAGCACTTAAAAATTAAGTTTCTGTAAAAAAATTTTATTTAAATTCTGTGTTATAGTTGGACTGTAACTGTATTATAATTATATTCTGTGCTGTAATACATATTCATTTGGGTATGGAGTTAGAATCTTGCATTATACATTTTCCTAATTTTTTCTGTGGTATTTTTTTTTTTTGGTACATTCACCTTATTGCTCTCTTATAGTACTTATTTTCAAGGAATCTTCTAGATGGCTTAAAAGGATGAAAGTTGGGAACTGGAAATTACAGTATATTGACAGTATACTAGTAACTGATAGATTACTAATAAAATACATATCTTGTGTTCTGCCAACCAAGCTGCAATCATGCTTCTACCCATCTTACATCACAAAGTGAGGTCAGGAACCACTGCTTGCAAACATACCATGTACTTAGCTCTTTTTGTTTGCATTATTAATAAAAGTAGTTATTTTGGCTAGTAAAAACTAATTGCTGAATCAAGTCCTCTGATATAAAAATGTGCACAAAGCAAAGCATTGAAACTAAAAGGGGGTAAATAAGAGGAAGGGAGGGGCAAAATGCAGAAAGGAATAATCCAACAGTTAGTTTAATCAGCTGCAACATTGCCAAAATCCAGGTTCAAATCCCTTCTTTGGTATTTTTCTTTTGCCTAGTAATGGCAGTGCTGTTGCAGCAAGGGGCAGTCCAAGAATCACATCTCTCAGTGTCTTCTACTGGAACTGTTCTAATTTGTTTAAATAAACTCATGTTCTTGGACCAGGACTCTGTTCTGTTTCTTGACGAGTGTTTGAATCAGCATGCCAGAAGTTAATATAGATGGAAAGATCCCTCTCCATACAAAAAGTATGAGTATGGATCTGAAAAAGCTTTACAATGAATCTTAAATAAAAATTAATACATTCCTGATTATGATTACTACCTTGATAATCCAACATTATCAAAAAAACCCCTGACCTACTGAAATACCAAGTATTCCAAACTGCTATGAAATGGTCATTGTTACCTACTAGCTTTTTGAAATATTAAGCACTTAGCAATGTGAAAGACACTTGACATAGAATAAGCCTTACACTGCAGAACATTTAGACCAATGATCCTGTACAAACACAATTTTTGTGAAATATTTAGGCTACTTCAAAAGAATTGAGATGGTAAAATGGAAATCATGTGGGGAAGGTAGATTTAATTACATTTTTGAAAAGAAAGTAAAAATACTTACAGAAGCCTAATGTGAACGTGAGATGTGATCAAGTTCTCTCTGAAGTATAATCATCAAAACTTACTTAAGCACAGAAATTATGTATTAGAAAACAATATCAATGACATTACTATCAGAAAATCTTTGAACCTTTCAGTTGAATTTTATAGATAAACAATAGAGTACCTCTTCAAAAACAGAGACTGTATCAAAGTCTACACATTATGCTGAGAACAGTTAAATACCTAATTTTGCATTTTGATCTTAGGAAAATTATAGCTGCTTCACTGAAAATATGACCTTCTACGACAATATGAATGTCTAATATTTTGCTTGTTCAGCCCAACAGAAAGAGCTTCTCATTATCAGCTAAACAGTGCACAGTATTTGAAAAGTACACAAAAATGACAAAATTTCCAATGATGGAAACTGCCTCATATAAATTTTATATTCTATTTACATGACATATAAGATTGAAGTTGCATGACTTGACTGTTCATCTATCAGTTTTAAGTAATGTTTTAGGGTTTTGTGAAAAGATTGGGTTTTGTTGTTAAAAAGGTTTGGCCTAAATTCAACCAGCAAGAATTATTTGTTATGAAGTCCAGTGAAGTATAGTTAACCCACAGCATCTTTCAATGTGTGATTCCAGAGTTTGCATTTGGCAATATAACTGTTCACAGCATTTAACTCCGAGTCTCAGGGCCATTCAGGCCTGAAGGAGTTAAATCTTAGAGCTCTTATGCACAAAACAATTCCATGTTTTTACAGAAAAATATCACATGCTGATAGTGAATAATTAAATGCTCAAACTAAAAAGAAATGAACTATTTCTGTGATGTATGTTTTGAACTTCTAATAGCTAGTCTGATTCTTCAGAATAATAGCTGTGTTAGAATCAGGAAAGGCACTAATGGGGAATGAAGAAGGGTATGAAAGAATAATGCATGTGATATGAAGAAAGGTGGAGAAACAGTAATTCCAACTGATATTTTTATTTGTTGTTTGTAATGCTAACTCATGGTGCCATGGATGTTTATGTAAAGGAATGTTATTCATTGTGCACCCTGACCTTGTAAGATGATACAATGCTTTGATTTTGTGCAAGATTTAGTAGATGCAGAAATTGCACCTTGCAGGACTAGGCTCGGGATGCAGAACAAGATAATGGTGAAATTCAAATTAAATAAGCCCTTTAAAACACCATCAGAGAACAGTAGATCAGCTTAACACCTTCCCAACACAGGAAATTGAGAGTTAATCAGTGTACCCAATTTTAATTTTTTTTTTTTTTAAAGGAGGAATAAATCTGCTATAGGGAGCCGGTTTGATAGACCTTTGAAGGTCTTCAAAACTCTCACTAATATGTTATTCTCTAAAAAATATTCCCATAATTCTGCTGTCTCCCATCATTCCCTGCCTCGAGATTCATCTGTCAACTTTGATGCATCTTTTAAAGTACCCCTCCAAGCCTGAAAACCATGACTACAGACCACTGAAGAGAGCTCTTTGCTTTGAAACTATCTGATCAATCAGAAGATCATTTACCTGCAAGCATTATTTGGTGAAGCTAAAGCGGCACATCAACCAGCAGCATCTGAAGGCTGAGGCAGCAAAACGTCAACAACAAATTGTCATTGGCATTCCATTTATGAACCTTCAAACAGCATCAGATCTTTTCCATGGGAAACCAGATCAGGTCAGACTGGAGCTGAATATTTCTTAACAAGCTAACCATCAAAAGAACTTACGTTTTGAATAAAAAGGCTATCATTTGTTGATTTGAATATCAAAGGGATCCACTGCAAACTCCCAGTCTAGAAAAACCTCCCTAAGCTACACCAGACAGGTGTTTAATAATCTATTATTAAGGCACTATTTTAGGTTACTCAGAATCATAAAAAATAGCTGTAACTGTGAAGCTGCAAATGGGACTGCACAAAGAAATGAATGCTATTAACATACTATTAACAATTCAAAAGAATGAGTTGACATACCAATCAAACTTGTTAATTGACTGTCAATGGCCTGTCCCTGAATATACAACATGACTGCATTATATATTTCAAATGCTGACAGGAAGACAGTTTCATTTGCATTAACTTCATAAACTGATCAACAACCAAACTGCCACATACATTTATAATGGGAAGCTGAATCATTTCAATATTCATGGAGCTCTGTAATTGTAAATTAGGTGCTGGCAAACAATACAATACTGTACATATTCTAAAATATCCTAAATTTCTCTGACCTACTTTCTTTTTTATTTTAAAAGAGCAGTGGAGAAAAGTTGTCTCTTACACAGATGATTATTACTTTAATTTATGGTTCATGCCTTAGGCAAAATTTGTTTGCAACCTAGTTTGCAACCATAGTTTATAACTCTACTCTAGATGCATAACTGGTCTGCAATCTATGAGAAACACAAGGTGATGTAAAATTTTTCTTGCTTTAGTTCTGTGAAGTGTAAATACCATTAAAATACAGAGTAAATCTGTAAAAAAAAGTGAATGAAAATCTGTACCGTTTCCCTGCTATGACACAAAGCAGATGTCAGCACTGAAACCACTGAAACTTTCTAATTAGACATTGAAACATGTAATTTAAAGTGGAAAGTATTGTTCTTGCACATCCTTCCCTATGTCCTAGAATTTACTGCCCTCAGAAGTCCTGGCTATATAAAGTATGTTTCCTAAAAAATCTCATAATTACACCCATTCAGTTTCATTGGGATTGACAGTGATAGCAGCTGAAATGGCTGTGATAGTGCTGCCATTTTAGCCGAATGGTTAGTCAGACATACTCTGAGCAAAGTCACAAATCATAGGAGTTGAGAGCAGAAGTGCTTGTGGCTCTTCCATATTTCTGCACATATTTATCAATCCAGCAGAAATGACCAAGGGCTGTTAATAGCAGGAAAATGACAGAAAGAATTCCCAATAAAAGACACAGACCAACATTCTTCACTTTTCCCATTTAGGATCTCCTCCTGCAACACTTACTATCTAGCACTTCTGGTTACTGAAAAATACAGTCCTAGCTAAACTAACAGAGAAGCTTTCAAATGTTGTCATTAATGACTCCACGTATTAGTATCTATTTGTACGCTTTAACCATCTAGGGTAGTTATGAAAGAAGAAATTTGGTTTTATTGGTTCATGAAGTGCCATAGGCATATTTATCACTGTTTATATAGAAATAATAGTATCTCAGTCACATCGAGAATTGCAGAAATGAAGCTAAGCAGAAATGTCGCAAATGAGGATTAAGTCATGAAGGTCTGGAAGTGTTCCACTGAAGGCTAAGTAGTAATTGATCAAAAATTCTGAAGTTGTCAGGTCAGTCACATTCCGTCTATATCTGTATGACCTGGAGGAAGTATAAGCAAGTTTTAAACGTCTCAACTGTAAATGCACGTTGTCTTCTTTTCCCCTCTTTTATTATTACTACTTTCATCTTGTCAATCCAGCAGTCACTTCCCTGGCTTTAAAGTTATTGCTAGAAGAGTCTAGCACTATACACTAGCATAACCATATAGATATCACATAAATGTCCAATAAATCTGCAGTCATCACAATCCTGTCCTGCATCTCCTTTCAGATAAAGAATATCAGAGGACAATTTCTCTGCTATATATGTGAGCTGCTATATTTTAAACTTTATTATTTGTAGTATAGATGTAAGACTGAGAAGCAAAAAGTATTCACATTTATTGTTCTAGCAACTGCAATTGAAGAGTAGAAAGACTAACAAACGGAAATATAAAACCTTTAGAAAAGCAGCCACCACTGGTGTGATGGCAGTCCCAAATCATCCTAACTGGTAATCATGAAAGATTATTTATACTACAAACCAGATATTAGCTTTGATATCTTCCCTGAAGTATAAGCTGAGTAACTGTCATACTGAATAACATCATATGATGGGTACTGTTAAGTTCTTACACTGACAAAACAGGGATCATTAAAGCTTCAACATTCTTTCAGATAATCAATGTAATATAAGCAGTATGTGATTAAAAGCATTTAAGACATGAAAAGTGTCAAGGTAAGGAACAGCTCATTACTCAAAGGATGTAGTATCTATAAAACCAGCCATCTTAGGAGGAGCTGGTCATTTATTACTGGTGCTAATAGCAACACACAACTACAGTGAATTCAGTAATTCATGCTGCAAGATTTATAAACTTTGATCATGAAATTTATACATATTTACAGCTGAAATATATGCATCTGTACATATTACTGTAACAGAAATGATGTGACGTATGATCATGTTTGAAAAAGACACTTGATTAATTTTAAGAAGCTACAGTTTGTCTGCACTGCTTCAAAATTCACATTTGAAATAGTCATGTTCTAATTTACTGAAATACAGATTTTCAATTAAATTTCACTGTCTTAGCTGAAACCTTCCTGACTCTCAGTAGCCTGTGGCCAGAACAGTTTTTGTAGGTGGGGATAAAAACTCCTGTCCTTGGGAAGTATGAAACTTTCTATCATGCAGATAAAAGTCCCATCTATGTGGGAAATGATGCCATCCTGGAGATCAGCACAGGACTAGAGAAACTGATTGGGACACAAAACTTGATTATCACAGAACTCATGATCATTATCTTTGTATTGGAAGACAGGCTTCTCAAACTTTGCTGTCTTTAGAAAGCTGACAAAACATTCTGGACATTTTATAAGACAAAAAGGATTAAGTCAAACACTTCCAAACAATACAGAGCTGCGCATATAGTGTTTGCTTTGGTTGAGGATGGTGAATACAAGAAATGTGTAACCAGTGTTTTTGCTGAATGCATTGCTGCCAGTTTCTCGGTGATTAATGGCAAGATCAGGACTTGTATTACACTGTATTGCAGAGGTAGAAGGGTTCATGCAGCTAATCTCATTCCAAGTTCATAACTGAACAATGAGCAGCTTAACACAAACCTGTCTGTATTTGCTATTTCTATGTGGAAAAATTGAGATGAACAAATAAAAATTTATTGTAACTTACTGAGAAATATCCTGTGGACTAGATGCCTAACAGAAATATGGTAGCTTCCATTACAGTCCTGTTGCCATTTCCACAGAAGAAAAATCACTCTGAGATCTGCTTTAGTCTGAATCATTATTACGGTTCTTAAAAATACAGTAAATAACAATTTAAATTAAGTGGTTCATCCAGCTGGATTGAAAAGAAGAAAAGATTAGAGGGGTAATGTGCTCCATATTCCTGAGCATTTGTGCAATATCAGTGCTTATTTTGTGTGGGAAAGTACAATATTAGCATTGGCTTATACTTACTTCTCGCATACAGGTGCCAAGGAGAATGCAAGAGGAAAAAGAAGCAATTCCATAAATCTAGAATATACCTTGTATTAAAAACATAAAGTTCTAACATTAGTCTAACTATTGAGAAACTACAGGAGCAGCATGACAAGGAAGCTAATTTATTGATGATTTCAACTTTTGTTTCACTATTACCATAAAGGGAGATATATAACAAATACTCACATATACATAATATTAACATCTCAGAGATGAAAACTTAAGCACTGATCGGGAAATACCAAAAATAAGGATACACAGGACAACATTATATCTGATTGTAAGTGAAATATATATTTAATGCATTTGCGCTATAAATGTACATTTATAACTAAGAAGATGAACTTATTTGCAGGATGTTCAGAGTTATGACAAGCATATTAAAATAATCAACATTGACAGACTTCTGCAATGCTTTACTCCTTAACTTTGACGTTAAAATAATTTTTGTTTTTCAAGAAAGCTGGTGCTTTCTTGATATTGCTTTCCAATTCCTATACTTAAATCTCCTTAGTATGTAAAGAGATTTTTCCTGAGAGGAGTTACAAAAAGGCAACTTTGATGTTTCTATCTGCGGTCACCTCTTATTTACAGTATGTGAATCTGTAACACTTTTCTTGCTGAATCCTCTACCACTTACTGCATAGCTAAAGTGTTGGGGTTTTTTTTCTGAAATTTGCTCTACAATTACGGGAAGCAAGCAAACAATATATTTCAGCCCAGAAATTTTTTATTAATCTCTCAGGCATTTTAAAGGATAAAGTTGAGAGAATGAATTTTTTGTAACTACAGAAAATTCACCATCATCCAGACTTTACCTAATGTCTACATCTCATTTACAGAATTCAAATTTATTGCTACCTTTCCAGAATTTAGGAAAAAAATAACCTTGCTGATTTGTTACTGTTACAAAGAAGAAAGCTGGAACTTCACAGAATGTGAGCTGCAGACAGACTTGACTGAGATTCTTCGGACACTTCCTCAACACAAAATAAGACTGGACAGATTCCTTTACATGAGGGAAAGGCCCAGAAAGAAAATATTTGGCGAATGATTAGTAAGCTATCCATTTGTGGAATAGTCAAAGACTTTCCATCCCACTCACAGAAGACTGCTGCTACTGTCTCCAGAGGACTCAGTCCCAAATAAACACATCTTATTATGAATCTCTTTAATTTTATGTGCTCTTTGCCCAAGGGTTGAGATCAATCTAATAACTTCAGAAATTATTGATATTTGTCAATATCAATATTGATATTTGTCATTTGATAACATTTGTCAAAGTCCAATTTAGCATGACTAAAAATCACTTATCTATCAAGAAAATTACAATGAAGTCAAACCAGCAGGAAAGAAAATCAAGTGTGGCTCTGAGCGTTTGCCACAGACAGTTGCAACATTTGTAAGTCACATTAGTTGCACAACTGCAACATGACAAAAAGTAAATCAAACATTTTTCAGTAATGCAGTTGCAGTTAGTGCTAACAGATTATTTACTACACTTATCCTGGCCTTCACAGGAATCCCATCCTGTTCAATTGTCATTATTGTAATTACCCACATTCCACAGAGGCAGGGAACTGGCACATATGCAGAGAATTAAACAGAAGTCTCTTTTGCTGGTGGGTTAGTGTCAACATTGCCAATCTTGTTTATTGGGTATTTGACCTCGATAGGAGCAGTTCTCAGGTTGCCCCCTAATGAGACAAAAATCTTATTAACAATTTAGGGCTTTTAATGCCCAATTTTCCAAAGCAGGAATTTCTTCCTTTTATATGTTCATGACTTTTACTGCCATGAAATTATAGACTGATGTAGAAGTCTAGCATGTTACAGATTTCAAAGTGGCATTGAACTGCTGTGTCAGTTGTGATCTACCTTAGATTGCTAAAACAGTGAAGAGGGCTTCTTCTCTACAAACTAAGAGGGTTTCTTTCTATCATAGATTCATTGGATTTGTCCATCCTATGGATGAACCTAAAGATGATAATTACCTCTAGATATATAAAATGCATACATTATATCTCAATAGAATTAGTCTGCTGTCTTTCTTCCACAGAACCAAGTATGCCGTGTGATTTACAATGCTTCATTCAACCAACTCAAACTCTAGCCATTATAAAGCAAAACTATAGTATAAATACACTTTTTTTTTTTTTTTAAAAAAAAGGTAAAGCATATAGTTATTTAAAAGTTTACTACATCCCTGTCAGGAATAAAATAACAACAACAAAACCCAGCAATAAAAATCACCAGGAAACAACTGTTTTACTATTTCAGTCTAAGATAAGTATATGGCAAAATAAATTGTGCAACAATCCAATTCCCTGCTTATACCATGTATCTCATAACTCATGAGGCCTACAGAGTATATGGATGTGCTATGCAACCATTTAGTTTCCTGAAACACTCCACAGCGCTCAGAATTTGTTTTAGTTTTGAACCATTTAGTTTCTTTACAATGTCTTAACAATTCATGGTGTATTTTTAAATGCAAAAATCTATCTTATCAGACCAAGAGGAGAAGTCACTAATGTGAAAGCTACTATTTCCTATACACCAAAAGTACTCCAGCAATAAGGAGCCTACATTACTCCTTCAACTCCAAATGTTCCAGAATTTTAGCCTTAGACTTCTAAAGCCTTCTTCATTATATGCTGAACAGAAGCTCTTTGAAGTCTTACAGACACCTCTATTGAGGTTCTCAATGGCCACTGAAAATATTGATCTGGAAGCCCACAGACAAACAATCCATAGTCCGTCTCAAGACACTTAAGAAACAAGTCCGTCCCTCTGCAATATGCATGTTTGTGTATGCATACATACATATATATACAGAAATAAAAATAAACGTAAGCATACTATCAACACTCTATATACTATGTATATTCTGGTTATAGATTAAAGTAATTTCATTCAAAAAATGAAGAATATAGAGACAACAGGAAGACTTTCAAGCACTTCAGGGACCTGCACAGAAAAAAAGTATGGGAGGGCAATCCAGCCTGGTAGGTCATGATATTATAATTAAGTAATAAAAATCACAAATAATAAGGTAGAGCAGGAAGAAAATACAAATCTAGAAATTATGTGAAAATTTCAATTTTTGTGAATAGTCAAATGATATTGATGGAGTTTACTGCACCGCAGTGACAGCTTAAAAGAGCACCTCTGTGAGCAAGTGTAGGAAAAGTCATTCGTGATGAAATGCGGTAGAAACAGTTACTGATTTTTGTCTGTGGGAGATATATATTACACACCAGCAAAACAATTTCATAACAGTGCAGTTTGGAAGTTCCCTTCAAGCTCAGATACAGAATTCCTTCTTTAGAGGAATCAGACTATAAATGTGTAAGTTAGAATTCTATTTAATTTTGTCACTTAAAACTCAAAAGCAAGTTATTTCCACAAGTCAGTAAGACTGCACAACTTCGATTATGACCTCTTATATATCCATTTTCAGAATTCACTCTTTATTTACATAATTATATCAACATTTTATGTGGGAGCCCTGTTTCATGTAGCATGCAGATGTTTACAGATTACAGGGTTGGTTTCTTTGCTTTTTAAAACTGCTACACAGTTAAATCTATGTTTTCTTCTCTCATCCACTACATGGTACCCAGCTTTGAATGGTCTCCCAGAAAGGAATCTCTCATGTTCTGGTAGTTTCACCTTCCTTGACCCATTCACAGAGCACTGTCATAATTCTCCTGATAAAGCAAGGACCATGCCTCATTTCATTCACCTGATACTCTTAAGCCAGGAAGACCAGGGAGTACTGCTGGGTTCCACTGGCCTCCCTAGTATAACTTGTTCACTAATTTGAAAGAGTATGCAATTGGAAGGTGTCTGGAGACAAAGAAAAAGATGAGGAAAGATGACCCTGCTCTCCCCAGACAGGAACTCTATTCAGTATCTCTCTCAGAAAAGACAGGAGCATAATTTTCTCTAGCACTGAAGTTACACAAGTAACAGGATAGTGAACTACAGTATTAATCATTCTCCATGCATACAAATGGGCACTATTCCAGAGTTCTGAGACTCCACGGAAAGAAAGATGAACAATGAGAGCAATATACTAATTTGCAGATAAAGAACTGAGACCTAGCACAATTAAACAATTTGCCCAACTTTACAAAGGAAGTCTTGTATGTGAAACAGATGCTAATCAGTGAGCATCACAAGACCTTTCTACCTTTCATATCCCACCTTGACCAGTTGTGCTTTAGATCTTTTAGTCCAGCCTGTCTGAATTATTAGTAAAACAATACATATAGATATATAACATGAGCCCAGTAATAGTGACATCATGAAACATGGCAGGTGACATTCCTAATCAGATTACTGTTTTCATGCATGTTGTTTTCATCTTCAAAAAGATTTTTTTAGTTGTAATTTATCCAAGTATATTAAAGAGCATTTTAATTCATAGTAAAGATTTAATAGTCAGGACGTTGTTCCTGAAGGGTATGTGACTAGTAGCTCTGGAGACTTAAACACAATGTTTATTTACAAATGTACACAGCATCACCCAGAGCTCCTGGAAGTCACTCTGTCAGTAAAGCTTAAAGTTATTCTAAGCAGACACCAGAGTTTAGTCTCTAGGACAGCTGAGTCATTTGCTTTGCAGCTGACAGAGAACTGCAGTGTAGTCTTCTGAAATATCACAGTTCAGTCAAAAATGTTATGCACAGTGAGAGCAGCCACCCAGTTTGAAAAAAGGATGTAACATACTGGTTTTAAAACTTTTTAATAGGATCACAGTAGAAGTAAACAAAAAGTCCTGTAATGATAAAGACCCAAGCCTTGCAATATCCAAGTGCCTCTTGAACAATTAATGGGTCTGACAGCATGATCTCTGTGAGACACTACTGCACTGCTCATACAACCCAAAGCACTCTGATGTGTTAAAATGCAACCACACAAATAACATCAGTTCTTATCAGTTTGGCCCTCCTGATACCTGAGGTTTAGAATCCATCACCTAAATAACACATAATATTAACCTTTGAAAACGCACACAATATTGTTGTCAAGTGTATATCTCAAGTGCACCTTTAGCAGAAATTAGATCTCTAAATGAAAGACTATTACACCTGAAATTCCTGCCCAAAGTCCTAAGGAGTGTAAGTTTTCATAGTAAACTTTCCTCAGTACTTAAGGCTTTGCTTATATATAAGCATCAGACCTGTCCATGCTAAACATGTCTGGACATTCCCCACATCTATGTGGTAACAGGACCTACAAACTATGAGTTCTCTAACTCTGTATCTTCTGCCATAATAATGTCACAATATGTAAGTGTATTGTTCAGCTGAAAAACTTACTACTAGTAAAACTTACTACGAGATAGCAAACTGGAGAAACCCGATTTAAAGTGTAAGTTTCTGAACTCTCAGTCCCATGATTGAATTCCATGGAGCAACACTGCCTTTGGTATAGTTGCTTTTCCAGCTGGGACAAAAAATTTACATAGTCACAGACAATGGAACAAAAATTACAACTACAGCATCACCTAGAGCAATGCCATGGGGAGGTTTCACCTGCATCTATACCTACAGCAGAAATTTAATGTCTTGTTTTAAGTGAGTGCCAAGAGGAATCTCCTTCAAACTAATAAAACATTTTTAATTGCAAATACACACCTATTGAAACTATACATATTAATGGATTAACTATTTCATGAGTTAAAATTATGATTTTAAGTAAAACTTACATCTGTATGCCTCAGCGCTTATAACAAAACAATACATATCTTTAAAATATTTCAAATAATTCAAAACCATCCCAAATCTTTCAGTACACTACTGTTGAAAACAGAGTGCAACTACACTACATTTTTAAAGCTTGTTAAACCTAATTGTTATAATTACATAAGCACTTGATCTGGAAGCCAGAGTAAAGGTTAAACATGGAATAGAAATTTCTGTTTTTCCCTAACCATAAGTAGCTTTTCAAAGTGCAGCTTAAAAATAGTATCTTTATGAATCTTCTGTCTCCTGTTTATTTTGTTAATACATTTTAAAGGCACTATCTTTAATACCACCACAGCTGAAACTAATCTTTATCTTTCTTTAGCACTTAAATGACTATCTTTTCACGACATTTTTTGAGGGCCACAGTTGCATCATATTCATAATCAAAATCCTAAATCGGATACCATATGCATAGCTATCAGAAAACTTACAGCCTTAATAAAAAAATATTTTAAGTCCTCCTGTGAAAGAAATGGGACCCACAAACGTGAAAAGATAAATCTAAAAGAAAACTGTAACTGAGATTTCTCATTTTGGAGCTATTATTAAACCCGTAAAAGCTAAATGCATTTTTTGCTGAGAAAACAATCTCTCTCGTCAAAAACAATTCAGAACAATTCCAGGTCTTAAACTGTTGCAGAAAGAAGAGTTGGTTTCCTATCTGAAATTCCTCTGAATCTTCAGGAGGCTCTGGATAGAACCTCACAGTGATTCACAGACTGGTATAAATTTCAGAAGTCTATGCAAGTCAGTGTAAACTACACAGAGCTGGAAGAAGAGATTGTGATTTGCAGCTGTTATTTATATGCATGGTGTTTTAAAGCACAGTAAAAAGACAAGACAAATTACTTCCTTTGATTCAATTCTCTATTTGGTTTTATATGCTTAAAATAAGCAGAGACTCAGGATAAGAGCTGGAAGATGCATGCAGAGTTTCTAATCAAAGTAAAGGACTAATAATACTTAACAACCTTAGTAACCATGTGATTACTTTTTGTAACTAGCCTCTGAAAATTAATAGCCTTTAGAGCTAAATATATAATAATTGAAAAACCGAATATAACCAAGTCAATTAAAAAATATTTAAAATAGAAAATCTGAAAAAACTATTTAGAAAATAAAAATTAAGTAAATAAATAAAACTTCTGAAACAAATCTCAATTAACTGGCTACATTTGTAATTACTGCTCTAATCTTCCAGTTTAAATGGAACTAGCATATCATACAAGAATAAACCCTAGTAAAGCTAAAAGATGAGTATGAAACAACCAAACCTTAGCATTTTACTCCAGTAGTGTTGCATTGGTTCTTTATCCCTCTACCTCCCTGGATCTTTTAATGGCCACATTCATTTTTTGTACCCCTCTGTTTTTGCATATACAACAATAGTATTTTCAGGGTGACACCTCAGGAACATTATTAGCACCTCATAGTAAATAATAATTGCAGTCACTAAAAAGATTCTCATACCTTGGGTAAATTTCTTACCCTACCACTGCTCAGTATATCAATATTGTCTGTTTAGGATCACAATTGGCATGTAACTTAGAGCAGAATTTTATTATCAAATAACATTCAATATCCAGAAGTGCACATGTATCAATGATGAATAAAATGAAAAATATATGACCATAATAACCACTGTTACAGTTATTCAACTTTCATATAAAATCACATTTTCAGAAAATCTCAATAGCTTTATTATATATTCACACTTCTAAAGTTTTGAGTCTCTGCTACATATGACCAGATCTTCAAAATTGCTCAGCAGCTAGCAGCTCCCATGGAGAAATGCAGAACTCAGAAAAACAGAAAATGTTATGAACTTCAATCTTAATATGAATATACAGTTAGTTAACTACCAGTATACTGAAAACAAAGGATTTTTATTTTGAAGTACTTCATGCTGAGCCCTCCTGAACACTAGCTAAACGATGAAGGTAGTTAATTTTTTTGCAAAGAGAATGATTTTCTATAATCAGAAGAGAACAAAACAAAAAACACAAGAATAAAAATTGTGTGTAAAGCTAGGAGACAAACATTATAAACAGCCACCTTGCCTGCTCAGCACAGAAAACAACTGAATTGTGAGCAGTCATATAGTATAAAGTTAAAATAAAGAAGAATGGCAAAAGTGGTGGTGAAGTGCCAAGGCAGACTTGCAGTGTTTCAGACCCACGTCCATGACTCACATGCATTGAGTCACTGCATATACTTTTTGTAAATTACAGTAATTAACTTTTTGGTACTCTGAACAGGAGGGAAGGCTGGGGAATCACACAGACATAGAGGGATTCAGCTGAGAATGTAATAAACTGAACTAATCACTTGGAACCTGCTCATCTTTAATCTGCTTTGGTCTTCCCTCTTGGGAAGGGAAAACCCCACCAGTCATACTGGAGGTCTCACTCATCCATAGCTCTCTCCTGCTTCCTCGTCTTACTTTCTTTTCAATTTACAGTCTTCCATGCCCTACACCAAGTACTTTTCAGAGTAACACTTTTGACTCAGTAAATGAGATGTCTGAAAGTACACTTGACATCTTAATATCCTGCAACATTCTTCTTGAGAAAACAAACACTCAGATAACTATTTTATGGCTTATCCATTTTATAAGAATAAATCAAAAGCTATTTTTTCTGGAAGTTTCTTTCAAATTTTAAATTTAAGAAAATTATTCAAATTCTGAAAAAAATGTAGCAGCTTTATAAAAATTGTGGCAAATTAAACCTTAGCAATACTTGTTACTTTTCTCCAAACTCTGAAATGTTAAATTAAAACCACATCTCAATCACTTCAATCAGTTTACTTTTTGAGCAAATTTCACACTCTTTACTTAAACAAGCATAAATGTTGAAAACGTTCTTTCTGCTGCATCCCACAGCTACATTGTTCCACTTCTTTCTCCTATTTTATTTGAGGACACAGGGAGATCTCTGGGAAAGGGATACTTTGCATTGCTCAAGTCTCTGGGCAGAGTCCTTACTTTTCACAAATTGTAGTAATAGCAATGTGGAAATGAACATATTAAAATTTGTAAACGCCTCATATAATAATACAAATTTAAATAGTTTTCCTACACTTTTCCATTGCTTTACTTCCCTTCTACTTTTTTTTCTGTCTTGGTGTTTTGCTTTCCTTTTTTCTGTAGTTCGCTATTCTTATAAGTTAGGGGAAATCAGGCTGAGTCTGACAGCCCGAGAGAGGCGAGGCTGCCACAGCCCCATGCGCCTGGTCTAATGCGTAGGGAGACCGAACACGTATTCCCAGCGGGTACATGCACACAGATCATGCATATGCACCACATACACTAAAATATATGAGGCCAGCCACACTAATCAACACAGTCAGAGACACAGAGCACTCGCATGAACAGAGACAGCACCAAAAGCCTCATCCCACTTTCCTCCCTAGCTGAGCACGATGGAGGTGCACTAGTAAGAATATAAATGCACACACGTACAACATGGATCCCTCTAGCAGTCGGGCTCAGACACTCAGTGTGCCCAGCAGCTGCCCCTGGATCCCATTCTCCCCAGTTGCTGTCAAATGGACGTGAGCCCTGAGGCTGCAGCCCCCCTCCAGTTGCTGGTGCAGACCCCGCACTCACACTCACACACAGAGATATGCACACGCACATGTGCACACACCCAAAGCTGGCACTGGGTTTCACTCACTTGGGTCTCTCCAGTTGCTGGCGCCCAGGCACACGGGCCCCCCAACCTGTGGGTTGACTCCAGTTGCTGGCACCCAAAGCCCTGTACAGACACATCCAGTAGAGAGTCCCTCACCCAGGGAGGAGTTAGAGAGGAACTGAATAAGAAGATAGGACAGACTGAGTTTCTATGATGAAATCACTGGCTTGGTAGATGAGGGGAAAGCAGTGGTTATTGTCCGCCTGGACTTCAGTAAGCTTTTTGACACTGTCTCCCATAACACCCTCACAGAGAAGTTCTTGAGATACGGGCTGGATGAGCAGACAGTGAGATGGACTGAAAACTGGCTGAACAGCCAGACCCAGAAGGTGTAGATCAGTGGCACAAAATCTTGCAGATGGCCAGTAACTAGCAGTGTACCCCAGAAGTCAGCACTGGGTCCAATCCTGTTCAATATCTTCATTCATAATCTGGAAGATGGGGCAGAGTGTACCCTTGGCAAGCTTGCAGATGATACAAAACTGGAAGGAGTGGCTGATACAGCAGAGAGTTGTGCTGCCATCCAGAGGGACCTCTGGAGACACGTGCTGAGAAGAACCTCATGAAGTTCAACAAGAAGTTGAAAGTCCTGCACTTGGGGAGGAACAAACACATGCTGAGGCCTGACTGGCTGGAAAGCATCTTTGTAGAAAAAGACCTGGGGGTTCTGGTGGACACTAAGTTGAACATAAGCCAGCAATGTGCCCTTGCAGGACAGAGCGTGATGGTATTCTGGCCTGCAGTTGGAGGATTGTTGCTGGCAGGCCAAGAGAGGTGATCCTTCCCCTCTACTCAGCATTGGTGTGGCCATACCTGGAGTGCTGTGTCTGGTTCCAGGCTCCCCAGTACAAGAGACAGAGTGTTCAACGAAGGGCCACTAAGATGATTAAGAGACTGGAGCACCTCATCTACTAGGAAAGGCTCAGAGACCATGGACTGTTTTGCTTTTAGCGAAAAGAAGGCTCAGGGAGGGCATCTTATTAGTATATATAAATAATTGAAGGGAGGCTGCAAAGGGGATGGAGCCGGTCTCTTCTCAGTGGTGCCCAGTGACAGGACCAGAGGCAGTGGGCATCAAGTGAAACACAGGAGGTTTCACCTGAACATCAGGAAACACTTTTTTACTGTGTGGGTTACTAAGCACTGGCACAGGTTGCCCAGAGAGGTTGTGGAGTCTCCATCCTTGGAGATATTCAAAAGCTGTCTGAACACGGTCCTGGGCAACCTGCTCTAAGTGGCCCTGCTTTGAGCAGGGGGGTTGGACCAAACGACCTCTAGAGGTTCCTTCCAACCTCAACCGTTCTGTGATTCTGTGAAATGTCTGTACAGACAGGCACATGAGCAGAACATCTTACAGTGTAATTCACAGCTCCATCCCACATGTGAATGAATGTGCTTTAGACATTCCCAGTCACTAACAATAGTCTTCCCCCTGTTTTCCCTGGCCATTTATTCTTCCTCTCAATGCTAATCTTTTCTGTTCTACTCTTTCCTATTCCTCTTACTTTCTCCGAACAATGCAATACAGAAGTAGCTGAAATGCCAACAGACTGAGCACAATACAATTCAGCTGGGTGAGTGCAGTACAGACATGCTCCAACTCCATTTCCAATCTACAGTCTGCATTTTTCCAATCCCAGATTCTCTAGTTTTACCATAATGTACTCAGAGTACCATGTTCACTCTGTCTCACACAGAAGTGATAACTACTTCTGCACTTCTATTTCTTCTTCCCTCAATCCTTTTCCCATTTTTACAGACCAACTGAAAACAAAATGCGGAGGACATCTTTGTAAAGCAGAATCTGACTTTACTATACTTCTCTCCTGTGTCTACCAAATGCGAGTGAGTGCCTCCTCCCCTTTTTACCAAGCCTAAGAGCTACAGCAATAGAAATTTGTAAAATATTATGCTAAACTTCTAGAGAGATCACAAATAGTCTAGGAGAATTTCAAAACAGAGGCTTTAGTTATGAATTTCCAACAAAGGAAATTACTTGAATGTTTATGTTCTCTCTGGTGTTTTATAGTAGTTAAGAAATTACAGGGCAGAAAACAGTTATTATTTATATAAACTGGTTCCCTGAAAAAATGACTTGTTATATGATATCAGATGGTTTCAGATTTACATCCTTTAATCTGCCATCAAAACAAGTAATAAAGATCCATACATGACCCCTGCACTAGGCCTGTTTTTCTCCACTGTGCTTTTAAAGTTAAAACATTGGCTCTCAAAGCCTCACTGGTCAGGAACATGAAGTCCAGTAAAAGACCCATCTCCAAGTGTATATAAGAAGGACTTCTCTCTCCCTGAGTAATTTTTGTTTTCTTGCCTTCTGTTCTCTCTGTCTACTCTTGGGTGACTGGCACAGCCTACTGAGGATGTTAAAAACACAAGATGATTCCAATCTCTGCTTTCAGAAGAGGGATTTTCATTATCTTCAGGTTAATTCCTCATTCAGAGGTTCAAAACTACATAGGAAGCTCTAAAGAATCAGAAGGAGACAGGGATACATACGTGCCTATTACAGCAGAACTGAATTTGAAGAATCTTTTTAGTTAAAAACTGTAAGAATAGAAAGGACATAGATCAACCAGCAATTCCTAGATTGAATCTGTGGCATGAATGACTGAAAAAACAAAACTGTGTTTTTTTCATACATGCCAATAAACTACATTGGAAGTCACTGACAGTCAATAGACAAAATCCCTTTAGAATGAAGTAATTTTCAAAGAACAAAGAACTTAATATGCATGCGCAAAGTACTCTCTCCATTAATTTCTCTGAAGATTTCCAGATATGAAAGAAAAGAAAGAAATGCATGAAAAAAAGTAATGGAAACACAGAAGAGAAAACCCACTTTGGAGTATGTGTTCTTCCCTCTGAAATCCTTATAGATATAGAAAAAAGTCTGCAGTTTTTCTCTCAAGGCTTCCTCTCCTTCCTTTTGAACAAAATCACCTCATTTCTTTCATTAGTAGTTTTAGTAGGGTACGGTTTCACAGAAAAGAATTAGATTTTGATTATCTTCCCACACAGTATATTAAATATTAGGTAGAAAAATACGCTTTTCAGACACAGCATACTTTATTTCAGCCTTTCATTAATTTTAGAATGTCCCCCATTTAAATGACAGTGACACCAAATATCTCGTATCACATACTGCCTTTCTCCAAAGGTAATAAAAAAATAGAAATGTGTGAATTCTACTCATAATAAACTACTGAATTCCATGGTGATACCACATGGACCCTATAACAAGTGGTAACTCTTGTGATCAGAAATGGCAAATATGGAGAAAACTTTACCTAAGAAGTTGCATCACCTGTTTCTTGTATACTTCCATAGCTTCATCCTTCACTGGACAAAATATCTTAACAAAATATCATCTGTACAGCATCTCATAATTTAAGTATTTTACATAGTTCCTGTTATCAGAAAAGGGAATCCAATGGACATGTTTTAAATCCATCACCAGATACTAGAAGTAAACTTTACAAAGAGGCCCAATGTAAAAATATTGATTGAAAATTCTTTATCAAGATTAAATTAATACAAATAATTAAACAGTAATGGTAAATAGAAAGTTTCAAAGCTATTATATCTTTTGATCAGTTTTGTATGCTTTGAGCTCTGCTCTCATATCACCAGACATTGTATTTCTATATTCTGTAATTAAGTCACACAGGAAAAGACTAACAATCGTGATTCTTTGCTCTGAGGTTTTTCAAGATTACTAAATCAAAGTTGTTCACTCATCACCATCAGCCAAAGTCAAGCTATACGACCAAAGTGAAGTGGCTAGCAGACAGTGCAAAACGTTTTCCAAGAAACGGCAGTAAAAAAATTATAGAAAAACTGAACACTTGTTGCTTTTCACTCAAAAGTTACCAGAATATATCTTAAGAATAAAATATTAACAACCTTTAAATACAGAGATGCAAAGACTATTTTTTCTGTCATTTAAAAAATATAATCAGCATGTATCACCCAGCAAAGTAAAAAAAACACACTCTGGCTTCTAAAGATTGTTTTTCTTCACCATGTACAGCGCAATACTAAATAATACAGGATCTGGGGTTCCAATTCAATAAAATATATAGTTTATTTTTTGTAATCTATAGACAAGATGTAGGAACCTTTTCTTGTTACAGAAATCATATTTTTTCTTCACTGGTACCACACATTAATTATGATCTCTGACTGGCATAGCAATTTGTCTGAAAACTTAATCAAAGCTGTAAACTATGCAAAAGAGAGACCAAAAACTCACAGAACCTACACAGAGAGCTACTACTTTGCAGACAAAAAATGATTTTGAATGGTTTGGGTTGACATTACTAAAACACGGGTTTTATGCAGAACCCTATAAACACTTCTTCAAAAAACCCCACACCAACACACTTGATCAAATTATAATTGTGCAGTGTTATTAGTTTCACATGTATCTTGATTCCAGGTGTTTTTCAACATTTATGTTGAGTTGTACCCTAAGGTAATTCAGTTTTCAAAAATCAGAATTCTACAACGATAACCACCTGAAAGACAGCACCCTGACAATCAATCTCAGGTAGGAGGAATTATTTGAATCCCAAGGACAGTAAAGTAGGTCCTTAGAAGTGACAATTTCCTTTGTATTTTTCCCTTTTTTATTTTGATTTTGTTATTAGACCCTCAACTCGCAAATGCTCAACTGTCACAAAAGATCAGTGTTACTGAACCACTGGCTTTAATCTCTTGTTTGAAATGTATAAAGAAAGACAAATAAAGGAGACATTCAAAATGTCTTCCTCAAGTAGAACCAGATATTGAAATGATAAATAACCTAACCTATGAGCACTGGTTATAATGTTCTTGGGCAGAAGAGATTTCTAAATATCAAAGAATGTTGCTTCATTGTCAGATGGTCCATAAATAAACCATGGTCAATTCACGACATTGGACCTTTTCTTCTTGCTATGCTACTGTAAATAAGTGTGTTCCCCTTGCCTGTCTGAATTCTACATGCCTGTTTCCAGAAATGCCGCAGCATATAAGTAACACTGTCATGTCCGTTTTGTCAACTACATGCTGATTATCCTTTTCTATCTGCAGTTTGGCAACATTACCAAGGTCAGAAGCAATCGCTCAGAAAACTGATCCTGAAGCTCTCATGTTTGATAATTTCTGTAAGGAATTTTCATAAATAAACTTCATAATGCAATTAGTGAAAGATCTACCTTTCTTACATACTGTAGAAACAAAAATTGTACCAGTAACCTGTCAAGTATCTAGTCAATGTGTTCATTTATTGCATGTAATCATGTCTTATCCCAAAATGACACAAGTCTAATTTACCATACCATATCTAACTTCCACGTGTGTTTGGGCAAATGCGCACCTCTTTCAACTCTCCTGACCTCCACCCTTTTTTTCTTTTTTTTTTTTCTTTTTTGACAAATTGGTTATGAGGCATTTACAACTGATGCACATATCGTGAAATTATTTCTGCCGAGCTTCCTCCATGACCTGCCCGTGGGACATGACATCCTCTGAGATGCATCGCTCTATCAAACTGAATCTTTCCAGGACAATGCAAATTATGACAAATTCCATCATCCCGCATTATGCGCTTCATGCTAATCTTCCTAATTCGAGAAAATCAGAAGGGCTTGCTGTTCTGCTGAAGGGCACGTTGTCTGAATGAATGATGGTGAAAGAACATTCGCAATCCCCATCATCTAATCCCAGCTGTGGCCACCTCTGCCCTAAAACCACTGAGCAACCTTTCTTCCTATGTAATTCTTGTATCAGAATTAACTCAGGATCAGTCTTTTGACAGAGCATAGAGAATAAGAATGATTTTTTGGTTCTGGACTTCAATGGTATTACATCCTTAGAAAAGCATTTTTAACAAAATTTTCCCCATAGACTTTTTCTGCCTATTTCTTCTAGTGTGCCAGACTTTCACATTAGGAGTGCAATCTCCATGAAAAGTTAAATTACCTCCAAGAGCAGAATTTGAAACAATTTCAACAATAGGTTTCAGGCAATTTCTGGTTTCAAGCACTTCTGACTTTGGGAGGTTATGTTGCTGACTCAAAGCAAACAACCAGCTTGCAAGACATTCTTCAGAAAGTCCCTAGGATAGAAAACAGCTACATCTCTGGATCATTCTTCACTGACTCAGAAGGTGGCAGTGTTACTACACGAAAGAAACTTGCCATCTGCCTAGTATTCCATATCCACATTGCTGAAATAAACATGTTTAATTCCCAAAGAAGCATATATTTTATCCTGTGGCATAATTTACTTATAACATTAAAACTCAAACATGGAGCAATTTGTAGCAATAACTATGATTATGCTGTTAGTGGCCCAAATGTCACTGTCTAGATTAGGCTAAATGATACCTAGCACCAAAGAGCTTTTGTGATTTATTTTTTATTATCACTGGTAGAACTTGCATGCTTAAAAGGCTCCCCATTCAAATTATTCAGTCTTCTCGATGACTGAGGTAATCATAGAAAATCTTATAAGAAATTATATAAGTTTTAAATCATAGCCATGCTTAAAATATATAAACGTTTTGGGCAGGGAGATATATTATTACAGATTTAAAAATAAAACTTCATAGTAAAAATATAAAGCATACTGCAGAAGGAGAATTTAAATGTATCACAGTTTTTGCAATCTGCAAGACAAAATTAAAAGGGTTTAGAATCAAGAAAAAATTTATCGCTTTATGAAATGAAATGTTTTAAAACATTCTCAGAAATATTAATAAATATATATATGAAGCTGTTTCATTGAAAAGGAGAGAACATTAAGATTTTAAAATAGCTTTTGCTTTAATTTACATCTCAACTAATGGGATTCTTTTCCTACCTGTTTGTATAGCCAGAACATTTCAATCTACAGGAACTCTGTCAATATTACAGATAATATTTCTTTTATACTCTTACTTTAAATTAGAACACAATTTTTATTTATGAAAAATGAAATCTAAGCCATACTTTCTAGTTGAATAAGCTTTTCAGAATGAATAAACAAACACTTACTCAGTAACTAAAATGCACACAAGTTTCATTTTACATTTACAGTCTATGCTTTAATGGAATCTTGCATAATTGGCTTGATGCTTTACTGAGTCTTCATACATGCCTAATAAGTACATAGCACAGATCCACATTAAAGTATTACTAAGAAGAGACAGGAAGATCTTTAGCTTTATACTTCATTCCCAGTGAGACCCAAACCCTCAGAGGTAAATGACTATGTGAGCATCATTTCAGCAAAAGGCACCGGGCACACCCTGTGCATGCTGCGGCTTGTTGACATGAACCAGGGCAGGCAGACACCAATAATACATGAAGTGCGGTTCAGAGGCAATTAGGATCAGTTGTCAAGGCCAGGCCATTAATGAAAGAACATGTCAGAGGAGCTGGAGACTTCAATGGTTGAGGGCAAGAAGGCGATTTAGTGTGACAGATCGAGTCCTTCCAACGTCCTCAGTGGTACATGCTAATACCAGCCTTAACAACCTTTTGTGGCAGTGTATAATGCGACTAACATGGACTTTGATTCAGCAAAATGACTGCTGCCACTGCTAGTCTGTCTCATTCCAACAACAGTAAAAGCACTGCTACAAATAATTACCCACTTCCTTCTCCCCCCTCCTCCATTTAATGCAGCAGGCCTTTATGCATGCCATACTGTTTCTCACTAGAAGGTCACAACATTTATCATGCTGCTTTCTTTTCTTTCTGTCACACCCTTTCTATTTGTTAATATAATCTGAAATTATCCTGTAAACCAGTTTTGTTCAAGTAAAAGGAAATTAACTATAAATTCAACATCACCTCATGTAACTAATAACAAATACAAAAAGAGCAAACCAAACTTGTCTGAAGGATTCACTACCTATTCTGTCAATTATGCAAGGAAGATGCTGCAACATGAGATAATTATTAACATAATCTACTGGATCAAAAATACATGGCAACTTTAATCTCCACAAACATGAAATCCTGAAGCTTTATACATAACTTGGCACTTGGTTGTTTTTGATGGTTACTCACAGAATCGTCTAGGTTGGAATAATTCCGATTATTCCGATTGTTACTGTCAGCACTACCAAGCACCAATTTCTATAAAAAGCTGCAGACCCCAAATTCCTAACACTCAATTACAGGATGAAGGGAAGCATAAACGTAGAAAGGAAAACCTGAAACAGGAGTTCTATTGTAGGCACAGTACTGAAGTCAGGAGCAACATCTTCACTGAAACAAGACAATGATGTGTTTTCTTTATAGATGTGATCTGTTTTATGAAGGACAGTTTTTGAGTAAGTTACACAAACCATTTTTTAACTACATTACCTAATTTCTAAAGTACAATTCTGGTATTCAGTACCTCTTTTAATATTAATTGCTTTCTAAGGCTTCAACATTCTGGCCACTTAAGAATATGCTATACCATGCATTTAGGTGTGAGAAATCTGTGACTACAGAAATGGCAGGAAAAAAAAAAGGTTAGTCATATTCACCAGAACTCCCCACACATTTCAAGGGGGAATGCATAGATTTGTCAAAGTAAACACTGTCCAATCAATGATAAAAATTACATCTTGAGCCCTATTTTACTCACCTTCTATCAGACGATGTGGTTCTCCCCTATCACTTGTGTCATTTGGCAATGCCTGAACTGACCTTTCTAGAGGCAATACTCATCTATGAGTGACAGGAGAAACTATCTCCAGCAGGATGAATTTCCTTCTCTCTCTTCATTTCTCTCCACTTTGCCCACTTTCTGTCTGACTTGTTTTAGTTTCTCTCTTTTTTTTTAATCTCTTTTTTTGGTATACAACTCTACAGCTAACCTCTTCTTAACTGACCTTTGCCAACATTCCCTTTTCAACTCACAGCTTTAACCTTTTGAATGTCTACTTTGTTTTATTTGATATATTTTTACTATTTGTTTCTTCACAACCTTCTCCCTCTTAATTTTATTATTTGCTATTTTCCTTTTTATTTTTTCCTCTTGCACCTTTCAGCTTCTGGACCCACTGAAGATAAAAATCCCAGTGACTACAATATGAGTATGCTCTACTGCAAGTATTTAGCACTGGATATACTACCAACATCTGTGTGTCCAAGACAAGTAGCAATTGTTGGCATTTGACATTATTAGTAGCACTGGTGCTTTTTTGACAGAGTAACATATACAGGATGGGATTACAATAATTCTTAACTGTACTACAATTACAGGCACCAAATACATGGTGCAGTATGAGGAACACTAAGCAGAAATATAATCGGAGACAGCAGTGATCTAGTACATTTTATCTACGTCTATTGATTATTTTGGATTGTAGTAAGTATGTACAAAGGAAAGTTACGTCTAACTCTTGGCATATACACTAGGAATTAACATTAAATTAAAAGTTAAGCATGTGGATTCAGATTGTCATTAAAATTCTATCTTAAAAATTGACTCCTCTACAGATATGCCAGTGATTATCTTAGGCTTCTTTACCAAGAGCCTTGATTAAAAAAAAAGATGGAGAGTATTATCAGAGGAGCATTTTTAAAAAAAACATTACATTGTATTGCAATATTTTATAAAGAGCAGTAGAATCTCTAGGAAACTTAATTGATCAGGATACACACATTTAAAGGATATCATCATGGTTCTGTGCTTTTGTGTAATACTTATTCTCTTCTTTTTGTGCATCTACCATGACTTTTTAAAAAAATAATTGTAAACATTTGCTTTAATATTATTCTCTTTTGTAGAAGCTTACCTATATTTCCTGCACAATTAAACAATGTTTTTCATTAACTAACTCAATTTTTAATGATATGTTACTGAATGGTTTAGTAATAATTATCATAAACACAGGAATCAATGATCATCGCGAGATATGTAGATGACAGACACAATTAACTAAAATAATCCTCATCACAAATATTTAATATCATGAAACTCTTAAATTTTAATGAATTTTTAGATGTACTATATAAGACATCCTTCTGTGGAATTATAATAAATCTTTTCACAGAAATGAAAAAGGCTTTAACAGTAAATAGGAGCATTCTTCAAGTAAAACTGACCACAAATAAAATGATAGTATTAACATATTAGAACCTGCAACATTTAATAATCAAGATATTTATCTAAACCGGAACAATTTTCACTTTCCACTCATATATGTACATATACTTATCTTCTGTTTGCTACCAATTAATTTCAAATGTCTGGAAAAATCAAAATGCATTCCAATGTAACAGATGCCTTATAATATAAAGCTTGTGACTTTAAGGGAAAAAAAGCTTGCTTCTTACTCTCTTTCTTTCTCAAACTACTAAAGTGAGGGGAAAAAATGAGAAAGAAAGAAAGAAAGAAAGAAAGAAAGAAAGAAAGAAAGAAAGAAAGAAAGAAAGAAAGAAAGAAAGAAAGAAAGAAAGAAAGAAAGAAAGAAAGAAAGAAAGAAAGAAAGAAAGAAAGAAAGAAAGAAAGAAAGAAAGAAAGAAAGAAAGAAAGAAAGAAAGAAAGAAAGAAAGAAAGAAAGAAAGAAAGAAAGAAAGAAAGAAAGAAAGAAAGAAAGAAAGAAAGAAAGAAAATGTATCATATCAGTAAAAAAAAAATAAATCCTTTCTCACCAAATGTAACCAGCAAAACAAATATAAAAACTAATTAGAAAATAAAATAACTTCTCTGCCTAAGACTTAGAAATCATCTTACATTTATACAGTACTTTTCATCTCCAAAGACCACAAAATATTTCACAAATAGTTTTTAGGATATTTAGAGGAAAATTAATTCAACACTGATCTACAGTTCCAATTGCAAAGAGAAGAAAAAGGTCACAGTAACACTGTATAATAACTAGGAGAAAAATAATCTTACCTAGCAGACAGTGAATGTGTAATTTTCTCTAAAAAGTTATCTAATTATACAACATGAACTTGACCAGAACTTTGGAGCCAAAGCTCTAATTTTTGAAGCCTGCCTAGATTGTAACCTCAAGTTAAAAAAGCCTCAACTTTATTTCAGTGTGCTTACTGAAAAAGAGAAGTGGTTCAGGAAGCAATGCATGACAAAATGTCATATACAATATGGTTTCATATATTAACATGCCAGAATCAGTATGAGTAAGTCACCACAAACTTAAATATAAATACAACTATCATTTGGATGTACAACAGAAGATAAATAACCAGAAATTAACTTCAAATAAGTAACAGCCATGCAGGAAAAAACATGTAAACCTTTGAAAACATTTGGTTAGCCTTGGAAATAAAATAAAAAAAAAGAGATGTCAAAAATTGCTCGCTGGTGCAGAGATATCAAATCCTGGACTCTTTAAACCTAAAACAAGTAAATCTCTTGGCATAGGCATGCATGTAAGCTTGGCTTTTCAATTTTAAGCTGCCCTAAAATGCAGCACTCAGGTTGACTAAGAGATGTTTCCTTGTTTTGAAAATGTTGTCCTATCTCATTACAAAGAGCTACTAAGAGAATGTTCTGAAACAGAATTCTCTCACAGGATTTCAAGGTTGTTTTTTGGTTAGGCTGACAGAGTTTGTGGTGAGAAACAGTACAATTGAACTCAGGGATAAAATGTGTTCAATCCTTGAAACATTATCTAGAGTTGAGCTGAAAGCTGTGTCTCTCTAACAAGATGGCAGATGATAATACTGTCTTGAATGAATGATTTTTTTCAAGTTTTTACAGTAGTATAAGGAAGCTTGGTCAACAGAAATCAAAGGATGAAAATTATTTGTGGCCTCTTGGATTCAAAAAGAAAGTGTAGGAAAGCAGCTAATAATCTATGTCCTTAAAAGGTAGATGATCTTACCAAGAGCCATGGAAACAACCCATATGGGCTCCCAAGACAACCACCACTTTGCTAGCACTGCCTGAGGGAGACAGACCTCATGTGATTTCCTTGCGTTGAAAGAGTGCAAGAAGGAAAACAGTCTGAAGAGCAGCAGAGTGCTTCAGATTGAATCCCCCACCTCAAATGACTATGGTTTCAGCAGTAAAAAACAGCTAAAAGCAAAGAGGTTTCACATTTAAAATAGATGCCAGAACCAGAGTATCAAAAGTTGGCTGAAAAAAGAAGTTTGACACATTTTGAGGTTCAATACTATTTCAGTGTGTAACCATACGGAGGGCACCAATTTATCACAATCAGTTCAGCTTGAACTTACTTTCAGTACTATAGTAAATATATAGCTATGCTTATCAGGAGATGTTGGTGTCTCCTAGAAGAGTACTTCTGCAGAGAAGTAAAGGTGGAGATATTACTAACTTGATGTCTTGTAACATCTGGTAAATTCTGGATACCTTCCCATACAACCACAAACCTGGACTACAGCAGAAGGTGTCTATTACGAGAAAACAAGTATAAGGACAGCTGTAAGAAACAAGTGAAGAGGAAAGAAGGGTTGGCCCATGTGAATGTCTCAGGCATGAAGTAACACATGGTATCCTTACAAGTGGAATTCGGGCAAACCTAGTAAGGAGAGAAATACCAGCTACACAAAGAACCAAAACATTATTTCTGTATATGTTAGAGAATGTCTAGGGATGAATTATCTAGGGCATGGCATGGCTCACAAACAGTTAACCTAGTGAAAATTCAAAGAGAAAGAACATGAGCACTTCAAACCTGTCACAATAATCACATAACTGAACCTCTAGAGAAAGAGACAATGTTTCAGTTACTGAGCTCAACCCTCAGGCTCTCATGCATCAAATTCACAAACGAAAACAAAACTGGGATGGGGGATGGAGCAATTTGTGGTGCCAAAATGCCAAGCTAATGTAGTGGACCCAAATAAATTTGCCAACAGTGAATACATAATTTTGAAAAAGATGTCTGAACTCTGATTAGGATCCCTCCCTTAAAACATACTGAAGCAGAAAATGAAGAAGCAGCAAAAGTATGAATAACGGCCATGTAGATAGGAAATAAAGTGGGTGATTAGTCTGGAACAAATATGACAGCTTTTGAAGATAACTACAAGGTGAGGAGAACTACGTAAGTATCAATTGTGCTATCTTTATAAGAACAATGGAAACCATACAGGAGTGGAGATTTCAGGAGGGGGCAAGAGGGAGAACGAGATGATAGTACTTAGGAGAGCAACTAAGATAGGTACATTATAGCCTCTACAGCATATAGAAGTTAAGGAAGATTATAGTGTGCAACAAAACCACTGCATATTTTTAGCTGGGTTGGTTTTTTTTTTTTTAATTACAGTGGAAATACAAATTTGAGTCCTTATTCTCATCTTCTGAAGATATTTTTGTAAGTTTCCCTTAAAGATCAGGACTGAGAGATTACAGAATGGTTGTTTTATTAGAAATGTTTACCTGAATAAATTTTGTTCTTTACAAGGTTTCTGTACCATTCAGTCTGGGGCATACTGGTGGCTCAGTTTCACTTGCAAAGTTACCATGAAAGCACTTGAAATATAATACAACCCTGGAAGTGCTGGTGTAGACTACAAAGACATTAAATAGTTCTGTTGTAAGGATTATTGACTTATGTGTCTTGGCAAGTTTTCTATTTCATTCTCAGCCACACTCTTGATCCACAGTGTTTGCTTCTACCAATAAGCTCAGCAAGGCTAGAGGGCTGTTTGAACACTAGGATGGGTGGTTCTGAGAAGATTTTTCTAGGAAGATTTTTTTCAAAGTGGGATCTTTTTTCTCTTATAGGCTGTAACTGTGTAATGATGTTCTGAAAGGTCCATGGATGGATGGTGACAACTAAGGATGTAGGGTCAGTAATAACATTTTCTTTCAAGTAATTCCTAACATTGTATTTTTGTGGGTCTTTTACAGGGGTATTTCTATTGATTAAAAACCCCCTTTAGATGTCTGAGATGAACATATCAAGTGTTCTGCTCAGAACAAATGTCTTATGTAACGGTCTGACTGTATATTACATCTTTTAACAGTTTGGTAAAGATTTTTATTTTATGGAAATAGGTGGACTCATTTTTTTTCTACATACTGGAGTTTTCAGGTTACAGTTTTGATACTGATGATAGCATCTAGGAAAGTAATGTTGGTATAGGAACATTCCAAAGATGGCTTAGAAGAAAGGTGATTACTGAATTTGTGGTGGAAATCAATAAAGGAGTCTAAGTTTCCAGTCCAGATAAAACTTTCATCTGTGTGTGTCAGATATGACATGATATCATTGAATCATAGAATGGTTTGGGTTGGAAGGGACCTTAAAGATCATCTAGTTCCAACCCCCCTGCCATGGGCAGGGACACCTTCCACTAGACCAGGTCGCTCAAAGCCCCATCCAACCCGGCCTTGAACACTGCCAAGGAGGGGACATCCACAACTTCTCTGGGCAACCTGTTCCAGTGTCTCACCACCCTCACAGTAAAGAATTTCTTCCTAATATCTAATCTAAATCTGCCCTCTTTCAGTTTAAAACTTTTATCCCTCACCCTATCATTACACTGATAAAGAGTCCCTCCCCATCTTTCCTGTAGCCCCCTTTAAATACTGGAAGGCCACTATAAGGTCTCCCCAGAGCCTTCTCTTCTCCGGGCTGAACAACCCCAACTCTCTCAGCCTGTCCTCACAGGGGAGGTGCTCCAGCCCCCTGATCATCTTCGTGGCCTCCTCTGGACCAGCTCAAAGGAGGTCCATGTCCTTCTTATGTTGGGGGCCCCAGAGCTGGACACAGCACTGCAGGTGGGGTCTCACCAAAGCAGAGTAGAGGGGGAGAATCCCCTCCCTCGACCTGCTGGCCACACTTCTCTTGATGCAGCCCAAGATATGGTTGGCTTTCCTGGTCTGCAGGCGCACACTGCTGGCTCACAGTCAGTTTTCCATTCACCAATACCCCCAAGTCCTTCTCCTCAGGGCTGCTTTCAATCCACTCTTTGCCCAGCCTGTATCTGTGCTTGGGATTGCCCCGACCCATGTGCAGGACCTTGCACTTGGCCTTGTTGAACTTTGCCTTGCTGAACTCTATCATTGTATAATTATTTAGAAACTGTTTCAAGGCAGCCAATTAAAAGGTTGTCTATTGTGGGGCTATTTTCATGTTCATTGTTTTATAAAATCTGGTACAGGTGGGATTAATGAAAGCATAGTTGTTCTCATGGGGAAACAGAGATTAGTTCAGTTTTTCAAATTTTGGTCCTTATAAACTTTCAAGGGGGTACCATTATGAGGTGGCATATGGGCATACAGACTAGAGGTACTGCAGAACACAATGAGGCTGTTGGTCAAGAGGCTCTTTCTGTGATGGAATCTGTGGAGAAAGTCTCTTGTTCTCTGTGGAAAACTTGCTGTATGCATAACAAGGGATTGAGGTTTTGGTGAGGGTTTCAAGGATAGAGTAGTAGTAGATGGAGCCTATGGTAGTAGACCAGGTTCCCTTGTTTGTGCATCTGAGGGAGCTAGTAAATAATCCAAAGGATAAGAGATGAAGAGGAGTTGCAAGTCAGAGTAAATACATTTCTTCGATCTCAAAAGGAAGTGAACTAATGATCTCTTTGAACTCTTTGGGAACTTTCGACATTAGTGTCAGCCTCATTTATAGTCCTCATGGTTTATGATTACTACAACTGTGCCTTTTGTTGTTTCTGGCTTAATCACTAGTACATTGAATATTAGGGATTCTAAAGCACTTCTCTGAGCGACAGTTTCTGACTGTGGTATTTACTACTGGTTATTACAAAGTCAAATCTTTTTCTAAGACAATCAGTATAACAGTTGAAGGTGTGATTTTGTCTATTATAACATTTTTAATCCTATGTTTTTGATGATATTGGTGATCTTCTGGCATTGGTCATATGAAGCAATAGCACTGGGAATATCTTCACAATGTTTTTTTGAAGAATGTGGTGAAAAATTTCCTCTCCTTCTCTGCTTAATAATAATTATTCCTATGTTTCATAGGTCAGAAACACTGGTTTCTGCCAAGGACATAACCGGTCATCTTGTTTAGGTTGATAATGTTGTAGAATAAGATTGGGATTAGATACTGCTATGGTTATTTCTTATACAGTTGCTTTCCTTTACTCTTTTTACCTTAAAGCAGAATTTCAAACTGATCTTTGGCATCAGCTCTCCTTAAAGAACCTAGGAAATAAAGCTTCTTATGTGAGTAGAAATACATTACATACAATACAGTGGATGAACTCCCTTGCGACAATGGGATCAGCAAGCAGATAGCAGTGAGGTTTATAGGTTTAAATTACAATGTTCCCCCCTTGGGATATGAAAGAAAACTGTCAGTCATTTACTGGTCCAAGGTCTATAACAGTGTTCAAAATACACTGAGATCCATAGTTTCTGCTACATTGTTATGTTAAAGATTTTCATTTGGGTAGAAGGTACCAGAATGACCATGTCACCAAGGACAGCGTATCACTAGGATCAGCATATCACTGACATCATAGGTTGCTGAAGAGATTCAGCTGAACATCCAAACATAATGCTGAAGATTTTGTCTTGGAATTGGCTTGGTATGACTTGGAAGACTACTTACTCTATGTGTCCTTTGATTACAGAGATATCCAGACAGAGGATCTCCGTTTTCACGCTAAGCAATGTTCAAAAAGATAAAGCATTCCTTTGGACTTGATGGGGACTAGATGAGGAAAACCAAGGTTGCTCACAAAAAAGGATGTCAGAAAATGTACATTTTAATTTAAATAAAATCCCTCAGATACTAAGGGATTGTGCCTGGAAAAATCAAGGCAATGCTTAGGAGAACTGGAAGTATGACTGCCAGCACACAGGCATGCACTGCAAATGTTCAGTTGCTTGAAAAGTATGACATTCATGTCAAATCAAGGGAACAAATAGACCCAGAATGGGCTGCTCATAGTAATCAAGCAACTTATGATTCATCTTCATTACTAAATT